>NW_015094510.1:468388-480045 GCF_001431845.1 Calidris pugnax
AAAAAAAAAAAAAAAAAAAAAAGTAAAGCAAACGCAAGAATCCCCCACAACCTTCTGTTTTGAAGGTCCCTAGGATTCTAGTATTTCTTATCAGTCTGTAAACACGGCTTCATTCAAGGAAAATATTTGAACAAGGTATTCCCCGTGCAGGCTGTGGGCTTCACATTACCACATCCAGAAGATGGCAAGTGTCTCCCACCGTGAAGGTTATGCCCCAAAGTCTAACAGGGGCTGTTCTGCTGGGGCAGGGGAGACAACGTGACAACGATGATGGGGGACATGACACGGTGGGGGATGAGCAGAGGGGGCTGGGAAGGATGGAGGACAGGCAACCTCGCCTCTGCACCAGCTCCTGTGGTACCCAAGGGGCTGCCAGCACACGTGGCCAAGGTAGAGCTTCATGTTGGGGATGCAACTTCAGGAGGGGCTTTAACTTTTCCTTCCCAAGCAATGCCCCTACAGGGAAAGTTGGTTAAACATGGCATTTTTAGTCAATTAATAAATCAAGTGCCACATTAGCACCAAAAGCCCAAGGCCTTGAGAAGTCATAATTTCTTCTGCATGCAAGTGACCATAGGTTAAAGTCCCATTGCAAGAAGGAGAGGAACTACTTGTTAAACAAGAGACATGCAACTACCAGGTCAGTACTTGAGGTTCTGCAGAGTCTGAGAAACAGGCAGGGAAGGCAGTGGAAGAACACAGCAGAGCAGAAAAAACAAGTTGTTGCCAGGTAATGAACAAAACTGACACCAACACCAAGGCAACATGCCCTGATTGGTCTGACCAGGCACCAAAACTCAAGAGTAACCTCCCAAAAGTATGGGTTATGTCAACTGAGCTGTGGAGAATGAGCACATTGTGCAGGTAAACAAGGAAGAAGACTCAGAGCTTTAGAGAAAGAGATGCTGCCTACACCCTGAGTGTAACAAAGACAAAGCAGAGGAGTTGCTCATCAGTGTCTGCTTGGCTGCACAACCACCAAACTGTTGGGAGGATGAGAGAATTTGTTTTGAAGGTGTCACAGCAATTAAACCTATCAAACACCAACCTCCTGATAAATAACACTGACAGCCCCCTGAGAACATCATCACCGACATGAGTCAAGACCTTCACAAACGGGTCAGAGGCAGGGGGAGACAACCCGGGAGGCAGAACACAGCTAGTCTTGGCACTCCCTGGTGTGCAGAATAAAACATGGTTTAAAATCCACCTCCCCCCCAGCTCCCAAACCAGCAGCTTGGTCACACCTGCCATCTCGCAGGTGACTGCCCCAACACCAGCTCTCCTCCAGTCAGGGCCTGGAATTCACCCCCACAGCATCAAGAGACTGTACCCAAAAGGCTACTGCTCAGGTTTGGATATCGACACAAAAAGGTAGAACTTCAACAAATCACCATGTCCAAATACTGTCCTTGCCAAGTTATTCTTGACCATCTCCTATCATCACTGAAGTAAATCACAGAAGCTGTAGGTCTCGAAATAGCTAGCAGCCATTTTCAACCCTACCAGAATAATGAACCTTAATGAATTTTGAATAGCACCACAGAAATAAGCAGGAAAAAAAAAAATGAAAAGCTATCAACCTTGCAATTAGATGTATCATTAGAAATGTGAAGATGAACATTGTTCAGTGATTAATGTGCTCAAATATAGAAGCCATCACGCTATTCCTTTTACCAACATACTGTACTTTAGTAAGACTAATGGTCTCTACCACTTCAGCTCCAAAGGGTACACTGCAATCTGAATCTCATTTTACTCCACAAAAAAGGATTTTTTTTTAAACATTCAGAACTCAAAAGCCCGGGGAGGCACAACATACCAGGCCTATCTCCTGGTGACCACGAGTCACCCAAGCAGCATGCTTGAGAAAAAAAGGGTTTATTGCCTGTGTCCACACTCCCCTTCTGCCACTGAGGAATTCCCAATTTCTGTAAACGAGGGCAGGCTATTTAAATTTAAGCAAAGGTTCAAATTAGCAGAGTTGCAGAGAAAGAGGAGTATAATGATGAGGAGAAGACAAGGGACCTACACAATGGAGAGAACTGAAGGACTCAGTTCTGTTACACCAATAAAATGGGGCATGAGAGGCAATACTGCTGCCATCTACCAGCACGAGGGGAGCAACACCAGAAGGGGCAGGGGGGTAAAGATCTGCCCAGTCCAAAAGCAAGGATCCAGAGTCAGGCAGATCAAATACATTTATGCAGAAAACATATGGCTTCTAACCACTAAAAAAAAATAATAAAGAAAGCTTCTGAACTAACAGGGACAATTGGGACAAAAAAAATCAGCTAGATGATTTTAATACAGAGCTTGACCGATGCATTTCTGAAGTTGGAATTAGCATCATACAATTACAGGTCTTAAATCACAACAAAAACAAAGCCTAAAGCCCTAACCACAAAATTCAAGTACAATTCCCTTATGTTATTACTACTCCTAAGTGTTGTGGTGGGAGGAGGTAGACAGGTTTGAAGGAGAAGGAGGGGTGGGGGAGGCGTGTGAGGGTTTCTTTTCCCCAGACTATTGCATGGTAGAAGAGCAGAGCCTTTCAGATGCTCCCAGCACGACTGGAGTTTCCCACACCCCTGACAGACTTACATTCAAAACACACCGCAGAACGCTGACAAGGTAGAGCTGTTACCTTTCAGCATTTCATTTTTCCCCTCAAACTTCAAAGTGAACCGCACCCAAAAACTCTGTAAAGTCTTTAAGACGGAGAGACGGAGCCGGCAGCGGGAAGCAGGTCGTCCACGAGCAGGCATTTAAATACCACCCTTCGGAGGAACGGCAAACGACACCGCACGCTTTCAGGCATGCACCTGCCTTTCTGGTCCCCACAGGCATCGCTAGCCACAAAACCTTCCCTCCATCTCTTCCTAAAGCATCCCCCTCTAACCAACATTGAGAAGAGACCAAGATGGCATAGCCCATATTGAAAGTGAGACTGTGGTCCATGCCCTCCCTCCAATGTCCTAGCAAAACAGGGTTGCCTTTCTCACTCCTGCAATGTTATGAACACGAGGAGAGGAAAGAGCTGAGTCTTCTTCGTCACAGAATCATAGAATGATGTGGGGTTGGAAGGGACCTCTGGAGATCATCTAGTCCAACACCCCTGCCAAAGCAGGTCCACCTAGAGCAGGTTGCACAGGAACATGTCCAGGTGGGTTTTGAATGTCTCCAGAGATGGAGACTCTACCACCTCCCTGGGCAGCCTGTTCCAGTGCTCTGCCACCCTCAAAGCAGAGAAAATTCCTCCTCATATTTAGATGGAACTTATTATATTCAAGTTTGTGCCCATTTCCTCTTGTCCTGTCACTGGGCACCATGTCCTTCCTCGCCAGCCCTGGGTAATGCTTCTGCTCCTAGACAAGGGGCGGGAGGGCTTCACCAGAGCTTTGCAGCTTCAGCAGGTGAATAGCGTGGGAAGAGCAGGGCTGCTGCTGCAGGGCTTCTCATCCCCATCGCTATCCTCCAGACCACAAAGAAGAAAGAAGCCAGTTACTGTATGGGAAAAAATAAGACTATGTACACCTTCCTTTAAAAAATAATACTGAAAAAAAGTAATTTAAAAAGTTAGGGGATCACGACTAGCAGTGGTCACAGAATCATAGAATGGCTAGAGTTGGAAAGGACCTTAACAATCATCTAGTTCTAACCCCCCTGCCATGGGCAGGGACACCTCCCACTAGAGCAGGTTGCTCAAAGCCCCATCCAGCCTGGCCTTGAACATTTCCAGGGATGGGGCATCCACAGCTTCTCTGGGCAACCTGTTCCAGTGTCTCACCACCCTCACAGTAAAAGAATTTCTTTCTGGTATCTAATCTAAATCTCCCCTCTTCCCATTTTAAACCGTTACCCCTTGTTCTGTCCCTCCCCATCTCTCCTGTAGGCCCCCTTCAGGTACTGGAAGGCCGCCATAAGGTCTCCCCAGAGCCTTCTCTTCTCCAGGCTGAACTTCAACTCTCTCAGCCTTTCCTCATAGGGCAGATACTCCAGCCCCCTAAACATCTTTGTGGCCCTCCTCTGGACTCACCCAACAGGTCCGTGTCCTTCTTATGTTGGGGCCCCTAGAGCTGGACACAGTACTCCAGCTGCATTTGCAACTGGTATCAGCTCCTAACATTTGTCACCAAGGCAAGAACTTGAGACAAAGATGATCTCACATTATGAAACGGAAAACAAACATCTAACACTGGTGAGGTGGTGGGGGGGAAGTACATAGGTTCCTCAGCACCTAAGAACACAGGGGAAAAAAGAAAGTGCACTTCTAACATGGAAAAAATAGCATGAGCAACAGGGAAATCAGGGAAAAGACAGGAGTACCCGTGCAAAAACAATCAAGAAGGAGTTGACCTTAAGTAGGGAAAGAAAAGAAAAAAGAAAAGCAACCTGATAGGGGGCACACAGTGGGTAAAATACAAAAAGAACTTTAAAAATCTCTGAAGTGAAAGAGCACGAAGTTAAAAGGTTATTAAGAAGAGAGGTCTCCATATAAGAATGTGTAAATACCAACTTATTTTGACTATTTACGTGCGCTGCAACATCACGCTAAATTTGGCTTGTATATTTGAGCTGCAATTTAATTAAAAACATAAATCCCTCATTATCCTGATTATCCGGGTGGGGCACAAATATTAATTTAAACAAGTGTGTAAATACATTTGCTTTCTTTAGGGTGCAGTCATGCTGTGTGGTAAGTCTTCTCCCTAGTTAACTGTTTCTATGAAACCCTACGCATGCACCAAAACACAGCGAGATCTGGTAGGCATACAAGTTATGGCACATCTTTCAATCCAGTTGGCATCTGGGAGAAAAACAATTTAATTAACACAGTGTCTTTCTGTTTTTCCTGGCTGCGTCAGCCAATAGATGAAGACAGTCCGTTGTCTCTTACTCTTATGCAAACACTCACTGTTTGCCTCTACTGCCATTCAAGCTGTTTTGGTTTTTTTGTTAGGGTTTTTAGTTTTTTGGTTAGGAGTTCGGGTGGGTTTTTTGGTTGTTTTTTTTCCAGAGTAGGAAGGGGAAGGATGGAAACATCATTTCATAATGACACCCGATGCTCCCAGGACCACGAAGCCTATTTGCATGGAAGTATTACAGCATCATCCAGACCATGACTTGGTGCCAGAAGTTGTTTTCAACTTCCAGCCTTCCAAAAAAAAAAAAAAAGGAAAGAAAAAACTACTCAGTACCTACAGTGCCTAGCAACAAAAACTTTTGACATTTTAGTGAGAGAGACTGATGCATTTCTTTGGCTACAGAATTCTGAAAATCATCTGAATAGATCATATTTAACAGGCATGTTTCTTAGCACTACATTTATGAAGAAATTTGGAGTCATCTTGAAAGCTTACACTCTGTCTCCTTCAGCTCTGCATTCATGACAAACCCTCCTTTAATGGCACCCGCATTCCCTTAAGTAAGGGCTTATTTCCATTACAAAAAGAGGGATTTTTATTTTTTTAAAAGCAGAAAGTGCTTTTCATATAGGCAGCATTATACTGACCGCTGAAGCTGGCCCGAATGAGTTTAATACAGAATTTACAGCTGCATTTTGCAGCAGCATCGCTGCACAGTGAACACGTTGTTTATATTCAGAGGTGGGGTAAGGGAAGAGACCTACAGCAGGAGCTCGTTGAACAAGTCAAGTAACTTGCTCCTCCTCGGAGGTACGTTTCGGTTATTAGTGCTGGCTGCGGGTAGGGGCAGAAGGGGTGAGGGGGAGAGCAGGGAACGGGCTTGAACCAACTTTGTGGTCTGACCACAGGCCTGGGAGCCAGGAACTCCCAAATTACCACCTTGGCCTCGCACTCTGGGATGCCCAGTGCCCAGCACCCACTCGTCCCAGCTGCAAACTTATTTCAGCTCCTAAAGCTCTCCAGACTTCTCTGAAGGCCACTAATGGGTTCAACCTTGAACCGAAAGGAGGAGGAGTGGGTGGAACAGCTAAACTACTTGTTTCCTCCCTTTTTTGGGCCCAAAACTAAAAATAATAATTAAAACAATCATCCTGCAGGCATAACTTGACTTCGAGTGACCTCAAGGCTTCTGCTGGGTAAATTATCCCACCTATAACAGCGTGCACAGAGCACTGTATTGGCCAAAGATCAGAAACGCTGCTAATTGCTTTGCCACTCCTCTCTGTGTGCCCTCCGTCGCTTTTCCACTTCGGGTAAAATAATAGGTTACTGTGATCCTTGACACAGGGATTCCCTGCCCCAGCAATACGCACAATTAGACATCAATTCTTTAACGATTCACTGCCAGCTTCCCTCTCAAAAATCTGGTGCTCCTGCTGCCAGAATGCAGGAACAACACTTTCTGCATAAACTCTTCCCTTAATCTTGATGCTCCCAGCATCAATCATTGTGTTCCCCTTCACTATTGACATACTATTCACATGTCTAAGGGTTCAGCCATTATGGAAACCACATTCTGAAGCAGCCTTAGATAAAGCACCATTCTGTGTTTGGACAAAAAGGTCTATCTATCTCCCAAACCCCAACCCCATCCCCAGTGACAGCAGCTGGTCACCACAGACCTCTGGAAGACCAACGTGTGTGTTGAAGGATCTTCCCCAGAGTTTGTGTCACAGCTCCTGGCACCACCCACCAGCAAAAAACCTCTACCCAGCTCATCCCATTGCCTGCAACCTCTTGCAGCCCTGAGCTCTACAGTTTCTTTCCAGCGGGACTAATGAGATTAAGGAGAACATGCAGCAAAAAACAATGGCCTTTTTTTTTGAAGCAGGACTTCTGAGTTAACAGTCTTCAAGGTCCTTGACACAGGAAGGGACCAACTGTCCCCAGTGACTCAATAATCTTCCTAGGCCCATGACTCTTACTGTGCAACAGCATAACCTTTGCTATGATATTACAGCCCTGTATTACAGCCACAGTGTCTACCAAATGAGCTTTTTATTGATAAGAGAGAGTGAATATCGGGTCGTAAACTGCAGGTGAGTTTCTGGGATGTCACTTGTACCAAATAAGGCCAGCTGGAAAGGAGAAGGGCAAAAGTACAACACAGGGTCACCCCGAGCAGGCACGCCTTGTTAATCAAGACAGCTCTCTGTACTTCACAGTTTCATCCCATTTTGGACAAGAGAAAGGAGAATTTAGCTCACCCACTTGCAGGCATTCTTACTGCAAAGAAAGTATAGGGTCGGAAAGCCAGTATGGAATAGCCATCCCAGGCTATTTCCGTGTTTAGACAAGCCTTAACTTTCCCACTAGTTACTTGCATTCCAGTCAAAGTCAAGGAGAAAAAAAAAAAAAAAAAAAAAGAAGAAAAAAAAATAATCAAGCGATGTGCTTTTCACCCCAAATGGTTTATACAAAACAGAGTTTACAAGCGAAGTGTGTAAAATACTCCAGTGCCAAGTCACCCCACTACACAGTACTGGAATGACAGTAATCCACTTAAAGGTGAAACTCCCCTGAAGCCTAATGAGTACTAAAAGAAGTAAAGACCTCTTGTTCTCAAAACTCAAAGTTTTGGCAGAACTTGCTTCCCCCCCCGCCCCGCCTTTTTATTTATTATTTTTTAATTTGTACACACAAGTTTTTCTGTTTTGCTCACACGGGTTAACCATTTGCTAGAGATGAAATTCAGCCCTCAAACAGATCCTCAATTCACGTAGTCCCTGATTTTTACACTATGATTTAGCACTTCACTCTTCTTAAAAAAGAATTTGGAAGTTTCCTCTACCTTTGCTGCCTTCAGCAGCCAGACATCTTTTGTTTCTCAAGAGGATTAGCATCCTACTACCCTATTTAACCCTTGCTGGGTGGGCTCGTCCCGTGGTGCAGAGAAGCTCCCGGATCAACGGGCAGGTTTGGAGTCAATCTGCCTCACAGCCCATGTGAACTCTGGCATCAGTGCCAGACTTCCTCGTGTCCCTCCCTGTCCCCACACCCCACAGAGAGCAAGCTCAGTGGCTCGGCACCTTACATTCAGCAGCATTTGGTGTTGGCATCGTATTTAATAGCTCTTTTACATACACATCACCGGAGGAGGGTGATTCAGCCCGGGCACGCGGGCGTGGGGGTGTTCAGACAGGCATTAAAAGATATGGTATGAGGATTTCGTACCAAACAACACCGAGTAGCTGTAGCCTGGCTGTATCAGCTCCAGCACTGATACCACAGGGGAAAAAAAAAAAAGAAAAAGAAACAAAAAAAAAAAATCACTTTTGCAATTAACATCTATTTTCTTTGGAAATTGCCATGACTTTCAAGCACCGCACATCAGTAAGGTATTTGACAAGCCAGAAAGAAAAGCCCTGTAGTGTCCGGCTGATGAAGATTTAACACAGATAAACACCGCCTGCTGCAAGAAAGCTCAAAACCGCACTTCCTTGGCAAAGGGAGGAGAAATCAGATTATAAACGTCTCGAGTATGATTTAAGGTGTGTACCTCTTCTACGTGGTTGACATTTTTTTTCCAGTTAGGAAGGAATGTTTTTTTTACAAACACAGAAAGAGTCATCAGTTATTTAAGGAAATAAAAATAGCACACAAATGACAGAGTACACCACAGGCTACACCTGATTGAGCTGATAAATGGAAATTTTTGCAGTTTGTTTGGCAACCATATTTATGTATTTTGTTAAGTGCTGGCAAGTTAAGGCAAAAAGGGTCATACTTTTTCAGAGCTTTGGTTTAGAGCAGGAAGAGGGATGAAAAATTTCCACATTAGAAAGCTCTTGCTGCCAATCATACCAATCATATTAACTTTACAGTTAGTTTACAAGAACTTTTAAATTAATTAATCAGAATTTTGACATCTCATCCCAGTAACAGGCTGGAAGCATCAGTTTGGAAGACATGATCTCACTTAAAGCAGCCCCAAAGTACTATTTCTGATTCACGGTGGTCAACCAACAGGCACTGTGCTTGCTGTCCCCTGACGAGAGAGCAGAGCAGGTAGTTGAACCACTATCTCTTGGGGGCTGCACCCATATAATTTCTCCCCAGTTATGTCTCTTAGATACATTTCACTTCATCATCACCCACCCAAAACCTGTCAAGTTCAATCCAGCGTCTGGGTTTCATTCTGCCTGATCGAAGTCTTGAGCAGCTACTAAAAATGTCACAAAGAGTTTGCATCAACCTCCCCTTTCCCCACACCCTACATTTCAAAGTCTTTAGGCAGCAAGAGAAAACAATTAAAGGAAATTCAGAGCTAAGGCTGAAACATACCATATGTTTTCAAGCAGAAGGGCACAAAACATCAAGCAAACCACTGCCGAGATTACATACTCCCACTATCAGGCATTGAAAGACTACAGAACAATGTCATCTCTCACTATTAATAACCATACTTCCTTTCTAGCACACAACCCTCTTTTCTTAATTGTCTAACAGAGGTATTTCCATAAAAGCCACATTCCTCTTTCCCATAAGACAGTAGAAAGAATACCAAAAGTGATTTATAGTTCACATACATTCCTATCGGGTCTTGCATCACTCCTGACATTTGCTAATTTATAGATTTATGCTCTCAGAACTCTGGTCAGGTTTTTTTTTTTCTTTTTTTTTGTGCTTTGTGGTATGGTCTGAGAGAATTGGTTTGAGAGTTAACTACTCTCTGACTTACTGAGTGAGCTCGGGAAAGTCACTAACACTCCCTCTGCCCACACTCTGCTATCTTCAGGTATAGAACTGAAACCATGGTAAAGAGCTCTTTGCAAAGTATTCTGAGATCTAATGTTTTAAAAACTTTTTATGTAAGTTTATAAATTTATGAAGCATTTTTAAAAGAACACAAATTCATAACTTTTCCTTTTAATTTGAATTTTCATCCCCCAGTTTGTGCACCCATCATTTTCCCAAATTTGAAGGACCATCTGCATAGGAGTTTGGAGCACCAGCAACTGAAACTTCTGAATTTTGTAATGCAAATACACACTCTAATTTCTAATTACATTTTTCATAGCACTGACAAAATCTCACTACAATTCACTAAGTAAGAAATTTAACATGTTGTTTTATGGTTACATTTGAAATGCCATGCTGCATCACTTCCCAAGTGAAAAGATATTTTCTCAGACTAATATAAATTCTTTTTTGTCCAGGAAGCTTGTTTGAGCATTTCAGCTGGACCCCTGATCAAAGAAATGGGTTTCCCCTCCCACGTAATTGTACTTGTCAGAACAAAACTAGATAGTTAAGGTGTATTCTAGTCACCTGTTTGGTAACAGTCAGGTGGAAGTCCTCATCTGGTTGAAGCAATTCTAAAAATCTGAACATATTACTGCACTTACTTAAACCAATGCAGAAAATGTACCACTATACGTTAAAATGCTTTTCAGTATTAATGAAACTATATCATTTGCCAGAGCAGGCAGGTTTCAAGCTAGTTATAATAAAAAAAATATATTTTATTTAAAATAAAATATATAATAATTTTTTAAAAAGATAAAACCACAGAAAAAAAACGTAGTGCCTCAAACTGCCTGTTTGTTAAGTAACCTAAAATATGATCACTTAAAGTTATGCTGTTCTTCCTGGCAATTATCATTACTTTATTGGAAAAAAAAAAAATCATGATAGAACGGTTTGGGTGGAAAAAAAATCATCATAGAACGGTTTGGGTGGGAAGGGACCAAAACGTAGTGCCTCAAACTGCCTGTTTGTTAAGTACAGTAAAATATGATCACTTAAAGTTATGCTGTTCTTCCTGGCAATTATCATTACTTTATTGGGAAAAAAAATCATCATAGAACGGTTTGGGTGGGAAGGGACCTTTAAAGGTCATCTAGTCCAATCCCCCTGCAATGAGCAGGGACATCTTCAACTAGATCAAGTTGCTCAGAGCCACATCCAACCTGACCTTGAACGTTTCCAGGGATGGGGCATCTACCAGCTCTCTGGGCAACCCGCTCCAATATTTCACCATCGTCATAGTAAAAAAATTTCCTTCTTATATCTAGTCTGAAGCTACCCTCTTTTAGTTTAAAACTGTTACCCCTTGTCTTATCACAACAGGTCCTGCTAAGAAGCCTGGGGCTTTCTTATAACCCCCTTTTAAGTACTGAAAGGCCACAATAACGTCTCCCCAGAGCCTTCTCTTCTCCATGCTGAACAAGCCAAACTCCTCCGCCTGCCCTGACGGGAGAGGTGCTCCAGCCCTCTGACCATCTTTGTGGCCATCCTTTGGACCCTCTCCAACAGGCTCACACCTTTCCTGCGCTGAGGGCTGGACACAGTACTCCAGGTGGGGTCTCACAAGGGCAGAGGGGCAGAATCACCTCCCTCGACCTGCTGGCGATGCCGCTTTTGACGCTAAGAAGCCTGGGGCTTTCTTATAACCCCCTTTTAATTACCGAAAGGCCACAATAACGTCTCCCCAGAGCCTTCTCTTCTCCATGCTGAACAAGCCAAACTCCTCTGCCTGCCCTCACGGGAGAGGTGCTCCAGCCCTCTGACCATCTTTGTGGCCATCCTTTGGACCCTCTCCAACAGGCTCACACCTTTCCTGCGCTGAGGGCTGGACACAGTACTCCAGGTGGGGTCTCACAAGGGCAGAGGGGCAGAATCACCTCCCTCGACCTGCTGGCGATGCCGCTTTTGACACAGCCCAGGATGCGGTTGGCTTTCTGGGCTGCCAACATTGCCAGTTCGTGTTGTCAGCGTTGGGGTCGA
>NW_015094510.1:480055-486475 GCF_001431845.1 Calidris pugnax
TGCCTGCCCTCACGGGAGAGGTGCTCCAGCCCTCTGACCATCTTTGTGGCCATCCTTTGGACCCTCTCCAACAGGCTCACACCTTTCCTGCGCTGAGGGCTGGACACAGTACTCCAGGTGGGGTCTCACAAGGGCAGAGGGGCAGAATCACCTCCCTCGACCTGCTGGCGATGCCGCTTTTGACACAGCCCAGGATGCGGTTGGCTTTCTGGGCTGCCAACATTGTCAGTTCGTGTTGTCAGCGTTGGGGTCGAGTTGGCCAATGACAAAACAAGCCATGACAAAACAAGAGATACCCCACCTCTTGCTCCAAGGAGAGGAAGAAGAGAGATAAAGAGAGTTAGGAGTTTAGAGAAAACTAAGCTACTTTAATGGAATAGTAATAATAAAAAATTAAAAGAAAATAATAATGAAATAGATAAAATATATACAAAACCGTATCAAGCTCCCAGGGCGATGTCACTGGCAGGCACTGGGAAAGCTCCAGACTGGTTTCAGTGAGGAATGGGAACTGGATTTGGGAACACTCAAATGAGGATCAAAGGTAAAGAAACAGACAGGCAGGGTCTTCCTCGGGCATCAGCAGTCAAAGGAGGAGAGCCACTGAAGTTGAACCCTTGAAGAGAAGCCAACCTGACCACTTTGATCCCTCAGCTTTTATGCTTACCAGGGCAGATGGGATGGAGCACCCTGTTGGTCATTTCGGGTCACCTGACCTGCCCACCCCACAGGTACAAGCCCTCCACTGGGTAAGCCACCAGGCCAGCTGATCCCAGTTGCCATTGCAACCAGTGTAAGCAAGAGCCTCCCTCACTGAACAGAGAGTTGGCTCTGCTCCACCCCAAACCAGGACACGTGTCCACCTTTTCAGCCACCAGTACACCCCGAAGGACTGCTCTCACCCCCCAGCCTGTACTGATACAGGAGGTTGCCCTGACCTAGGTGCAGGACCCTGCACTTGGCCTTGTTGAACATCAGGAGGTTCACACAAGCCTGCTTCTTGAGTTTGTCCAGGTCCCTCTGGATGGCACCCTGTCTCTCAGGCATGTCAACCACACCACTCAGCTTGCTGTCACCTGCAAGCTTGCTGAGGGTGCTCTCAATCCCACTGTCTATGTCAGTGATGACAATATTAAACAGTACTGGTCCCAGTACGGACCCCTGAGGAACACCACTTGTCGCCAGTCTCTATCTGGACATTGAGCTGTTGACCACTACCCTCTGGGAGGTTCACACAAGCCTGCTTCTTGAGTTTGTCCAGGTCCCTCTGGATGGCACCCTGTCTCTCAGGCATGTCAACCACACCACTCAGCTTGCTGTCACCTGCAAGCTTGCTGAGGGTGCTCTCAATCCCACTGTCTATGTCAGTGATGACAATATTAAACAGTACTGGTCCCAGTACGGACCCCTGAGGAACACCACTTGTCGCCAGTCTCTATCTGGACATTGAGCTGTTGACCACTACCCTCTGTATGTGACCGTCCAGCCAATTCTTCATCCACTGAATAGTCCATCCATCAGATCTGTATGCCTCCAATTTAGAGAGAAGAATGTTGTAGGAGAATGTGTCAAAGGCCTTACAGAAGTCCAGATAGACAAGATCATAGCTGTTCCCTTGTCCATTGATGTAGTCACTCCGTTAGTGAAGGCCACTAGGTTGGTGAGGAAAGACTTGCCCTTCGTGCCACCCTGGCAGTCTCAAATCACCTCCCTGTCCTCCATGTGCCTTAGCATGGCTTCAAGGAGAATCTATTCCATGGTCTTCCCAGGCACGGAGGTGAGGCTGACAGGTTGGTAGTTCCCAGGGGCCTCCTTTCTACCCTTTTTAAAAATGGGTGTGGTGTTTCCTATTTCCCACAAATCTTTTGCTTACCATAAGAAAAAGGAAAATAACATTTGTTCTGTTACTTGCAGCATAAAAAGGACATTGAATGAAAAGAGGTAGATTACTACTACTGTAAGGAAGAACCTCACCTCATTACTGCCATCTAAAGTTCTCCTGAGCCTGCATTAAACGTACAGGCTGCCTTATACAGGAGAGCATACATTGGATGTAGGGCATGAGCTCTGTCAGACCACATTCAATTTCATCCCCCCCTCCTCCTTGCTCTTCAGTTTTAGACATATTGAAGTTAACAGTCACAAGAAACACCAATTGCTGTTGTAAAACAAAAATTTCCACTCACATAAGGATTATGCCAAGTAACGAGAAGTCTCATAAAGGCCTTGTCATTCCCCAACAACTTGCTGAGCATATTCATCCGGAAAACAGGCAATGATGCCTCTTTAACTTTGATTACACATTGAAATTATCGGCTTTTCACAAAAAGACATGTATCGTCTTGTGCCTTGCCTTATGAAAAGCAGTTCCAGACTAATCAGCTTCCAGGTGAAAGACATCAAATAGGACTTATGCAACTTCACTCTTCAGAGCAGTGCTGAGTATGCACTCACCCTGTACCTCTGAATTTACCATCCACAGAGGAACCAAAATCCCAAGACCCAGGTCAGCCACAAGAGAGGGCAATGGAGGCAGGGCTCAAGGTAGAGCCCACAGCTGCCGTGTTAGCCGTGATGTGTTCTAGCAGTCTTCAAAGAGATGACTTAAACCTTCAGAAGAAAAAGGCAATGATCCACGTCCCTCAGTATTATTCCCTCATCACTGCAAAAAGAAAAAGTCAGGCAAGCAAACAGAGCATGTCAAATGGTTGTCAGCTCATTAGTCAGCTCTTGACCTAAATTTATGAGGCTATTTCTTACGACCGTTTTTTTGACACTTAGTGGCTGCACAACCAGCAATTCCATCCAGGTTTGAGCCTTTATTTTTTGGTGTCTGGTATCAAAGCAAAGCAAAGCAAACAACAGCAGGGTTTTTTTTGTAACTCACTTCAGGTATTTATGTATTTGCTCTTCTTCATTTTTCACAAGGAACAGAAAGGAGAAGTTCTCATACTCATTTTTTCATACCAGACTATTAATTAGCTACTATGAATATTACTATTGCAGCTACTAATAATTCCTAATATTACTAATTAGCTCAAAAGCTACTATTAATATTACTAATGTAGCCCAATTCACTACCAATTCACAGAGTAGGAGTTTAATATTTAAAAATTCAAATCATTAAAAAAAATACAAAATGCAAGACGACACAAAGCGTGGACGGATATAGAGGCCACAGTAAACACAAGGAGGTGAACAGCGGGAGAAAATAAATAGGCAGGTTTTTTAGCATGAAGAAATGAACTTTGGAAGCACTGCTGCTCAGAAAAAAGGATTCTTTTTTTAAATTAAAAAAACCCCTCTCAGATTTAAAAATCTGATGGTAACATAAGTGGAAAACACAACTAATTCGATTCTAAGTAATCTAGAAAAGGAATTTTGTAACCAAGTCCTAAATAAAACATACAACTGAAATAATCTTCACTTTGCAAGTGTGTGGATTGTATCTGAAAAAGTCTTTTAAAACTGTCCTATAATAAAGTTAAAATGTCATCTGCATTCCATTCCCCTGCAACACACACACAAAAAAAAAACCAAACCACCAAACAACCCTGTCAAGAAAACTTTCCCACAGAAAAGGAAATTTTGGCCAGCTCTACTTGATGACAAGAGATAAGGAAGTACCAGGGCGGTTCCATGGTTTGCAAAGTGTTCGGCACAAAGGCTCAGAAAAATATTTTTTAATGGCAACATTTTTGTCTTCTCCACCCGTCTTTATCTCCCCTTTCATTTTGGTATAGCTTGCTTTCATATTTTTCCCTTCTTTCCTTTATTATTCCCTACTTTCTGGTTAGGAGGTACGAGCTGATGATCTCTGTAACAAAGTGGCTCTCCACTGTTTGAGGTAGTTGTCCTGGCGCAAACAGAATGCATTACTTTCTGATACATTAAATAAGTAAATTATAGAATGCAGTGGTGTTATATTAGATTGCATCAAAGAGAGGGAATGATGTTTGAGTAGCTCTTGTCAGAAGGGCATGTTGGGCCTTGGTGAACCAAGAAGGTAAGTTTGAAAAATCCTGCCTGGAAAACTATCAATATGCTCTTCACCCCAAAAGGAACCCTAATTCCCCACTAGAACACAAAAAAACCCACTCTACAGTATTTCAGATGCACCAGTTCAAAGCTGGGACTGCCTAGAGAGATGCAGTTTTATTCTCTTGTGTGAAGGAAAATAAAAGTTCACCAAAAAACCTTCTGCTGTAGCTGAAGAACTTCATGAAGACAACATTTGGTGCTAATATTCATCCGGCACTCACACTGAGACAGTGAGAGTTCGCAACATCTCTACTCATTTGAAATGAAGGACCAATGTTAAAAAAAAATAAAAATAAAAAAGCACTAATGGCATTTCATTTACAATTCTAAAAACTCAACAACACCTTTCTACTCTGCCCTGTGGTTTGACCACAGCCCTCACGCCTCTGATGTGATGAAACACTTCCCAACCACTCAGCAAAGCGTTGCACTTCCATCTCACTCACAGGAGCCGCGAGGAAAGACAGATGGTCTTAGAAGACCGAATTGGTACATTGCAAGGCAAGATTCCCATTAGCTACCACTCTCCAAAGGAGATACTGACTCCAACTCTGAATTTGTTTCACTGTCTTATCTCAGCTGGAAACTTAAACTATAATTTTGCCCGGCTACAGAGCATACAGTTATTCCTCCTGAGCAATGTATTATTCTGACAGATACGTTGTGCTTGCATACGCTATACAAAACTCATTCATTTTCCTACTGTCTCATGATGTCTTATGACTTCTATTCCAGTTTATGACTCTCTGTGTTCAGCCAACTGAGTTGGAGATGTGAGGTTTCTGGGGAACAACGGTGCTGCAGCCAGAGATGCGCCTCTGAAAATGCTCGGCACAGCCTTGTCGGAAAATATGTTGTCAGACCACAAAGTCCTCCCCCTTATGCGATTATATCCAAACCTTCTCACATGCTGGGATTCAAGCTGAAAAATCTGTATTTATTGAGAAGCAGGTTTTCTTTGTGTTTGTTTTTAATAAGCATTCATTTTATTTCCTCTAACCCCCCGAGAACTCTAAGCAAAATCATTTTGCAGCATCTGAACCCAGCAAGATTTATCAATTTGAGTAATTTTCTTTAAATACCATCTTTATTTCACATAAGCATGGACCAGAAAACGCGGATTTTTAAGGCAGATTGTACTTTCACTACTGTGCATAATGGGACCCCTGCTTCCACAATCCTCTGACCTTTTGGCTATCCTTACCATGTCCCCCAGAAATGCCAGAGGGCTTCAGGAACTGCTACTCTGTACTGGTTTGCTTGCCTGCTCTGCTGTAGTAGGGAAAATAATATGCATGGCTCTTTATACAAAGTGTGTATTTTGGACAGTTTGAAAGATAAGCAGAAATTAAATTTTTGTTTTCCAAAAACTATTTTAGTGCAAAGGTTTTAAGTGGCATTTTAATAAAATGGCCAAAATTAAAGTAAACAAACCAACAGCCATGTCCCAGCGAAGTCCCTTTGGAAAACCTACGGGAACATCACTGTTTCCAAAACCTGCTGTGAGCTGTTAAAAATCAACCTGCCACAAGTGGCATCCTTCTGTGACTACTGGCTGCAGTTAGTCCTTTACACCCTGCAGATGGCACGCCTCATTGCTCAAGAAACCACCTCAAGAGCTGCATGGACATTTCTTCAGTCACCTCTCTTTGACCACTGCTTCCCTGCAACAGCTCCGTTACTCGCCTTACCCCCTGTGAAGCTGTTCAGTTTTCCAAACTGGAACAGAAATGAATAGATAAACATGGCTAGGATGATGGCTACATCTCACCCAAACCATGGGAGGTAGAAGAGAAATGGAGCAGCAAGCTGCTAGATGGAGGTCACATTATGGCCAGGTCCAACTCTCCCAAAAAAGTTTTAACAAAACCTCCCATGGAAGCTGCAACCCAGCCACCATGCACCATGTCAAACTGAGGGTAAGTTTAATCATTTTTAATACTTGCCTGGTAACAATTCAGCATTTTTTGTTAACTGAATGCTGAGTTTCACTTCAGTATTTAATCATCAAAACATATATATTTATTTATCCATTCCACCATGATTATACCCAAACCACTGTGATCCACACCCAAAAAAAATCACTAGACAGCAGTATAATCGAACTAAAGGTGAAAGCTAATGCTTATTTTCATTTGTCTAAACTGTGCTTGGAATTTAGGCAATCCTTCTAACGTAACATTCCTATTAGATTTTATAACTAAGGTGTCATAAAAGTAAATATGACATAACAAGTAAATAATGCATTTCCTTCACTTAAACAAATAATAGCACCTCACCCTAACTCAATACAAAAAATGTATAGCACACAATATTCCATGTAAAACAGAATGTTTCATTATTCATATAGACTTTTGCTTCCTATTTCACTCAAAAAAA
>NW_015094510.1:496848-550671 GCF_001431845.1 Calidris pugnax
GGGTTTAATATTTTTCCTAGAACTTTTTTTTTTTTTTTTTTTTTTTTTTTTTTTTTTTTTTTTTTTTTTTTAGAAAAAAAAAAAAAAAAAAAAAAAAAGAAGAAAAAAAAATAATCAAGCGATGTGCTTTTCACCCCAAATGGTTTATACAAAACAGAGTTTACAAGCGAAGTGTGTAAAATACTCCAGTGCCAAGTCACCCCACTACACAGTACTGGAATGACAGTAATCCACTTAAAGGTGAAACTCCCCTGAAGCCTAATGAGTACTAAAAGAAGTAAAGACCTCTTGTTCTCAAAACTCAAAGTTTTGGCAGAACTTGCTTCCCCCCCCGCCCCGCCTTTTTATTTATTATTTTTTAATTTGTACACACAAGTTTTTCTGTTTTGCTCACACGGGTTAACCATTTGCTAGAGATGAAATTCAGCCCTCAAACAGATCCTCAATTCACGTAGTCCCTGATTTTTACACTATGATTTAGCACTTCACTCTTCTTAAAAAAGAATTTGGAAGTTTCCTCTACCTTTGCTGCCTTCAGCAGCCAGACATCTTTTGTTTCTCAAGAGGATTAGCATCCTACTACCCTATTTAACCCTTGCTGGGTGGGCTCGTCCCGTGGTGCAGAGAAGCTCCCGGATCAACGGGCAGGTTTGGAGTCAATCTGCCTCACAGCCCATGTGAACTCTGGCATCAGTGCCAGACTTCCTCGTGTCCCTCCCTGTCCCCACACCCCACAGAGAGCAAGCTCAGTGGCTCGGCACCTTACATTCAGCAGCATTTGGTGTTGGCATCGTATTTAATAGCTCTTTTACATACACATCACCGGAGGAGGGTGATTCAGCCCGGGCACGCGGGCGTGGGGGTGTTCAGACAGGCATTAAAAGATATGGTATGAGGATTTCGTACCAAACAACACCGAGTAGCTGTAGCCTGGCTGTATCAGCTCCAGCACTGATACCACAGGGGAAAAAAAAAAAAGAAAAAGAAACAAAAAAAAAAAATCACTTTTGCAATTAACATCTATTTTCTTTGGAAATTGCCATGACTTTCAAGCACCGCACATCAGTAAGGTATTTGACAAGCCAGAAAGAAAAGCCCTGTAGTGTCCGGCTGATGAAGATTTAACACAGATAAACACCGCCTGCTGCAAGAAAGCTCAAAACCGCACTTCCTTGGCAAAGGGAGGAGAAATCAGATTATAAACGTCTCGAGTATGATTTAAGGTGTGTACCTCTTCTACGTGGTTGACATTTTTTTTCCAGTTAGGAAGGAATGTTTTTTTTACAAACACAGAAAGAGTCATCAGTTATTTAAGGAAATAAAAATAGCACACAAATGACAGAGTACACCACAGGCTACACCTGATTGAGCTGATAAATGGAAATTTTTGCAGTTTGTTTGGCAACCATATTTATGTATTTTGTTAAGTGCTGGCAAGTTAAGGCAAAAAGGGTCATACTTTTTCAGAGCTTTGGTTTAGAGCAGGAAGAGGGATGAAAAATTTCCACATTAGAAAGCTCTTGCTGCCAATCATACCAATCATATTAACTTTACAGTTAGTTTACAAGAACTTTTAAATTAATTAATCAGAATTTTGACATCTCATCCCAGTAACAGGCTGGAAGCATCAGTTTGGAAGACATGATCTCACTTAAAGCAGCCCCAAAGTACTATTTCTGATTCACGGTGGTCAACCAACAGGCACTGTGCTTGCTGTCCCCTGACGAGAGAGCAGAGCAGGTAGTTGAACCACTATCTCTTGGGGGCTGCACCCATATAATTTCTCCCCAGTTATGTCTCTTAGATACATTTCACTTCATCATCACCCACCCAAAACCTGTCAAGTTCAATCCAGCGTCTGGGTTTCATTCTGCCTGATCGAAGTCTTGAGCAGCTACTAAAAATGTCACAAAGAGTTTGCATCAACCTCCCCTTTCCCCACACCCTACATTTCAAAGTCTTTAGGCAGCAAGAGAAAACAATTAAAGGAAATTCAGAGCTAAGGCTGAAACATACCATATGTTTTCAAGCAGAAGGGCACAAAACATCAAGCAAACCACTGCCGAGATTACATACTCCCACTATCAGGCATTGAAAGACTACAGAACAATGTCATCTCTCACTATTAATAACCATACTTCCTTTCTAGCACACAACCCTCTTTTCTTAATTGTCTAACAGAGGTATTTCCATAAAAGCCACATTCCTCTTTCCCATAAGACAGTAGAAAGAATACCAAAAGTGATTTATAGTTCACATACATTCCTATCGGGTCTTGCATCACTCCTGACATTTGCTAATTTATAGATTTATGCTCTCAGAACTCTGGTCAGGTTTTTTTTTTTCTTTTTTTTTGTGCTTTGTGGTATGGTCTGAGAGAATTGGTTTGAGAGTTAACTACTCTCTGACTTACTGAGTGAGCTCGGGAAAGTCACTAACACTCCCTCTGCCCACACTCTGCTATCTTCAGGTATAGAACTGAAACCATGGTAAAGAGCTCTTTGCAAAGTATTCTGAGATCTAATGTTTTAAAAACTTTTTATGTAAGTTTATAAATTTATGAAGCATTTTTAAAAGAACACAAATTCATAACTTTTCCTTTTAATTTGAATTTTCATCCCCCAGTTTGTGCACCCATCATTTTCCCAAATTTGAAGGACCATCTGCATAGGAGTTTGGAGCACCAGCAACTGAAACTTCTGAATTTTGTAATGCAAATACACACTCTAATTTCTAATTACATTTTTCATAGCACTGACAAAATCTCACTACAATTCACTAAGTAAGAAATTTAACATGTTGTTTTATGGTTACATTTGAAATGCCATGCTGCATCACTTCCCAAGTGAAAAGATATTTTCTCAGACTAATATAAATTCTTTTTTGTCCAGGAAGCTTGTTTGAGCATTTCAGCTGGACCCCTGATCAAAGAAATGGGTTTCCCCTCCCACGTAATTGTACTTGTCAGAACAAAACTAGATAGTTAAGGTGTATTCTAGTCACCTGTTTGGTAACAGTCAGGTGGAAGTCCTCATCTGGTTGAAGCAATTCTAAAAATCTGAACATATTACTGCACTTACTTAAACCAATGCAGAAAATGTACCACTATACGTTAAAATGCTTTTCAGTATTAATGAAACTATATCATTTGCCAGAGCAGGCAGGTTTCAAGCTAGTTATAATAAAAAAAATATATTTTATTTAAAATAAAATATATAATAATTTTTTAAAAAGATAAAACCACAGAAAATGTGGGGCCTCAAACTGCCTGTTTGTTAAGTACAGTAAAATATGATCACTTAAAGTTATGCTGTTCTTCCTGGCAATTATCATTACTTTATTGGGAAAAAAAATCATCATAGAACGGTTTGGGTGGGAAGGGACCTTTAAAGGTCATCTAGTCCAACCCCCCTGCAATCTTCAACAAGATCAGGTTGCTCAGAGCCACATCCAACCTGACCTTGAACGTTTCCAGGGATGGGGCATCTACCAGCTCTCTGGGCAACCTGCTCCAATATTTCACCATCGTCATAGTAAAAAAATTTCCTTCTTATATCTAGTCTGAAGCTACCCTCTTTTAGTTTAAAACTGTTACCCCTTGTCTTATCACAACAGGCCCTGCTAAAAAGCCTGGGGCTTTCTTATAACCCCCTTTTAATTACCGAAAGGCCACAATAACGTCTCCCCAGAGCCTTCTCTTCTCCATGCTGAACAAGCCAAACTCCTCTGCCTGCCCTCACGGGAGAGGTGCTCCAGCCCTCTGACCATCTTTGTGGCCATCCTTTGGACCCTCTCCAACAGGCTCACACCTTTCCTGCGCTGAGGGCTGGACACAGTACTCCAGGTGGGGTCTCACAAGGGCAGAGGGGCAGAATCACCTCCCTCGACCTGCTGGCGATGCCGCTTTTGACACAGCCCAGGATGCGGTTGGCTTTCTGGGCTGCCAACATTGCCAGTTCGTGTTGTCAGCGTTGGGGTCGAGTTGGCCAATGACAAAACAAGCCATGACAAAACAAGAGATGCCCCACCTCTTGCTCCAAGGAGAGGAAGAAGAGAGATAAAGAGAGTTAGGAGTTTAGAGAAAACTAAGCTACTTTAATGGAATAGTAATAATAAAAAATTAAAAGAAAATAATAATGAAATAGATAAAATATATACAAAACCGTATCAAGCTCCCAGGGCGATGTCACTGGCAGGCACTGGGAAAGCTCCAGACTGGTTTCAGTGAGGAATGGGAACTGGATTTGGGAACACTCAAATGAGGATCAAAGGTAAAGAAACAGACAGGCAGGGTCTTCCTCGGGCATCAGCAGTCAAAGGAGGAGAGCCACTGAAGTTGAACCCTTGAAGAGAAGCCAACCTGACCACTTTGATCCCTCAGCTTTTATGCTTACCAGGGCAGATGGGATGGAGCACCCTGTTGGTCATTTCGGGTCACCTGACCTGCCCACCCCACAGGTACAAGCCCTCCACTGGGTAAGCCACCAGGCCAGCTGATCCCAGTTGCCATTGCAACCAGTGTAAGCAAGAGCCTCCCTCACTGAACAGAGAGTTGGCTCTGCTCCACCCCAAACCAGGACACGTGTCCACCTTTTCAGCCACCAGTACACCCCGAAGGACTGCTCTCACCCCCCAGCCTGTACTGATACAGGAGGTTGCCCTGACCTAGGTGCAGGACCCTGCACTTGGCCTTGTTGAACATCAGGAGGTTCACACAAGCCTGCTTCTTGAGTTTGTCCAGGTCCCTCTGGATGGCACCCTGTCTCTCAGGCATGTCAACCACACCACTCAGCTTGCTGTCACCTGCAAGCTTGCTGAGGGTGCTCTCAATCCCACTGTCTATGTCAGTGATGACAATATTAAACAGTACTGGTCCCAGTACGGACCCCTGAGGAACACCACTTGTCGCCAGTCTCTATCTGGACATTGAGCTGTTGACCACTACCCTCTGTATGTGACCGTCCAGCCAATTCTTCATCCACTGAATAGTCCATCCATCAGATCTGTATGCCTCCAATTTAGAGAGAAGAATGTTGTAGGAGAATGTGTCAAAGGCCTTACAGAAGTCCAGATAGACAAGATCATAGCTGTTCCCTTGTCCATTGATGTAGTCACTCCGTTAGTGAAGGCCACTAGGTTGGTGAGGAAAGACTTGCCCTTCGTGCCACCCTGGCAGTCTCAAATCACCTCCCTGTCCTCCATGTGCCTTAGCATGGCTTCAAGGAGAATCTATTCCATGGTCTTCCCAGGCACGGAGGTGAGGCTGACAGGTTGGTAGTTCCCAGGGGCCTCCTTTCTACCCTTTTTAAAAATGGGTGTGGTGTTTCCTATTTCCCACAAATCTTTTGCTTACCATAAGAAAAAGGAAAATAACATTTGTTCTGTTACTTGCAGCATAAAAAGGACATTGAATGAAAAGAGGTAGATTACTACTACTGTAAGGAAGAACCTCACCTCATTACTGCCATCTAAAGTTCTCCTGAGCCTGCATTAAACGTACAGGCTGCCTTATACAGGAGAGCATACATTGGATGTAGGGCATGAGCTCTGTCAGACCACATTCAATTTCATCCCCCCCTCCTCCTTGCTCTTCAGTTTTAGACATATTGAAGTTAACAGTCACAAGAAACACCAATTGCTGTTGTAAAACAAAAATTTCCACTCACATAAGGATTATGCCAAGTAACGAGAAGTCTCATAAAGGCCTTGTCATTCCCCAACAACTTGCTGAGCATATTCATCCGGAAAACAGGCAATGATGCCTCTTTAACTTTGATTACACATTGAAATTATCGGCTTTTCACAAAAAGACATGTATCGTCTTGTGCCTTGCCTTATGAAAAGCAGTTCCAGACTAATCAGCTTCCAGGTGAAAGACATCAAATAGGACTTATGCAACTTCACTCTTCAGAGCAGTGCTGAGTATGCACTCACCCTGTACCTCTGAATTTACCATCCACAGAGGAACCAAAATCCCAAGACCCAGGTCAGCCACAAGAGAGGGCAATGGAGGCAGGGCTCAAGGTAGAGCCCACAGCTGCCGTGTTAGCCGTGATGTGTTCTAGCAGTCTTCAAAGAGATGACTTAAACCTTCAGAAGAAAAAGGCAATGATCCACGTCCCTCAGTATTATTCCCTCATCACTGCAAAAAGAAAAAGTCAGGCAAGCAAACAGAGCATGTCAAATGGTTGTCAGCTCATTAGTCAGCTCTTGACCTAAATTTATGAGGCTATTTCTTACGACCGTTTTTTTGACACTTAGTGGCTGCACAACCAGCAATTCCATCCAGGTTTGAGCCTTTATTTTTTGGTGTCTGGTATCAAAGCAAAGCAAAGCAAACAACAGCAGGGTTTTTTTTGTAACTCACTTCAGGTATTTATGTATTTGCTCTTCTTCATTTTTCACAAGGAACAGAAAGGAGAAGTTCTCATACTCATTTTTTCATACCAGACTATTAATTAGCTACTATGAATATTACTATTGCAGCTACTAATAATTCCTAATATTACTAATTAGCTCAAAAGCTACTATTAATATTACTAATGTAGCCCAATTCACTACCAATTCACAGAGTAGGAGTTTAATATTTAAAAATTCAAATCATTAAAAAAAATACAAAATGCAAGACGACACAAAGCGTGGACGGATATAGAGGCCACAGTAAACACAAGGAGGTGAACAGCGGGAGAAAATAAATAGGCAGGTTTTTTAGCATGAAGAAATGAACTTTGGAAGCACTGCTGCTCAGAAAAAAGGATTCTTTTTTTAAATTAAAAAAACCCCTCTCAGATTTAAAAATCTGATGGTAACGTAAGTGGAAAACACAACTAATTCGATTCTAAGTAATCTAGAAAAGGAATTTTGTAACCAAGTCCTAAATAAAACATACAACTGAAATAATCTTCACTTTGCAAGTGTGTGGATTGTATCTGAAAAAGTCTTTTAAAACTGTCCTATAATAAAGTTAAAATGTCATCTGCATTCCATTCCCCTGCAACACACACACAAAAAAAAAACCAAACCACCAAACAACCCTGTCAAGAAAACTTTCCCACAGAAAAGGAAATTTTGGCCAGCTCTACTTGATGACAAGAGATAAGGAAGTACCAGGGCGGTTCCATGGTTTGCAAAGTGTTCGGCACAAAGGCTCAGAAAAATATTTTTTAATGGCAACATTTTTGTCTTCTCCACCCGTCTTTATCTCCCCTTTCATTTTGGTATAGCTTGCTTTCATATTTTTCCCTTCTTTCCTTTATTATTCCCTACTTTCTGGTTAGGAGGTACGAGCTGATGATCTCTGTAACAAAGTGGCTCTCCACTGTTTGAGGTAGTTGTCCTGGCGCAAACAGAATGCATTACTTTCTGATACATTAAATAAGTAAATTATAGAATGCAGTGGTGTTATATTAGATTGCATCAAAGAGAGGGAATGATGTTTGAGTAGCTCTTGTCAGAAGGGCATGTTGGGCCTTGGTGAACCAAGAAGGTAAGTTTGAAAAATCCTGCCTGGAAAACTATCAATATGCTCTTCACCCCAAAAGGAACCCTAATTCCCCACTAGAACACAAAAAAACCCACTCTACAGTATTTCAGATGCACCAGTTCAAAGCTGGGACTGCCTAGAGAGATGCAGTTTTATTCTCTTGTGTGAAGGAAAATAAAAGTTCACCAAAAAACCTTCTGCTGTAGCTGAAGAACTTCATGAAGACAACATTTGGTGCTAATATTCATCCGGCACTCACACTGAGACAGTGAGAGTTCGCAACATCTCTACTCATTTGAAATGAAGGACCAATGTTAAAAAAAAATAAAAATAAAAAAGCACTAATGGCATTTCATTTACAATTCTAAAAACTCAACAACACCTTTCTACTCTGCCCTGTGGTTTGACCACAGCCCTCACGCCTCTGATGTGATGAAACACTTCCCAACCACTCAGCAAAGCGTTGCACTTCCATCTCACTCACAGGAGCTGCGAGGAAAGACAGATGGTCTTAGAAGACCGAATTGGTACATTGCAAGGCAAGATTCCCATTAGCTACCACTCTCCAAAGGAGATACTGACTCCAACTCTGAATTTGTTTCACTGTCTTATCTCAGCTGGAAACTTAAACTATAATTTTGCCCGGCTACAGAGCATACAGTTATTCCTCCTGAGCAACGTATTATTCTGACAGATACGTTGTGCTTGCATACGCTATACAAAACTCATTCATTTTCCTACTGTCTCATGATGTCTTATGACTTCTATTCCAGTTTATGACTCTCTGTGTTCAGCCAACTGAGTTGGAGATGTGAGGTTTCTGGGGAACAACGGTGCTGCAACCAGAGATGCGCCTCTGAAAATGCTCGGCACAGCCTTGTCGGAAAATATGTTGTCAGACCACAAAGTCCTCCCCCTTATGCGATTATATCCAAACCTTCTCACATGCTGGGATTCAAGCTGAAAAATCTGTATTTATTGAGAAGCAGGTTTTCTTTGTGTTTGTTTTTAATAAGCATTCATTTTATTTCCTCTAACCCCCCGAGAACTCTAAGCAAAATCATTTTGCAGCATCTGAACCCAGCAAGATTTATCAATTTGAGTAATTTTCTTTAAATACCATCTTTATTTCACATAAGCATGGACCAGAAAACGCGGATTTTTAAGGCAGATTGTACTTTCACTACTGTGCATAATGGGACCCCTGCTTCCACAATCCTCTGACCTTTTGGCTATCCTTACCATGTCCCCCAGAAATGCCAGAGGGCTTCAGGAACTGCTACTCTGTACTGGTTTGCTTGCCTGCTCTGCTGTAGTAGGGAAAATAATATGCATGGCTCTTTATACAAAGTGTGTATTTTGGACAGTTTGAAAGATAAGCAGAAATTAAATTTTTGTTTTCCAAAAACTATTTTAGTGCAAAGGTTTTAAGTGGCATTTTAATAAAATGGCCAAAATTAAAGTAAACAAACCAACAGCCATGTCCCAGCGAAGTCCCTTTGGAAAACCTACGGGAACATCACTGTTTCCAAAACCTGCTGTGAGCTGTTAAAAATCAACCTGCCACAAGTGGCATCCTTCTGTGACTACTGGCTGCAGTTAGTCCTTTACACCCTGCAGATGGCACGCCTCATTGCTCAAGAAACCACCTCAAGAGCTGCATGGACATTTCTTCTTCAGTCACCTCTCTTTGACCACTTTTTCCCTGCAACAGCTCCGTTACTCGCCTTACCCCCTGTGAAGCTGTTCAGTTTTCCAAACTGGAACAGAAATGAATAGATAAACATGGCTAGGATGATGGCTACATCTCACCCAAACCATGGGAGGTAGAAGAGAAATGGAGCAGCAAGCTGCTAGATGGAGGTCACATTATGGCCAGGTCCAACTCTCCCAAAAAAGTTTTAACAAAACCTCCCATGGAAGCTGCAACCCAGCCACCATGCACCATGTCAAACTGAGGGTAAGTTTAATCATTTTTAATACTTGCCTGGTAACAATTCAGCATTTTTTGTTAACTGAATGCTGAGTTTCACTTCAGTATTTAATCATCAAAACATATATATTTATTTATCCATTCCACCATGATTATACCCAAACCACTGTGATCCACACCCAAAAAAAATCACTAGACAGCAGTATAATCGAACTAAAGGTGAAAGCTAATGCTTATTTTCATTTGTCTAAACTGTGCTTGGAATTTAGGCAATCCTTCTAACGTAACATTCCTATTAGATTTTATAACTAAGGTGTCATAAAAGTAAATATGACATAACAAGTAAATAATGCATTTCCTTCACTTAAACAAATAATAGCACCTCACCCTAACTCAATACAAAAAATGTATAGCACACAATATTCCATGTAAAACAGAATGTTTCATTATTCATATAGACTTTTGCTTCCTATTTCACTCAAAAAAATTGTTTTCATAATAACTGTGAAGTCAAAGAAACAATATAATGAAACCCTTCTGGGGATTAAACCAAAGACTCCTGTTGAACACTGTATTTCTGCCCTGCTGAAAAAAACCCTGCCAAGTATTTGAAGTGAACCCAACGCTTAAAAAACGCACTTATATGGCAGTGAAATATATTAACTCCCTAGAGAACAAAACCAAACCTGAAGAAATTCCTGAAGGTCAACAAAGGAAAAAAAAAAAAAAAAAAAAAAAAAAAAAAGACAAAAAAAGGAACAAGATGTCTTTTAAAGCATTTGTTTCCTGCTGATAATCAGACTGCTACAAAACTGTCAAGAAAACAGGTTCTTTGTTTCCTTTTAATCAGAAAAGCCAACAGAGAAATGGATGGTAGTTGCCCAATGATGAATGCATAAAATGCTTTGGAAATGGACTTGAGGACACCAGTCTAGAAGACCATGAAGAAGCTGTAGAAAGAACATGATCAAAAGATGTTTGGATTACAGGATTTGCAAGACTCAAATTCAAGTTGCAGCATCTGTTTATCCTTTAGGAGAAAAAAAAAAAAAAAAAGACATCTCTTGAAGTAAAAATTTTCCATCTGGTTTAAAAAAAAAAAAAAAGTCCCCCTCCCAACTGTAATTTCTAAATCTCATAAAGGCTTGGTGGGGAGCAATTAATGCAAGACTGAAATACATTGAAAACAGCAGAAGTCAGAGCCATGGAAGTATATATATGAAACCACACAAAACACTATCTAGAAGCAAATTTGTGAGAAAAGCAACCGACAAGCAATGAAAACATTCCCAGAGTGAGGCAAGCAAGCCTACCGGCTAATTCCTTAACAAGCTGCTTCCATCTCTAAATCCTATGGTTCATCAGCCACAGTATCCCGAGCCTGTCAGGTATCAATGCTTGCTTTTCTATAAATGCAAGAAACCCATCATTTTTTGGTTTGAGTTTTACACGCCGGGATGAAAGCTGGGCTCTTCAAAGCCAGTATAACTGAGCACATTCCTCTCAAGTCTGGGAAAACACATGTCCCTTCCCACAAGCCATCGCAAGCACCATCTTCTGAAATCCTCCCATTATGGGGTCAATCACCATCTTGTGATACTGAAGTATTTATGGAAAACCTTTTCCATGGGTTAACACAAAACAGCAGCTCTCTCAATTGCTATCTTCAAGTGGTATTTTAACAACAATACCGCTGGATGATCTTGGTTTATGAGAATCATTCACCTTTCCTCCCCTTTCCTTTACTTTTGAAGGCTTGTAGGAACTAGAAACAACTAACAGTACACTTCAAGTAAGCTATAAATTACACACCTAATGAATACTCCAAATTTTTGCATTTGGTAACAAACAGGAAAAAGCATAGAGAAACAGGAGTTCTTACGGTTATGATTCAAAACAAGTCATAAGTCACCACAAAAATGAAATCTAGCCTATGGTTTTATGGCTTGGATCAAATGGCTACTTCAGAGGCCATTTAGGCACTCAAACTGCTGATAGAACAACTGTGCTGTCCTCCCCAGAATGATTTTGGTTTCATTTGAATTCTTTTTCGGATGCCTCACGGGAAAAGAATGTGCAGCACTCATTATTCGCAAGCCTAATACCCTGAGCTTTTCTGGGACAAAGGCAACTAATACTTTCTACATTCATTTGATGTGGAAAAGCACGTTCTCAGCTTGTACAGTAATATATGGCGAGTTAATCCAATCTTATGACCTCCAGCCAAGTTAACTACACTTCTTCTCTAATGAGATACAAGGCTGACCAGCAAAAGCAGATGTTTTGTTGGCTCATCCCATTAAAACATATAAATAAAAGTATCTAGAGATGTTTTGCATTCCACTCCTATTGAGAAAGCAGGTAACTTTCCCTACTGTCAAGATTGCATGTTTACCATAAGGTGAGATCTTCCATTTGTTACAGGAATCATGCCTATATCCCTGTTCACCTTGGGTCTTTTCAGATGAGCACAATAGTTCTCATGACAGCACTGAACAGCCTAGATACCTTAGTGACATCAAGAGCCAACAAGGCTTTCATAGGGGGAAAAAAAAAGGTGAAAGAAATTATTTTAATTCATTTACACACAAGAGAGTTTATGATTCTAAAGGGCTACAAAATTTATCCTCCAGTCTCTGGCCTGCAAATTTCCTAACAGCATACAGGAAATCTTTTTAAATTTCCTGTGCATAATTTATCCTCCAGTCTCTGGCCTGCAAATTTCCTAACAGCATACAGGAAATCTTTTTAAATTTCCTGTGGAAATGATTACATGTATGTCCCCCCTTACCCTTCCCCACCCCATCCCTCCTCTGACAACGTGATTTACAGCCAAAACATTGGCAAATCCCTCAACTGAACCCTGAAGAGAGACTTTGCATCAGAGTTATTTTAATGCAACCTAAGCTTTGCTGTGGGTGGGGAGAAACAGATTCCAAAAATACTCCAGTCACACAGAACACTTCCTAGTCTGCCCATGCCCTAATAAAGGGACAGCTGAAGTGGCTTGTAAATATAAAATAGGATGGTGGCCTTTATTTAAAGACAAGAAATGCTATATGCATTTGTGGACAGGAGCCCCTCAGTGCTTGATGCATCCAGGGATGATGACACTTCAAGCATTGATAAGCTGATTACAGTTACCAATCCAAATCACAGAACAGGCAACCTTTGCAGTCTAATTTGATGTATAAATGGTATAATTTTAAACAAAAGTAGAAATGGAGTTAAAATTTTGAAAACTTCATAGGTTTTGGTAGCAAGACCATGGAACAATAATAGGCAAGAGAACTCTCATTAAAAACCAAGCAGAACTTGGGTGTCATACCCCAGATATTAGATTTGATGTCATTACTTACCAAGCCAGCTATCGGAGTTGGCAGATGATTGATCTTCTTAATGATGCCAGGTTTGATCTTGTTAATCAAACTAAAAAGAAGTCATATGATTTTTCTGTTACATAATCAACTTTATTTAAGCATGAAATTCAATACTTATTAAGAAATACTTCACATATAGTCCTAACTTATACCACTTGAACTGAGTAAATCTGCACCTACTAACGCCCCCGAAATTTATTTTTTTAAATCAGTTTTCCAAGAAGTGACAAGCAACAACAGCCTGTAGAAGCAAAAATGGGACAAGTCACACACAGAAAAAGAGATTTCCAAGAATGGCAAAGCGAGAAAGAAGAAAAGAAAACGCCTGGGTTGGCGTAGGCAGAAATGGATCTGTGTTTAACATCACCACCCATGCAGTAGAAGCAGACTCAAATTTCCCATTTAAAGGTTTTCTTCACATAAAAGTTCTGATGCAGAAGATGCCAGAAATATATCAGAATATTAATTTTCAGAGCTCAGTGTGAAAGCACTGATATTCCTGTAAGTGTAGGTAACCAACTCGGTTTTCATAACCCAATCAAGCCCCGTATGATGTGTGCAACAATCATTTATTGGCACATATAATTTACATGCGCAAGTCATTTTCAGTCTCAGCCAGAAGAGGTTGCGCCTCATATCACTCTTAATTGACATAAAATTCATAATTAAACTTAGAAGATAGGACAGAGTAATGCATCACTGTTGAATATGCAAGCCCAAAGGCATGCCTTCTCCTGCAGTGAGGATGAGGCACAGGATTCCCTGCACCTTTATAACCAGGTTTTCAGCCGTGGAGGTAGGAAAATACTGTGGTTCACCAAATTACACACTAGACCACAGGATCAACAGAGAATGGGGACCTCAAGACACCCTGCAGACTTCATCTGCCTATATACCTTTGAGGATTTGGGACGTGCTGCCTTTTCTTGTTGCCGCTTGTCTGGCCAGAGCTTTTACCCCACAAAGCATCAGCAAGGTTTTGTGATCTACCCACGCCAACGCACAGTCAGGACCAGGACTTGAAAAGTCTATGTGGGAAAAGGCTTTTTTTTTTTTGGCTCAAGCAGCAAATTTCTTGGGAAAATAAACACAAAATAACAGAATTTACCTATGCTCACTGGAATAGACCATAGATTTCTAAGTGCCTGCAAAAAAAGGAATAATGGCTGCAGGTGTCGCGATTTTTCAACTGCACTAAATTATTTAGTAAACTAAATACATTTGATGACTTTTCCAAAAAAAAAAAAAAAGGTTAAAAAAAAAGTGGAATTAAATAAGGTTTGGGTTTCCCCAAACTGCTATAGTTTAAATCAAATATACTGTTTCCAGAGATAATATATCCATGGACACTAAATTAGCCATGCCACAGGTGAACCAAGGAAACGGGCAATGTCACGTCTATTTTGTCTCAATTATTTAAGAACTTGTACTCTATTGACTTTGGTGAAAATCGGACAACTGAAAACCTTCCCCATCTTGCTTTTTTTCCCCCGTTTCCACAGAATAATTTCTCTTTGTACTTCAATCATGTCAAATTTAAAATTATGACACAGGAGGACAGCTATATGATTTAATGCAACATAATGAGGCAGCTTTTGCTTTAAAGAAAGTTGTGTGCTTCCTAAGGCAAGCTGCTCAGCTGAAGAAATTAGAGGATGTTTTTCTTGCATATGGCTATTAATTACAGATAGATTGAACTGATTTGCATTTGGCAGATGGAAGCTCATATTCCTTTGCCAAACAGGCATCAACAATGAAGATATCAGAGGATTAGAATATATCAGTTTACTGCCAATTCTTAAAGACACTATTTAAAAGTTACAACTGAATACAATACACACATCCCACTAAATACATACCTGAAGAAATACCTTCTTATTCAAAGTATAAACTATTTTCATTACCACATTGTCTAGTTAATATTTGATTACATAAGAAATGAAAATACATCTCCAGATCATTCAAAATGAATCAACTCCTCCATATCCCAAAGACAACTGCAGAAGCAAGTAGCAAGATAGACTGGATGGGCAAAGGGCCCAAAGAGAATAAAGGCAAGGACAGAAACCACAGTAATAATCACAGAAGGGAAAATGCAGGAACATTGCCTTTTTGTATTTGCTTTGGTTATTTTTTGATATGTAGTAAATAAATAAATAAATAAATAAATCAGAACTGAACCTTTATAAATATTTTCTGAAAGTTAGTTTGGCTGAACTGATTTAAGAGTGGCTCTGAGATTTGAGATATTTTTTTAAGCATCCCAGGTAATTCTCTAATGAGATTTCTCTCGTCCTGGCATTCTAATGACATTTACACCTGCCGTTCCTTAAAACACTAAGGGATTAGCACTGCTTCCAGTCCTGGAAACCTGTTCCAGTAAGTAAAAAACCAATTGCAGATACGCAGAAGAGACCTGACGAGTGGACATTTTACACCTCTGACTCAGTCTAGCAACGAAACCAGACAAGTCTCATTATTGCCAAGCCTATAATATATAAGCACAAGGAAGCCTTTTAGAGAAAGCACTCCAAAAAGAGCTGAGGTCAGAGTTTGCTGTTGAAGGCAATAACTAAGTCAATCCAGAAAGTACTAAGACCTGTACTGCGTGTCATACATAACAACTTATTTCTATGTTATGCTGAGACCAAATCCACTTACTTTTATTACCCTGAAGTGACATGGGGGTTGTGGGGTTGTTTTGGTTGGATTTTTTGTTTGTTTGGTTTGGGTTTTTGTTTGGTTTGTTTTTTTTTTAAAAAAGTATGTTTTTTTAAAGTATGCAAAATGACATCCAATAGATTCTACATTACTGAGATAATTGGATGTAACCATAAGAACAGTATTAGTAAGTAACAGCATGTGAAATCAGATGCCTGCCTGTCACCTTTAATTTACAAGTTCACTTCTGAAATGTAGTACTTTTTTAAAATAAAACTTTGAGTGTTAAGTTCTCCGGTAGGAATAGGTAGCTTTCAGGATTTAGAGAACAACCAGCACACAGAGTTTACAATATTTTCTTACAAGGGGGTGGGGATGGAGGACAAAAACCAAAACCAAAAGAACATCAGTGGGTATAGGGGTAACCGAGTGCTTTGATCCCAGCCGTGGCCACATCACCTTGCAGAAGGTGAAGAAAAAGCCTTGTGACACCGTGAGCATTATAACCAATAAAACCAATCAAGTGGCCAGAGGATCAGCATGATCACATCAGTAACACATGAAGTGTGTACATCTAGAAAGATGATGTCTGAAAGCTGCTCTTCCTTTCCATGGCAAACAACAGGCATTAAAAAAAAAAATAAAAAATTATGTATTATAAAATATACTTGGTACTTCAAAAAAAAATAATTCAGAAGCCAGCGAGAAAAGAGGTCAAATGATGTTAACCTGAAGGATTTTTATATAGAGTAGTCAATACTCACTCGCACAACAGGACTCCATTTTCTAGAGCTGCTCGGAAGTCTTTGGTTCCAAAGCTTTTCCCAGTAACTGTCTATAAAAATAAGAACTGAGAGTTAACTGGACACGCACAGAAAATCAAGACTAGCAAAAGGTCTAAGTAGTACTAAAAAAAAAAAAAAATAGAAAACCACAACAAAAAACCAACAAACCAATGAAAAGTTTTCAATTCAACACTTTGTTCCTACTATTATTTTCTTATATTGATTTCAAAAGAAATGAGCGTTTAAAAACTCGTTCTTTATGCCTCAAAAGAAGTCAGATCCAACATCTTCAAGTAGTTTTCTCTAGTGTAAAACTATCTCCAGCTAAATTCTGTGGAAATACTTATTATTTTCTAAAGCAATACCAGCCAGACTGAAAAGCATAAAATAAATTTCAAACAGAAGCGCACAAGAGAGAAAAAGTCTTTTATCTCCTACTTCGTATTTCAGCGTGTATACTCATGATATCTGGCACAAAGTATTTTAATAAGGTTTGGTTTGTTTTTTCCCTGCCACTTGCACCTAAGGCAGTGTGACTAAAGAACCACTCCAGCAAGTCTGTAGTACCACGTGCACATCAATTCCCATTACTTGGCAAGCGGTAGGACTATACTAATGGGGCTACTTTTCATATACAGAGTGAAAAGCAGGGAACAAGAGCAATGTCTTATAAAGGATTTAAGATTCCCAATGCCAAAAGCATTGCCTACGGGTTTTCAGCAAAGTTGTTTTCTAAAAAAAATAAAAAAAACAAAAAAAAATATATATTTGTTCCTGGTGTTAACTCCCTCCATCTCGAACGCAGATCATCAATGTACCACCCTGCTCAAGTCTAAACTCACCCGGATTCTTTAAAAATAAAAAAATATATCTTTGTTCCTGGTGTTAACTCCCTCCATCTCGAACGCAGATCATCAATGTACCACCCTGCTCAAGTCTAAACTCACCCAGATTCTTCTTACTAGATCCCCTCTCTTGCCCATGTCCCTTGAAGAGACCAAATTTGGCAGATATCTTCTAAACACCCAGATCAGTAACCCACACGCAAGTCAGAAAAGGAGCCAATATTCCTAAAACAATCCAAAAGAGGGGTTTATCCCAGTTGGGTGTAGAAATCAAACGCTAGGAAGGGTATTTATTTGAGCTTAGAGGACACCACATTTGAGCTTAGAGGTCACCGCTAATTATGAAGCTCCCTTTGGGGATCCTGACCATCCCCGACACTTCACAGGACTTCAGGCACACAATTAAACATGCTGTGGAACCTGCATGCATCCAGACTAAAGCTACTGTTACCACAGTAATTAAGGAAATTAGTAGTGAAACAAATGAGCTGTGCCTGGTAAAAGAGCAAGGGAGAGGCTGCAGTTCTTTAAGGACCTGTTACATTATCACCCTATTATTTTTTTTCCTAAATTGCAAAAGGAATTATACTAACATCAGAAATGCTAAAGTTTAAACATGTAGTTTTTATGTAAGTTATTTTTTTATTAAAAAGCTGTAACTTCTATCTCCCTGCTCAGAACAAATTCTAATATTACAAAAATCTTCTTTAGGCTTTAAGTCTTTTGCACTATGGTTTAACAAATAAGGAGAAAGAATTATGACAAACCAACTCAAGATAAGAAAAATTTCAACATGCAGGTAAAGGGGGGCGAAAGGAAGCAATGCCAAAACTTTTAAAAACAAAGGATAACAGTGATTCTTCCGGGAGAACTTCATTTTCTACAATATTTCTTTAACAGTCTAATCTTACAGAATAGTAGATCTTATGTCTTAGCAATATCATTTTCAAGAATAATTTCAAAACACAGCATCTGAAAATTACCCTTATCTCAAATAATATATGACCTTTTGCTTCCAAATCTGTATAGAAAGCTGTTATATTTAGCGATAATGATTATGAGGAAACTAGCCAATGTAACATAACATCACTGAAAGTTTAAATATAAATATTTGTGTTCCCTAGGTAATAGGGAATATGGGTTATAAATTAAGCCCTTCATTCTGCAAGCTAGAAACTTGAAGCCTGCACGTTATCCAGCAGAACTGTACAGTAACAGGGGCTGTAGGATGGGGCTTTATGGTTATGTTTCAAACGCCACTCAATTCTTAAGAGATTCCAAAAGTTATTATAATTCTGGAGTTGTTGCTGACATCTACAGGACTATACAGTCCAAATGTTTAGTTTTATGTAGGCAGTTTACTGGCAAGTCATGCATGCAATAGATGGCAAGATGTTTCCTTCACCTAGAGTTGGGCCTATCCCAAACATGCAAAGACTTATATATCCACAAGCAACCTTCACATTGAAATTCCTAAAAAAAAAATAAAATAAAAAAAAATCCTAGAACTGCAGCATGTAGCTAAGGAGATCACTCCTCAAAAATTATTCTCAAGAATAATTAAAACTATAATAATTAAACTCCAGTGCAGCCCCTCTAGAACACAAGAGCGCCAAGCTGCAGTGCATAATCACATTTTTATAGCGCATCTTGTGGTCTTTTCTACAAAAAAACCCACCAACACCTCAGTCTCCAAAATGGTGTGTGAAACATATTTGACTCCCACAAAGTCTTCAGGCACGTGACCTCAGGTAACTAGAAGCCACCCTTGAGCAAGACTCCAACTTGAGCACAAGCTTGTAAATGCTACTATTAGACTTCCAGACCTCTTAAAACTACATTAGAGGGCATTCCATGGAAGCATTTTGACTAAGTTATTTGTACAGCCACTGTGGCAATCAACACTGATTTGATATACAGGATGGAGCTGTCAGACCGATCTTGTGACCCACAGATTTTGACGACTACGTGGTTTGTTGACATTAAAATAAAAGCGTCGGTACTGCCAAGGTAGGTTTCATTAATATTGACTTCAAAAGGATAACTAATAATTAAGTAATTAAGAGGTATTCTCAAGGAACACTGATGGCTTGAAACCGAAACATTTTCCACGTTGCACAACACCTGGACTTTGTTGATGTCACAAAACTAAGTGCTCCATTTTAAACTCAGCTTTTGTACAGAGAGGGAGGACTTCTCTCAGCAGGGACTTTCATCTGGCTTATACCCACTGCAAGGCATCAAGCACAGCTCTAACTATTAGAGCCTACATAGGAACTAGGTATCATTAAAAACAATGGAAAACCGTGGACTAGCTCAGAGTTCCCCGACTTTTAAGAACTCGAGTAAGACAAAATTAATCCCCTCCTGAGATATTACATCTTCAAACAATGTCTACGATGTGTGAGTCACTGTTTATTCATTAAAACTCGTTATACTGGGCGCGGTACTCTTATGTAATAGGCACAATTGATTTTGGACAATTTTTCAACCACTTAGGCAGTGTGAGCTACCAAATAATAAAGAAGATATCTTGCAAAAGTGTTTTTTATCCATGTTTGAACAACATCTCTTTTCAAATTACGTTTCTTTTCTCTCCTTCATTCAGCTGGACATATTCTGCTTCATTCTCTGCTCTTTTGATAGAAAGAGAGCAATGACATAATTAAAGGCTATATCATGAAATCACATTTAATTGCTGCTGTAAAACAGTTTGATTTTATTTTTGTAAGTCAGCATCCCCAAATACTTTGGTAACTTGCAATTGCCAGGTCCAAGCAATTTACTTCAAACAGTATGCAAATCAAGTCTTTGCTTAAATTTAGGTATTTTAAAAATGCTTACCCACACGCACACACAGAGAGGGCTACTTTAATTTCAGGTTTGCTGTGATTTCTGCAGGAGGCGGCAAATCAAGAAGAAATAACCAGAGATCAACCATTCTGAAGATGGCACGACATCAAAATCATGACGGACCGAACAAAAAGCACACAGCAGAGAAGAATACGCTGATTATACGCCTCAGTACCAAAATTAACATTGAGTACATTTCTTTGGCTTGTCCTACGAGAGACCAAATATAGCTGATCATAATAGGCCTTCTCGGCCTTACAAGCTATTCAAAATCGAAAGACTTTTCAGTGTTAGTAAAAAATACTATGGGAGTTCATGTCAAGCTGCTTCGGTGGTTCACACCGGTGTGCATGGCTTTAGCAGAAAGGCAGCTCCACTGCAGGCTGGCAGACGTCTTCAAATGGGTTGGTTTCCCATACACAGCACCACATGCAACCCAAAGTGGCAGGTTTCTCAGTTTAACTTTGCTGTGGTGGAAACACCAAATCTAGACTCTTCCCCATCCCATGCAAGACTGACACCACCGATACAGGCACGCTGGCTGACCAATTCTCCATCACAAAAGCGTTAGCTTCTCAGAAACAAGGAGGTGGCACTGCATCATGACCCGCCTGTCACCTAAATGATGCCTTGCTGCAGAGGAGCCGGGTACTCACCATCCAACCGGCTCCACAGTTCACACTGGCCAGCCCTGTTCTCTCTTATCTAGTTCAGAGATCCTCTACCACCACCCCGTGTAGACTACACCACTTCAAAACATGCAAGGACCCCATGCATTGATTTGAGAGAAATTCTAACTGCACCAGCATGAAGCATGCAGCTCCCCCACGCAGGGTCACAGGTTAGAGATGGAAGATTCAAGAAAGATACTGAACCACGCATGATGGCAACAGCCTTAATGCAGGCCCACACAAAGATCTCGTGGGACAAGCAATTAATCAAACGGCAACCTCAAGGATACTACACTGATTTATGAGCGTCAGGTCCCCTGCAGCAAGAAAAGCTGAGCTTATCGTGCTGCAGAGAGGACCGACTGCTCATGTGCTGCAGAGAACTGAGACAACATGAATCCGATGCTGTGGTACCGTCCCCACCACAGAATTTTGGCTACAACTGCCAGTTCCTGTCACAGTGCCTTCCTCGGTGGATCACCTCACCTACACATCAATGTCTGAATGCTACCTCGCTAACGGCCTTTCTTCCTCCCACCCTACAGTTACCATCTGGATCAGATGACATGGCAAATGGCTCCATCCTTACATAATCCCAGCATTACACAGCTCTGTTTACAGCACTCGTTTGGCTCTAACCACCCTTATCCAATATATCACTCCAGAACAGCACTGTTACTGTAAGACACACAAGGAGATGTATGGGCTACACCCACAGCCAACAAGCAAGCATCCAAGCAACTCCCAGTGCTTTGGCATCTGTATGGTTTGGCAGGGCCTAGGGGTAGATTCATGACACATTTTATACCTTATTTCAAGCCCACTGCATTTTATATACAGTTGTCACTAACATGCTGTACCTCAGCCTGATGGATGTTACCTTTTAAGATATGTCAAAAGCAGTAGGAACTTTTTCCTCTCTTGTGTTTCAGTGGGAACTGGTGGTTCTTCTGGACTGTGACCATGAGTAGCTCGTTCATGGGACACTTCAGATGCACCACCCAAAGTCCTGCAAGAGGTCCTGCCTCCCCCCTTCACAGCTATTTGTAGTCCTTTTTAAATGCCATGCAGGATACAAACCTGTCCTTGAATGGTGTATGTGGCAGCTGTCAACAAAAATGATGCCATCATGCTTTGAAGTAACGAGCTTGTGGTGTTTGCCCTTTGCAGACTTCCCAGTTTTCTCCTCCCTGATTCTTCCTCTCTGAATTTCTTTTGTTTTTTAAAAGAACAAAACCAACCAACCAAAAAAATCCTAACAGTAGTTAGCAGTAGTCAATTGATTTATCCTAATCCTTCTCAAAGGGCAGATGGTAGGAACCATATTCAGAGGGTTGGGTTCACACAATCTTGAACACAAAAAATGGCAAAATGAGCCTTTTAGGTGGAAAGCCTCTGGTGTTGCAGCGAACAGCCCAACCACAGCAGTTCCTAGCTTCCTCAAGGTCAAACAGTAGAAAAAAGCAGCTCATTTTTTAAGTAAGCAGGATGGGTCTCCTTGAATTTTGAGCCCTGGGAAGATGTACAGAAAGAGTAGGCATTCATATCTTTCACCCATGAAAAAAACACTGCTGGCATCTCACCTCTGGCTGCAGGAGTGATGTCAGGTCTAAAGCAGCCAAGGTCATAGAGGGAACCATGCTGCTGTCTTCCCTGATGATTACAGTTTAATTAATGGCCCTTAACTCCTGAGAGGTCAATAAGTGCTCAAGAAGCTGGTACCCACAGAGGCTTTCCTGGTCAGCTGTCCAGCAATGAACTTCTGACGCTGCCCTGCCTAAAAACTGCACAGGAACCAAGAGCAAGGTCTGGATTCCTACAGAAAGAAGTTCAAGTCCTCACAATTCATTGCTAAGCTCCATGACAGGCACAACTCCAGTAAGGAAAAGAGCTGGGGTGGCTGGAAATAATAAGAAAAAATATCTACCGAGAAATCTGCTGTATAATCGAACTGCACAGAAAAAAGTGAGAAGGCTGAAGGAGATGAATATTTTTGCCATTGATCACTTAGCTGGCCCATGTGAATGTCCCCCTTTGTATCCGTGAGGCTTCTGTTCTTCAGCTGGAATAATTCCCACTCTATTGCTCAACGCAAAGCCGCACTGTCCTGTTTAACCCCATACCCCAAATCCCTGGGCATCATTTCATTTCAGAGGATGTGGAATTTTTTCAATCTTCAGCCAAAACTGCCTTTGATAACGAACCAGAACAGACATTTATAAAAGGAAATGACTGATTATTGAAAGAGTCTTACTGTTATTTTCTATCATCAACATAATGATGGGGTCTTATTGTGGTATGCCTTCTGGACAGACATGCCAAGACGCCTGAAATAACATACATTTTTACAAAAGATGAAGAAAAACAATGAATAAGGGGCAAGCAAGGAGGCACAATTACTGCTGTGGAAGGTGCGAGAAGCATAAATCTCTGCTTGTCAGCCACTTACACTTTTTCAGCTCTTCTGTCAAATTGCATATAAAAATACAAACTGACGGATGGAAGTGAAGTTTTTCTTCCAATATTTAAGGGAATGCCTGACTACGAGGAACAATACTGCAGAAAGAGCAAGGATAAACATCAATCAATGGATCAATCAATTCAGTCAAGCTTTTTTCCCCCCTCTACAAACAAGGCCATCCTGCAAAACAGCAAGATAAATAAGTAAGCTGTTGTTTATAGTGATGACTGCACTGACAGCTGTCAAACTAGGAAAACCAACATGCATTAGTTTGTGTGATAAAAATGGTCTCAGTGTATCTGCAGAGATGGGCAGCATAAACTAGGTGGAGGCAGATGTTCCAATAGCACGTAAAGCTTGCAAATGCAAAGTGAAATTTGAATGACTAGGAATCTCTGAAAAAAAAAAATATATTTGTCATTTTATTCTAATAATGTAGGTACATCTTATTGATTCCATAAAAGGTTTAAATGAGCAGGAGTTCTAAAGCTACCATCCTAATTTATGCATGCTGATTTCAACTTTAACCAAGTATTTACTTTCTTGCGTGTATTCACAACTAACTTCAGTTAAATAGAAGGGCCTTCCCAAAGGGCTTTCCCAAAACACTATGAGTAACATGACTATTTTAAGATTTGCCAGCTGAGCTCCATACTAGTTCAGCGATTGGTGGTAAAAGGGTGGCCAGTGGGTACATTAACCATAGAATCATAGAGTTGTCCAGGCTGGAAGGGACCTCCAAAGGTCATCTACTCCGACCTCCCCACAGTCAGCAGGGACACCCCCAACTAGACCAGGTTGCCCAGGGCCTCGTCGAGCCTCACCTTGAATATCTCTAGGGATGAGGCCTCAACCACCTCCCTGGGCAACCTGTTCCAGTGCTCCAGAACCCCAGTACTAAAGAACTTTTTCCTAATATCCAATCTGAATCTGCTCTTCTCCAACTTAAAGCCATTGCCCCTCATCCTGTCATTGCCCCCTGTCCTGTCAACCATTAGTGTTCCTAATTAAGCAGAGAAAAGTTAAAAATCATCACGAGAAAACAAACGTCCAAACATTCAATTTGCCCCTGAAACAACCAGAAACCAACCACTGAATCCCTTAATATGCAAAAAAACTGGTTAATTGAAAGTTGTCTTTTTCAAGTAATTCACAGTGTAACAGTGGTGTACTAGAGCTGAGCCTTTGTTTCTGCCATAGGGGAAAAAGGTTGGGAAAAAAGTTAAACATACCCAGGGAATGAGGAATATGACAGAATGATTCCAGAAAAGTGATCGACTGAGATAACAGAAGCAGTGGTGAGCAGAGACTCCAGTTTCACTGATTAGATATCTTTTAATGATCCTGTTTCTTCATGTATGCGCTCTCACGCTAGCCAACTTTTGGACTTGCCCGTTGTGAAAGCCAGTCACACCACATGCCATTTCTTAAACATCTTCAGCACTGCATTGATTGTTACCTGGCCTCAGGTTGTTAATGCCTTTCCAAGCAGGGGTACAAGTGATCAAGAATCCATGAATAGCTGTGTCTCAGTGGGATTCCTACATATTGTCCACCCAGGTCATACAAAAAGCTTGCCCTGGACAGAAAGTCAGTATGCTCTCCACAGCTCCCTTAGGATATTGAAATAAAAAGACTAGAAGAACATCAGCAACAACACAACTTAGAAAAGAGGACTTGTGAGAAGACACAGACACACCACTGACAGAAGATCTTAGAGGGCTGGCTGCGCCGTCACAGAAGAAAACCATGATCTTCCTGCCTTCCAGAAATGGCCTCTTTCCCACTCTCTTCTTCATGCTCATATGGAGGGTTTGCATTCAGAAAAGTCTCCTGCAATCACCCAGATGACTTTGTGTTTTAATATAGTACTAGAAAAGCAAAAAAAAAACCCAAATCCCAAACATTCCCCACGTAACTCTCTCACACATCTCATCACCTCTCCCCAGCCCCAAAACGACCATGGCAATTGAGCCAGGATTTCCAAGCACCAGGGAAGGGCACCACAGGGCTGGAGCCACAGCACGCCAGAGATGAGAGAGGGATAAGATTTGGACTTTGTGCAGATTCTTGAGAGGCTTAACATACCCAAAGATCCAGTGATTCAGCGCCCTGACAGCCAGGCGGTACGTGACCGATGGGATGGCCAGCTGGGCACCCTCACAAAGAACTTCAAGTTCAGGCAACAGTAATAAAAAACCCCACTCCCAAAAACCTCTATGTAAAATCCGTTGATACCATCGCTTTTGATAAAGGGGGAAAACAAAATTTGACAGCTGCAGCACTTCGGTTTCAGATGAACAAGACAAAAAAAAAATTGTCTTTACAAGCTTCAATTAAAACAGAGACATCACCTGAAATATTAACAGATAAAATGTTAGTGATGCTAAAATAACATTTGTTTAGGACACATGTAAAGAAAGGAATACAGCAAATACAAAGGTGGACTTTTTTGCTGTAGAGGTACTAAAACCACATTTCTCTAACAGTTTAATCTATTAATTTAGGTTTATTATTTTAAGTAATGTCTCCACCGTAATCGAATCTTTGAATATTTTGTTCTCGTTCATTTACAACCGAAGGTAAATGCAAGCTATAAAGAGGATTCTCATTTTTGCATTTCCTAAGTTTATAGCTCAGTTTTACTACTATTGTAATTCCAGGTCAGAGATTACATGCCATAACTTTCAATACAGGTTGTCAGTTCATTGGCATTTATTTTTATAGGAAAGACCTTTGCTTAAGCTAATTAAGAAGAACACACTACTACTCCACTGCACTTTGCAAGTGTGTCCCTGTAGGGATTATTTCTGTGAGTGGCCGAGCAATCCAGAGATACGGGATGAAGTGGCCGAGCCCAGGGCTTGCTTCTGCCCCAGACTGCAGTGACCTGTTACAAATCAGCTGCTTTGACTCCTGGGTGTATCTAATACTTTGATTTTTTTTTTCATATATTTTAAATAGGCGTGGTTCTCCAGAGGGCAGAATGTCTGGCAGAAGGAGAAGAAAAGGCAGGAGAGAACAGAATAGGCGCACAAGAAGGAAATGCTTTAGGTGCAATTGCTTTCGCATGTGGAGCGAGGGTATTCACGCATGGAAGTCATCGCTTGTTGTTACTGGAGATTTGTCAATCTTTGCAAAGTTTTCGAACTTTACTGGAAATAGTACTTTGAGCAGAATACACACCAAGCCGTGGGTGGAGTTAGCCCCAGCCAAAAATACTCACCACCCCCCCTCACTCCCCCCTCTCTCTCTCACGCATACACCCACGTGGGCGCACGTAGGGTTTGGGGAACCAGCAGCCACCTCTCGCCACGTCTCCCCTCCTGTCCCCACATCCCTTCCCTTTTCTGCCTCCTTCTACACCCACAGGTTTCCACCCCTCTTCACTTAGCTCATTAACACGGCAGCAGATGGACAGTGAGCCAAGAAATTGTGCGGAAACAAACATTTAACAGGGTCAAAAGGCACCCTAAAGGCAATTAGCGTCACGTATGGAGTCTGGAAAAAATAGTCATGACCCCACTTCCCATAAACTATGGCACTTGGCATTAAATGTGGTGCTTAAATGACAGCTTTTAGAAAATTCAGTATTATCTAGCAACAGCTATGTAGAAATAAACCATCAGGTGGAAGTCACTGAAATTAGCGCTGATTAAGCATTACAGCTTCAGCTTTAGAAATATTATGCTCTTCTCTGGAGTTGGAATAATTCGGGGAGAAGGAGTAGCTTAAGAGAACTCCACTGATATGATCTGTTCAAATAAAAATGAAAGCAAGACTGCACATCTCTTGAATTCTACTTATGGTTATTAGTTGGGTTTTTTCTTTCAACTACAATTAAGTTTTAAGAAGCGAGAGGGAGCAAGCCATAGGAGAAGCTATATAGAATTGCAACATCAAGAAAAAAAATGGTAATGTGGGGGTTTTGTGGGAGTTATTTTAGGGATTTTTAAAATCTGAAGTTTAAAGGAATATAAACACACACAAATAATTACATCGGGGTATTTGAAGTACCCTGTGCGTGCCCCCAGTTACTAAGCTGGGAGGGAGGCTTCTGAAGGCTCCATTTGCCGAGGCTCCTAGGGATACACTGCATTACAGGTAATGAGCTCCTATATTAGAGCGCTGGACGGCAGAGGACATCATTGCCGCTGCCACGCAGCACCATCTAATGAGAGACGCCAGGTACGGCATATGACCAGAGGCTTTGTGCTTGTATGCAGTCCCTCTCCTTGGCAGAGGATGAAAGAAACCGCCTCCGGCAAAGAAATTAAATAATTGCAGTCAGAGGAGGAAGGACGGCTACGGAGGAAATTGAAGTCCAAGGGAGATGCAGAAGGATGGCGTGCATCTGAAAAGATGACAGGAGCGCAACCAGAGGAGGCACAACATCAGTCTGGCCAAAGGAATAAGGAAGTTTGGGCTCAGTAAGTTTTGCTGACGGGCTCTTGTCTCTGATTAGGTTTATGAGCAGTTCTAAATTACGAACACTATCCTTTTAAAGTATTTAAATATCAAGGAATATTTGATGAGCACATAGCAAGTTACTGAAGTGTCTTTATACTTGGAGAACTCCAAAACAAACTCTTGTGCTCGACCACACAGCTTTTCAGAGGGGCCTATTCCAGCTACACCTCCTTCAAGACCCTTTTATTCATCTCACAGCAGACACGGTTCCACCTTGAACAGCAGCTTACGCTACTCGCCCATTATTCGTAATTATATATATTCCCCCCCACCAAGATGTAACTCCTTCACCGTTTGAGATGTGTTTGGCTTTACAAAAATAATATGTCAGTGCTGACAGAAATCAGGGATCAGGCTACCATTGACCTCAATCAGGACTTCACTCTACTTGAAGACTAAAGATGACACGAAAAGGGTCTTCTTTACGCACAACACTGTGGTGTCATCCCTCTTTCCTACCTGAATGTTTCAGTCTAGTTATTTGAGTATTTATTAAGCCAAATATACCACTAGCAAACTCTTATTCTCCGTGGAACTCTTCTCCCTGGTTTGCAAAACGACAGATAGCAGCTGTCAAAGTCATAGGTGGCCCCACGCAGTGATAACTGCTGCACTTCAATTAAAGAATTAAGGTGAAGAGCACGGAGGAGAGATTGTGGTCCAGAAGGGAAGCCACAAGTGACAATTGCTGCTCTTCCAAACTCTTCCAACGCTTCCCCCTTACTATCTTCCTTCTTCGCCACTGTCACTCACCGCTCCATTTCTGATCCAGGCGGAGCATTAATACAACCCAAGTGTTACTCAACCACCTCCGGTGTGAACACTTCCTCCAGCCATTTTATTGCGCCTCTGCAAATGCAGCTTCATTTATTTAAATGTTTAAGAAGCCAAACTGGTTTGACAGAGTGCTTGCCTCCTCCCCTGGGTGTGTTTAGAGGAGCCCTAGATAAGACTGACTGTCATAGCAGCTACACGGAGTTGCTATGTACACTGCCCAGAGGTAAGATTTAATTACTAGTCAAAAGCAGCCAATCCCCCCCTTATTACAGAAGACAATCATAATTTGGTTATATTTATTATGACATCCTTGGAGAAATGTTCGTGACTCTTGGTAAACAATTCCATACCCTGCAAAGGGAGAGGCAGAAATTCACCCCGCAGTTTCCATATTCAACCCACAAAGCATTTAAAATGCGAATGCTCAACACCCTTTTTTTTTTAAATATATATTATATATATCATTAAAAAATTCCATGTTGCTGAAAACATTCATTTATTTTTCTCTGGAAGAAAGACAACAGCATATTAAATAATTTATCTACACATGGCTGATAGGATGTATCAGCCATAGCCAGACAAATGTTTCTCAAAGGGAGACACTGACCTTAAGACCTATCTAAAAAATCACAGAGAGGTTCCAACCTATAGTGGGACATTTCACATGTATTCACATAACCTTCCCTAATGATACAGCCACACAAATTGTGATTAAAAAAAGCCACACAAAATGCACACAAGAAAAGGACCGAGATGCCAGCAAACAAATTGTACCAGAAAATGTTCTGTGCAGAGCTATAAAAAACAGTCTCGGAAGACTGCTCTGATCCATTCATCTAGTAGGATTATGCTTGTACCTTGTAATGACAGAAAAGATGTACTTTTAGAGTATGTGTGTATATATATAATAATTCAGAGGATTATAAACAGATGTGCGTACTTTGGGCATTTTTCATCTCTAGCTTAACTTTCTTTTGTCTTTTAAAATAATAATGCATTAAATGGAGCAATATTATCAGTAACTCATACGGTTTCTCACCAGCAGAGAATATCTATGTCCTGGAAGACTGAGATTTTCTTCCACCGTAGGCAAGATGCCTCAAGCATTTCAGGTTCAAGCCACAATGGTTTCCATGACCAGCTGCCTTCCAGGGCATGCAGACTTCAGGAATGTCTGAAGTTTTGCCTAGCAACTGAAACAAAGCATAGACTACCCCCAATTTAAACATTTTCCTCCATACATATTGCATGAAGTTATGCCAATTTCTGCTGCTTGAACTGGTACACGATTACCATTTCTACAGGAAAATTTTGACGATTTTACTTACAGCTCGGTAGAGCAGCTGAAGAGACTTTCCCTACCATTAACAAAAACAAAACTGGGAAGTGCTTTTAACATTAGGTCACCGCTTTATCAAAGCCGAATGATGGCTTTGGGGTTTGTTTTATTCAAAATTCCAGAGAGAAAGGAATGATACTTTGTACCATCAATGTTATTTCCGACGCAAGATTAAATTTTGTCTGGGGGCATTGCAAAATGATGCGTTTTGTTGGACTCTTGTCCTCCTAAATATTTTCTGCTAGAATAAAAAGTTGGATGTAACTTGAAGCATTCAAACACCACTTGCACAACGTTTACAGCCTAACAAAGGAATTCTCCCATTGAGTTAAACTGGTTGTCACCTCATCCAGCATCCTCAGTCTGACTTTTACCAGGTATGTCAGCACGTTCGCAGGGTGGGGAGGGAGGATACCAGTACTTTAATATTTAGAGAAGAGGAGTTCCAGCCTTCTCTGTAATTAAAATGGTAGAAAACACAGATAGGGAGAGCAACACATCTTTTCACAAACACTCCTCTTGCATCAGAAATCATTACAGAAAGGAGAAATATCACCCACCACTTCCTCCCACCCCCATATACCAGTTTTTTAATACTAACTTGCTTAAGTATTTCTTTGTTTGTGATATACAATAAGACAGGGAAATGTGTATCCAGAAAAAACTGGACACAAGTCTAACTCGTATTAAATCCAAAGTGTTAATCTATACAATGCCTTTTTTAACTAAGGTATGTAACCATGAATATGCTATTAAAAACTCATATATCTTCTGTCAGCCAGCGTTCTCCGAGGCTGGTGCCTCAGTTAGAGACCCTGCATAGATATCAGGTGTGAATTCACACAGAATCTGGGTGTCACTGCAGAACTGATTTCACCTATCTCCTGACATATTCTGACCTCTGCTGTTATAAAGTGGAATTTATTTTGACAATCATTTTCTTTAAAACACTCCCTTCAACTGAATTAGGATTTTCAATACCCCTGCAGGTATCCAGGGTAAATCAATTATAGGAAAATCACTTTTATTTTACACTATGAAGCACAAAAATAAAAGTGCCCAGGCTTTTCTTTCCCCTTCATGTTCCTATCATCCTGTCACTTATTACAAGCTGGATATTTGACTGTTACATAAATACACATACTCTGTTCTTTTTGTATCTGGACTCCACATATGGTACCACACTGTCCCAACATCTTTCTCTGAGAATACAATGAGCTTGGCTTTTTATGTCAGATACCAGCAAAACCACCAAGCACAGCAATATACAGACTGTCACTGATTTGGAACTATTCAAACAACTAGTTTTAGGCAGCACCTTTTTTTTTTTCTTTCTTAGTTTAAGTTGCTTTTTCACTACAAAAATATTCTACAGCTGACCAGCAATCTCTCTTAATTATGTACAAGTCTAGGACTCTATACTGAATTTTGATAGTACTGGTTAGTGAAGAAATCATATTCTAAGTAACCCATATGTTAACATCAGTGAAAGCATAAATCTGAGTGAGTTACAACTATATTGGTTGGCAAGATTTTGAAAACAGCAAAACGCCACTTAAGTGATAGCTACCCTCAGGGGGCAAAAGAAGAAACAAAGCGGTGTCCATCATGAAGATCTACTTCTATCTAAACTTGTCTTTCCCTCCTGGATAAGAAGTCTCCTCTCAGACCTTGATCGTGAAGATTAAGGCATGAACCTTTACTGTACTTATCACAAATGCTCAAAGAACATTTGCTCTTCCTTTCCCATCGTAACGCCTGATACACTTCAAAATAAAACTGCATCTGCAGCTTGCATTATTTCTGACTTGCTGATTTCCCATGGCTTCGGAGATGATACAGTATTTGATCAAATATTTATAAACAGTATCTCCCAGTCAGATAACACTTTTGACTAAGGAACAGAAAGAGAGTGGCATCGTGCCCAATGACTGTTTTAGCACCAAATGCTCTTTTGATCCTCATGTCTAATCAGGAAAGAGACCCTAATCTCAAATCAGCAAGTTCACCCTTATGCCAAGAGCCTACCTCTTTGAAAGAGACAAATAGAAAATTGTCTTGTTCAGTTCTTTGGCAATATTTCATTCTTTAAAAAAGCCTGTTTTCACTAACAACTGTGTTCGTTACCAGCCATACTAAAATTAATGGGTTTTTTTTATTGCTCTGTATCTAATAACTACATGCATGAAGGTGAAAACAAAGTCAAGAGATTTATTTTTTTTTCATCATTGAAGATTTTGCTTCTGCTGGGAGAAACATATGGAAGTTTCCCATAACACCTTCACTGGAGTAAAAGTAGGAAATGTAACAGCCGAATATGAATAAAACAGTGAATCTTAAAGGATCCTCAACTATAACTACAAAACAAACAGTCATTAAAACTCAGCACGGCACCGTATTCCATACTATATCCAGGTGATAGTCTGTTAGCTTACACTCATGTACACACCATTCCAATAGCTATCCTTACATGGTTTCTTTTGCTTTCACTTGCAACCACCATCTGCTGGTAACTAAAACAGAAAGGGCCCCCAAAAATGTTCCTGCAGAAGAAACACGTACTTCAGAAATGAATACCTAGTTATTACTGTCAGCAAGGACGCTAAACAATGGGTTATGCAAAATACCACAAGTGTCCTGTAGGTTTTAACATTACAATTAGTATTTCAAAATACGGGACTCCTTTAAACAAGGCATGTCAAGACAGCTAGCTCAGTTTCCCACTCAAAAATTCTATTAATAAAGACAACAGTTTTGCACGATATAAGGAGGGAGTCTCAGGGCTGCTGTCCGTGTAGAGAGACTACTCAGCACTACCTTCCAATAGGGCTCAAAAATTTATTTATTGGCTTAAAGGCTATTAGAGAATCTGGCAAGTGTTCAATGAGATCAAGAAAGTACCATGGCTAGTTTAATTCCATATTCTATCAAAAACACGATGAGAAACTGAATAGCCTAAACCAAACAACAGTATGATTAAAGAGGAATTCTTTGAGAAACCAATTTGCACAAACAGAAGTGAAAAAAATTAACTCCACTAGCATAATAAAAAGAGTTAGGCAAGTTAAAGAGAAAAAAATGACTAATGACAAAGCATCAAAGAAAATCTGTGGCTGTGCTAGAAGAAAGAGAAAGAACGGATTAGGTATGATGAAGGTGAATAAACAGTTAATGAGAAGAGGGCTACGATGTTCAGTTAAAGAGCTGTCAGATTCTTCAGAGAAGTATGGGACTGGGAAAACAACCCCTGAGAGTAGAAGAAAAGTGTTGAAGATGGCAAAGTCTGCAAGAATTTGCTTAATTATATTTTTCTGTGTTCTAGAGCATGCTCTAAGCCATTAGCAATTATCTTCAACTCAAAGGGCTGGAAAGGTCTCATTGACTGAAAAATTAAAAATAAAGATCCCCTTTAGAGGTGTGACGACACAAGAAGAAACCAGAATAAGAGTTAGAAAAACACTTAGACTAATCTCCCCAAGTTTAGTTTCTGGAAGGGTATTAAATATTGCTGACTCACCACCACCACCACACCATAGCTGTTTGGCAGGGAGACAACGCTTTGGGTTGAAAAAAATCACATATAAATAGTATTTCTTTTTCCTGCTTTGGCAAAGTAACTGATACAGAAGAAGAAAAGCAATAAGTGGGTTATAGATGGACTTAAGTTATGCAACTGGTGAAAAACCTTGCTATTTTATTTAAAGACAGACTATTTTATTTTCACAGACCGTGGAAATACAGTCCAGGTAAGGAGATCAGAAGGCCCATTATGTGACAGTAGGAAGAAGATCACACGTGTAGAGAGCAGGTTTTTAAGGTGCAACATCAGACTGGGATAAGGTACTAAACTGGATGCAAGAGAAGTCATTTCAACTTCCAGGACTCTTTAGTGTGTTCTTCAACAGAATCAGGTGACGGACTACAACCGTATTATTTATAAACCCAAATCAGGACATTGCATGAGCATTATAGTGGGAGATGAGAATTTGCCATTCTAGTCTCAAACTGGGGCACTGGTCTAAAGTTCAGTGAGAGAAAATTCAGCAGAGCTTAGCTATAAAATCTTATTCTTAAAACAGGGCAACCAAACACAGAAATAGAATATTCCTGTACATCTCCAAACAATATTAACTTTGTTGGGTGGGGTTTTTTGGGGTTGTTGGGGTTTTTTTTGACAACAGTCTTGAGATCAGTTTGTAATCAGTGATCCCCGCACCCTTTTATGCAGTGCTACTGCCTTAAGTGATTATTTACCAGTTCGTACTGGTGCAGTGTTGTCCTACTCTTAGCTTGGTATGTGCTATCACACTTCAAGACAAGACAGAAAAGACGCTTAAGAGTATGAGGACTAGTTATTATAAAGAAGAGAAGAGACTGAGAGGAAATGCTTCTTTTCTAAAGTTTATCAAAGCAGAAGTTGTACTAATTGGTTTCATTTGCAGGAAAGAAAATTCTCACATATTAAGGAAGAAAAATTAACCATTAAGAGTTACGTACCATAGACCAGTTTGCCAGTTTTTAAGAGGTTAAAAAAAGTATATATATCTGAGGAATGGTCTGGGTATAAGAATATCCGGTCTTACAAGAGAGTATTCATGAACTACGTGACCTCTGAGCTCCTTCCAGCCACATATGCAATTTCCACATGAAAGAGCTTATTACTCAGTCTCATCATCTGAATACCAAACCAAGAGAAAATTCTCAGTTAAGCATGTATGCATGTGCAGGATTTAGGGCATATGACAGAACAAAGTGAGTTTCAGGAGGAGTTTTGGTGGAGTTTTGGAAATGAGGTATCTTACAGCAACTGCTCAAAACACATGATAATCTAGACACAAAAAAGGTCTACACATACATCAGTTTATTTTAGGATGCATACTCTTAGTGTCAGACCTATAATGCCTACTATGACCTGACATTATTAAAGCAAGAATAAAGAAAAGCTGTATACCCACGGTGGGGGAGCAGACACAAGTACTGACCCCCTCGAGTAATGATAATTGCTCAGATCAGGGTAATTACCAGCTCTGAAGACAGTTTAAGCAGCACTTACGCTATCATATATAAACCAAACACCAGGCTCTGTAACTCTAATATTATGATAAAAGTTGCATAGGCAACTATGATTTATTAGAATTTAAAGGCTGAGGTACGAGTTGCATCCGATTTATGCACAATAACGAATTCTGTTCCCAAAAGAAATTCCTCTGTATGGCCTGTTAATTCTCATCACTTGCTGGGGATGGGGAGAAAGGAACTGACTGCTCTTTATGCACAGGTTTATTTATATCCTGTAGTTTACAGAAGCTCTTGGTGGCCCAACTTTGCTCCTCCAGTGGTCTGCTGCCCTGGAACCACTGGAGATACCTGCAGAGAGATGGGAGAGGCTCAAGGTGGTGGTGCTGAGAATGCCTATGCACCGCTGGAACTTTCTGCATCTCCACAGAGGTTATGTGACTGTTCTAGACAACAACAAAAAACTAAATAAAATTCTGGTTTCCCTTTCTGTGGTGGAGGGTTGTCTTGACCTGATAAAATTAACTGGCCTACAAGCCGGAACAGGTTGCCCAAAGAGAGTGGTAGATGTCCAATCCCTGGAAACATTCAAGGTAAGGCTGGATGGGGCTCTGAGCAACCTCATCTAGTGGAAGATGCCCTGTTCATTGCAGGGGGGTTGAACTAGATGACCTTTAAAGGTCCCTTCCAACCCAAACTATTCTATGATTCTAAGCTCTGAAGGAGAAAGTGCTCTCCCTGGGCACTTCCAATGACAGAGTTATGCAGGAGTGAGGCAGGTACCAGCAGAGAGGATTGCTACAGTTACTGCAGTGTTTTCTTTGAAGAACATCCAGAAACCACATAAGAAAAATAACAGAAACATATTTTTTGGAAGGGAACACTCAAAGTAAAAACAGGTCTGGACTTCATTACATAGCTTTTGGTCACAGGTGCTACATGAATCCACCTGCTCAAGGCATCATTCTAGAAACACACCAAAAAAAAAAAAAAGAAAAAAATTCAAGTTTTTGCCACCTCAAGGAAGAAGATGCAAAACCCTACATAACTTTGCTACCAAAGGAAGGAGCAGAAGGAAAAGGACAAAAATAGAAAACCCTTGAAGATCTGCTGTTCATGTTTGCATTGAAGAAACGGGGGCGGAAAGATGAGAACAACCACCTTTGTTGTCTGCCTCATCCCCTGCCAGCAAGTCCAGCACAGAACTCGCATAACCCTGCCTCAGGTTGGCAGTGGGGACATGACTTTTGCCACACTTTGGTCTCCTGCCTTTGCTTAGCACTGGAGAAGGTGTGAGTCTGGGTAAGTACAGTTCCACTGCTGCTTCCTGCAGATCTGCACACCACTATCACTGAATTTAGGGAGATTTCGCAGGAACCCGCTCAGATGAGACAACCCCAAGGCTTGATGACCAAGCATTTCATAGTAACAGTGGCTAGCACAAGGACCTCAAAAAAAACCCCAAATATGAAAGTCAAAAGCTGGCAGATCAGAGGTCGCCCACCCAGGTTTTGTCTGGACAGAGCTTTGTCACAGCCTCATGCACATCAACACGTGCCAAAGTCATCCAGGTAAGAGTCTCTGCCAAAAGATCTGTCTCTGAAAAGTGACTGTCACTCCTTGTATGAGGTTTATCAACAGAGACCAAAGAAGAGAGTTTGGGTCAATAAAGCAAACCTAAGTGAACGCTCCATCTTTCAATGGGTATTAAGAATTAAATACAATTAATGTCTAAAAAAAACAACCCCAAAATTGTTAATAATGTTTTCCTTCATATAGACACAAGTAAGTCTACAATAGAACTTCCTAAAACACATTTTACAAAATGAAAAAAAACACAAAAAAACCCCTAGAATAAAACAATTCTGAAACTTGTATTCAGCATTATTTGAAAACATCTTATGCTGGAATTGCCCTCATAAACACAGCAATAGGAAGCTGAGAATCCCTGCCAAATACCTTACGAGTCCTTGGGAAGTCACAGTATGCTGCAATGGAAGAAATTGTTATTTTAATCAAATCTGAAAACTTTGCACAAAGTGAAACTGGATTAAGCAAGAAACATTTTGCTGGCTAATGAAAGTTTTTTTTTAATGAGAAAGTTTGTGATAGCAACATTTCTGCTAAAAAGAAAAAAAAATACTATGGCAGAAAATTCTTTGTAGATCTTTATAATAAAGCAACTTTGCAACTGTTGTAAAGAATGTTGTGTTGCTCAAAAAACACATTGCAGCGTTTGCATCGTTCAGATTAACAGAAAATAACAAGAGTAAAACATCAACTCAACTCCTTTCAGTGTCTTGATCCTATTTATTTTTTTTTTCACATAAATGAAACACTTGTGAAATTCATGGCATCTGAATGCCGAATACACATTTTTCCAGTATGACATAGTGAGGGCTATTTTAAGATGCTGGAATGTCATTAATTTGTGCCCCTTAGCTCAGCAATTTGTAAATGATTAGCTCAAGAGCACCAAAACAAAGCAAAGCCTGTCTAAGCCCATTTCATCCAACTACTAGCGTTTAATTGAAACACGATTCCAAGTTCTAATGCCAATACCCAGCATATGCTTTTTATCGTAAAACTGAAAAGGAAGCCCCAAGTATGATATATACCTACAAGAAGACAAGAACAATGATGGTTTTTTAGCCCTCAAGCTTGGCCCTTTCAGTTTCCTGGGATTTCAAACAAGTACCCACATTTCTGCTGGTAACGAAGCCCTTGAAGAGCAAGTTCAGGGTGAGATCTCACTGTCAAACCTTTCTCCTGTAGTGTCAATAAGAGCGGAGGAAAAGAAGAATATGATTAAGCATAATGCTATTTAAATATCTGTTTTTCTGGTTACAAGAGATTCCTGGGCTTAACATCAGCCTCACACCTTAAAGAGGGAAGAGATTTGTACTATCAGATTCCTGTTCCTGTTGAGGAACAGTCCTTGACTCACAGGGGGATGCACGAAGGGTTACAGGACTGTGGTGGCTCTGGTCTCTGGAAAAGCCTTAAACTCTCAAGAGGTCACAACACTCCCCAAACAAGGCTAAAAATGAAATTATCCAGGGAAAAGCGGGGAGCCCCAGAAATTTTATCAAAGTTTGGCTCCAGGAGGGAAGGTCTCCTTGGCAGCAAACCGCTTTTGAATGGGGCAGCAGACACTACTTTGTGTTTGTTTGTTTTTTAAATCCCATGAAACAGAACACACCCACCACTTCTTTTTTCATCCCCAGCAATTCATTCAAAGTCAAAGCTTTGGTCTGAAGCTTAAGGCCTTTTATTTTACTTAGTTCTGGGCTAGCCTTAAAGGAGCAGTGAGAGAGGTTTAAAACTGGCGACCTCATTTACCAGGAAATACAAGTTACTTGCTCTTGGGCACTTACAGAATACACTTGTTTCAAGTTCTTCAAGTTTGAGAAAAAAAATCTGGACTTCAAAAAATCCCTACTGTAATTAATGACTTGCTCTGACTTGACTTTAAATGTGTTTATTCCCTATGAAGGAACAGTAAAAAAATAAAAAAGTTCAGCATCACCTGATATGTTAAAGTAACAGCTTTAAAAAGGTACGTTAGTGTTCAACCAGCCTCCACTTCGAGCCACAGGACCTTCACGATAGGCTTGAAGAAGAAAGGAAAAATAAACAGTGCCCACATTGACACAACTCTTGAGACCTGGGTAACAAGAGAGGCTGAAGATTCGCAAGTGGTGGTGAATGGTCCTGCCTGCATGGCCCCACTCCTGGCCAGCCCCTCTCCGGTGGTGGTCTCTGTCCTCCCAGCAGAAGTTGACAGAGGGCCCCTGTGGGCCCTCTGTACCCAATCCAAATGTTTTGGTCAGATAATTTTAATTCACAGGTATAGGAGAAAAGGTTTTTAGTAATGCTACGAGTCTTCCTTATTCAAAAGGACACAGAAGCCAAAAGAACACATTGGGGAAGAGAAATTTTGAGGAAGAACGATCTAGAATTCTCCAGTTACGCAAAGAAAAATAAAATTTAAGCATTCCTGTTAAAAAAAAATATCTAAAAGAACTCATTTTTATTTTGAACAGTTATCTGGAAGTTTTATAAGTCCTTATTCACCTAAAAGAAATTTTAATGAGGAAGGTATCACACTGAAGCACTGAAACCCAAGCTAGATCATTTCCATTACCACAGAAAAGACATTTCACATTTCTTTTCCCTGGCAACTGTTTTTATCCCCAGTTGGAAATATCTTCTCTTGCTTTTGTGCTTAAAGAAAAAAAAAAAAAAAAAAGAGTTCAAATATGGAGGCAGGCTGCTATAGCAGCTCCGAGCGGAGATGTTCCTGTTCACCTCAGCTGGGCATTTCCTAACTCTGACGGGTGCCACCAAAGCAATCGGATTGTTTAACATCCTGTGCAAATTACTGGAGATGAATGCTCAGATCCATCAGCACACATGCAAATGGAAATTAGCAAAAAGCAGCAATATGGTAATTCAGCACGATGCAGAATTTTATACAAACATCTCCAAAGGAACTCAAGGGGAGATATGAAGCAAGACAAACTTTGGGACTGTAGCACGCGTTAGAGTTACAGCAGAAGGTCCTCATGATGATAATCAAACCAGAAAGCCTACTCCCATAGATTGTTTCTGGTTTGGGGGTGTTTTTTTCTTATCTGGAACAAAGAACATTTACCTGCTCCTAAAAAAAAAACACCACAACCAAACAAAGCAAAACAAAAAAAACCCACAAAACCTCCTCCAGCCATGAGTACATCTTAAAGCTGTTGTGGCAGACATACAATACTAACCACCTTGAACCTTCTCCCCCACAAACTTCATCTCCGCGTAGCTAAACAAATATTAATAATTGAAAAGCACACAAAGTGATTTTACTAAGGGGGTAATTAACAACTTCATTGCAGTTTAGCAGCTGATTTTCAGTTGGCGTTAAACCAACAGGAGCTTAAAAGAAGCTATTACCCATGGATCCTGAATAACCTTGTGAGTTGCTAGCTGGCAGTTTGAGGCAGCCCTCAGACTTCAAAGGCCCCTTTTATAAGAAAACAGGACAAAAGGCAGAGAGGCCTCTATCATCATTTATGGTAAATAAGATATAGACAAATATCCTACATGCTAGAAAGCTGATGTAAGGCAAAGACCGAACTTTGCATGAGCTTCATCAACTTTTTAGGAGCCCTGAATTACGCAGTAGGTTTTTGATTAGAAGATGACAGTCATTTGGAAAGGCAACAGCAAACAGCCCAGTAGCACAGAGAATCCAGATTAAAAAGAAAAGGTTTTGCTACTTTGCTATCAGCAGATGCTTGGGAGGACACATCACCAGATCGCAGCAGAGCACGTGCCCAAGCGTTTCCTGACAACTTCGCTGAACAAATCCCACCCTGGGCACACACAGCTCAAACTCCCTTTTGTTTTCTACTGCTCGGCCTTAACGATTCCTGTTCCCCCAGTCACGAACACACAGGGAGACAGAGGCAAAACTGGCCATCCCCGGAGTCAGCGTTAGAGGAATTGCATGTTAAGGTCTAATCCCCTAAATATACACAGTGCTAATAATTAGGCCACGTAGAAACACAAGGATCTTCCCCTTACCAGAATTCACTGATGAAAAAACCAGCAGCGACACACAGCTTAAAATTAACGTAGTGTGAAATGAAAAGCACAAACCTTTAAGTGGAAAGCTGCCTAATGTAATTTTCACAATTACCATTTAATTTAAGAAGCAGATCAAAGAAGCGCATCATTTACATTTTCAAACATTAAGTTTTAAAGATCAAAGACCTCTAGTATTTCCAGACTGCATGTATGTGAGTAACTTGGTTAGAGTAATGAATCTATGCAGAGGGAGAGCATCAGCTGCTCCTTTGCTCCGTGCAGCAGTTTCCCCATTGTCTGAGACGGTGGCGAGTGGCATCTGCAATAAGTATCATCAACAAGCATTCATTGACATGATACATAAATAGAAGCAAGGGGCTAAAATAGCCTTACACCAAGTTTCTGACTGCTGGAGAACTCTCTCCCTGGAACTAGCCACTGCTGTAGGTATTTTTCACAACTCCAGCCTGACAGCTATGATTTATAAGTGCTTATGCAATATTCCAGAGGTCATTAAAGACTTCACTTCATTGTCGTGTTTAACCAAAACTGCGTTTTCATGACAGTGCTGTAGCCTAATTACGCCAAAAAGCTAAATAAAGAGAAGTGCACTCTGTAAATATTCCCAAACACGTCAGTTTAATTCCATGTAGAAATGAACTATCAGCAGTAAAAGTGATGTTTTAATGACCGCTGAGGGTTGCTGGAACGGACCCTGGTCAAATTCAGTGTAAAGTAGAAAGTGTCCTGGCACTTACGTCCAGGAAACAATCAAACTTTTAGTTCATATTGAAGACTCATGCTTACTTCTGAGAGCCTCCCAAAAAACACAGCTTAGAATTCAATATTAAAACCAGATTTTTCTCGGCAGAAAACCAGAGAGAATCATGGCCATAAAACCTACACATACACACACACACACAAAAAAAAAAAAAGATGATCATTTAAACTGAACCAGTAAACAGGAGCTGCTCATGGAAGTTGAGAAGACGGCCAAAACTTCTCTTACTAAATTGAGGAATGTGATAACACCACATGTGGTAACGTGCAATGATATCTGGTACCTGATTGCTGGTGTTAAAATAACTTTCTATCCCCAGAGTCTTCCTTATTGTAAGCTAAGATCCTCAATACATCATGCTGCCTGTCAGACTGGTCCCAACCACAGGGTGGATTTTTATCTGCATCTCCCTTATGTTACCTATTTCCCTTCCAAATCACGGGATTAAAACTATTTTAAAAGTAGATGGGAGGGGATATATAATGCTAACATTTACACAAAGACTTTAATTCTTCTGTCATGGTGTTACACATCTAATGCAGGAAAGAAAGGGGCACACGAAATCCACATACCTACCTCTAAACACAAGAGGATTTAAAGCAGCTTTCTCAAGAGAAGCTTCTCTGACAGACCCTTCTCATGGTAAGGATGTTCCATTCTATAGCTAAGACTATGAAGCTCTTAGAAAGATGAACAGCTGTTACACCTATACAATAGTTGAGGAACCTAGGTATTATTTGTACTCTGGGAAACAGTGTTCTGACACACAAAGGGCGTTACATAGAAGCAAATGTCATACTTTAAATCTTCTTCCACAAAACAGAAAGGTGAGCAAGATCCAGGCTCTTTAGATGAAGAAAACTATGAGCTGTGTCTGGCTGCCATTAACTCGCAGCATCCCAATCTCCAAAGATGCTTATGTTGCATGACACTGTGGAATACGTGGGTGCTCCTGCCAGACCTAAACTGGTTCACGTGGATTTGTGTGTGACAGCAGCCACACTGCTTCCCATTCCCAGCCTACAGCAGGTAGGTAGACACAGCCAAAGCACTTAAAGGTCCTCATCTGCATCTCTATCAAAAATTAAAACCACTGTGTGCAATCTTGGAGAAGATTCTCTTCTCTCTTGGAGACGGGAAGGCTGAGGAGAGACCTTATCAATTCTTATAAGTATCTAAAGGGTGGGTTGAAGGAGAAAGGAGCCAGACTCTTCTCAGCAGTTGCCAGTGAGAGGACAAGGGGCAACGGGCACAAGTTGGAACATAAGAGGTTCCACTCAAATATGAGGAAAAACTTCTTCCCAGTGAGGGTGACAGAGCCCTGGAACAGGCTGCCCAGGGAGGTTGTGGAGTCCCCTTCTTTGGAGATTTTCAAGACCCACCTGGATGCAGTCCTGAGTAACATGCTCTGACAAGCTCTAGGCAATCCTGCTTCAGCAGGGGAGTTGGACTAGATGATCTCTATGGTCCCTTCCAACTCTAAAAACGGTGAAATTCAGTGAAATCCAAGCAACAGTATATGCATTGGTAGGTGAAAACATTGGTAAAATTGGTGCATGCCATGCCTACCTCTGCTAGCAGCCTGCAGAAGACCGCCTCTTCCCAGAGGGCACTATATATGCCCTGCCTCAAGAAGAAACAAGGACACGTACGCTTCTTTACTCGAGTGGAGAAGCACATGGTAAGGTTGGAAAGAGGAGGATCTGGAGATCCTGACCTTTTTTTCCGTATCCTCCCCCCAGGAGCAATGTCTGTTACACTGAGCCTGCATCAGGTTCATCATTGCCCAGAACAGAGGTAAGATGTGGCTGAGCCAGAGCCACAGCACAGCTGGGTTAAGAGAAAATACTCTAAGAAAATAACAAAAACATAAGAGTGAGGTGAGGAAGGCTGGCATACCTTTAAAAACAGCCGAGAGACACCAATATCCTTTCCATATTCCACTCCCCCGTACCCGAAAAGCAGCGTGACATTAGAGATGTCTTCTCCTGCCCGAGAGACACCCTCCTCTATCCCACCCCCTCGGCTGATGGCGGAGGAAAGAGGAAAACAATCAGATGAGTCACCGCTGGAAATCTGCAGGGCTGGATCGCATCTAACCCGTCCACGCACCAGACACAGGAAACCAAATCACTGCCAGCCTCCCGACCACGTCTGCTCAAAGGCCAGAAAACCCTGCTCCAACCTTGCATGTCGTTATCCTGACCAGCAGATACGCTTCTGGCAGGAGACTTGTCCACATACAAAGACTGATACTCCTTGCTGAAACACGCACGTGGAGCATTTTGTACCCTGACAAAATTAACATCGAGAACCAGATGCGGTTTAAGAGCATTGTTCTTCTTAACTACCATATATCCAAATAAATTTAGGAAGAGAACATTGACATTCTTACTGTAATTTTCAAGGGGAGACAGTTCTCATAAGGAAAGATGAAGGATTCCACTGGAAGATGGAATGCCACCAGTTGCCACGTTTTAAAAAAAATAATAATTAGACATTCTTAACTGCAGAGGTAAGAAAGAGAAGAAACCAAAAAAGGAACCCTAAGCACACACATATGTGCATTTTTTCAGCCACATCTAACAGGAGGCTTCCGTGCCCCGTGGTAGGTAAATCAGATGAGATACTGATTTTACAAATACCTAAGTCAAAAAATTAAAATAAGCGTAATAGCACATTCACAAATTTAGAACAGTCTGAGAGTGTATTCCCCCAATCTTTTAAATGGCCTTTTAAAAGGCAAAACAAATGCAAAAAAAAAAAAAAAGCCAACACAGATTTAAAGAGTACGTTCTACAAAATTTCATAATTTAAATACTTACGAGGTAAAAAATTCATTCCAGTAAGGAGGAAAAAGTAGTTATTTAGAAATAACCTTAGGTGCACATTTCTCCTCTTCTTTCTCCAAGCCTCTCTCCTCTGTCATTCCTCCCCAGTGCACAGCTCCCAACCCCAGCCACCGACACCCGACATGCAGAACTTCCTGGAGTCTTTAACGATGCTCTCAAATGAGATTACAGCCCGTGTCTGCAAGACCTACCCCGACGTCACAGAGGACTTTTGGATTTTATCAGACGCATGAAAGCCAGGTCGTTAGCGAGCAACCCAGTCTGTGCATTTTAATGGGGATTTGTCTATGAAAAAAAAATTCGTCGACACACACGTAAGACTCGTAGCTGTGAAGCAATGCCCTCCTGAATAATCATCGAGTGGATGTTTATTACATCAGGGTTGGTTTATTCCCCCCCCCCCTCCACAGCATCAGGCAAATGTCTGTGAAAGATATCCATCTGTACCCGGAGCTCATGCCTTCGTCCTCACTCCGCTTTCAATTAGTCCAAATAAGAGCAAGCTCCACACAACCTTTCTATGGAACACTGAGATCTCACCATGAGGATTTTAAAATCCTCACCCTCACCTGACATTTAAAAAAAAAATAAAAATATACAAAGGTGAGAGCTCTGTAGTTAGTTAAGACAGCCGATGTCACCTTGTTACAACCCCTCCTACTTGCAAAAGAACCTCCAATCAAATATCTGGCCCATTTTTGCTCAGGATTACATTTTCAGGTGGATAAGAAAGATAGCATTTTGTCAGTGGCACCATTTAGGCAAATGGGACATGGTGACACAAGTAGGAAGAGAGGTTTTTGCTGGAATAAAAACACAGTAATGCCCAGCTTCATCTAACCTGAAATAGCATCCAAAGAAGCATTTCAGGGCAGTGCAGCAGCTGTTGCTGCAGAACCCCCCCCCCGACCCGCGTGGTGTCAGATCTGGATCTTAATTTTTCTTCCTCTTCTCCACAGCCACTTCAACATCTGGTTTCGTTTGCTTCCGTTCTTTATCACGTCGTGCTGACGCGGTCGTTTGACCACATAGAAAGTCTCAGATCAAACTCCTCAATCTAGATTTTTAAAATTCCTTCCTGAAGGAAAAAAATAATAACTAAGTAACGAACAGCAGGGGCAATAAAGTACTTCCAGGAAAGAATTTGCATCTGACAGTGGAGATTAGATCTGGGATTAGATTGTACCCCTGAAGGGCAGGTGGTGATCACTGCAGAACTGCTGGACCACATGGCCCACCACCCCTGAAGGACCATCTCCCAACCAACAAAACTCCATCGAGACTCAAGGGCTGCTCTTGCCGTAGCAGAAGTCAGCGTATCAGCACATCAAATACTTTCAAATGCTCTGGCCCTGAAACTCCTGGCAGAGTTTCTATAAATAGAAACCAGCTCCAAACCGTATTTATGAACCTTATGAAATTAATCCTGAAGAAGTTAGTTATGGCTGGAAGCCAGTCTCCCTAATTCAGGTGTCTAGGTGACCCCAGGCGCCCAGCAAACAAAAAGAGAGCCAGGAAACGAGCAGAAGCAGGTGACTTGAGAAGCCTCCAGGGAAAGAGATGGCTTGTCTAAATTCAGGTGTCTGCCTCTCTTCATCCCACTAGCTCTGCTGCATCCCTACAGTGAGCTGCCACCAAAAGGCCAACTCCGCCAACACCACCTCTTCCCTGGCACGACCACCGGTGCCCACCTCGCCTCCCAGGAGCCAAATATCACAAACCAGGTTGAATTTCCACCATCAGATGAACTCCCTCAGCCAAATCACTGGAGGGTCAGACAAACACCACTACCACTGCACAAACAGGCAGAAGAAGCACATGCCAAGCATAGGACTTTCAATGACACCTCGCTGTGATAATATCCTGGCACTAACCTCATCACTCTCTACAACTACTTGAAAGGACACTGTAGAGAGGTTGGTGCTGGTCTCTTCTCACAGGTAATGAATGACTGAATGAGAGGGAATGGCTTCAAGCTCCAACAGGGTAGGTTTAGACTGAACATTAAGAAAGAATTTTTCACAGAAAGAGTGGTCAGGCATTGGAACAGGCTGCCCAGGGAGGTGGTTGAGTCACCATCCCTGGATGTGTTTAAGAGTCGTTTAGATGTGGTGTTGGGGGATATGGTGTAGAGGAGAACTTTGTAGAGTAGGGTAGATGGTTGGACTTGATGATCCCAAGGGTCTCTTCCAACCTGGATGATTCTATGATTCTAACACAAAACCACATCATTGTGGGATCTACCTAGGAGGACAGCTTGGCCCAACCAACACCGTTCACTGTCTATGCTAGTTGAATTCATCCCAACCCAGATACTCCTTTTAAGCTGTGTTACGTGACAATGACTTTGACTTTTTTTGGCCAACGTAGTAACAACTATTTTGCCAAGTTAGAAGATCAGGTTTCTTTTCTAATAGTAATGACTGAAAGCTGAATCACGTCCAGAAATGAAAGTTAGGACTTTCACATGAGCTGGTGCAAAAAAAATGTGCCAACACACCCAGCGCTGGCAAAAAAAATTAAATAATAAAGCCAGTCTTATAATCCTCATGCCCTTCCAAGATAATCCCAGATGTTTTGTACCACAAATGCAAAACACTGTTGAAATTAAGTTTCTCTATTCAGCATAACACAAATGAAAGTTTTACAGCCAAATATCTAACTGGAAGCAAGCACGCTGTGAGTCAGATCCATACATATTTCTTCTCATTGGAAAAATAAAAATTTAGCACTATTCATAAATGCTAAATTTACAGCTGCTTGCAGAAGCTCACAGCATGAGGAACTAAAGAACTTATTTTAAAGTAGCTTATGCACTACATTCCTTTAAAGTCAGATTTTCACTTGGATTGACAGTATTCAGATATGTGAAAAACAGCAAAACCAAAACACTCCTCCTAAGGTAATTTGGATAATAAGTTAGGTGTGTCAAGCACACCTTACACCAGCAGATACATTTCCAGAACACTGGGTCTGAAAGCACGTGCTGTTTTTCATTAAATTGCTGAAGTTGGAAAGCCCATTTAAAAAATGATAGTTAAGAGTTATGTTAGTCTCATTAAGCAGAAAAGGTTGGGTTGGTTTTTTTTTTTTTGTAAAAATAAAAACCTTCCTCCAGGAGTGGATAAAGGAACTTGAAAGAGGAGGAGTGGTAGGTACAAGAAACAGCTGGAACGTATCTGGTTTGTACAACACAATAAAACCCAAGTGTTTTCCAAAGCTCAGCAAGGTCACCGTCCAATGTAATACACCCCAAGTGCTCATTAAAAACTTAAAAATTTTGACCAAAAAAAAAAAGAAGAGGTGTTTGACAAAGGAAAGGTGCTTAAAGGGAGACCATAGTAACGGGGCAGAGGGTGGAATACAAAACATGGAAATCATCATCTCACCTCCTCCCCAGACTATAGGTGGGGGAAAAAAAAAATATGCATGACCTCACAAAAAAATGAAAAAAGGATCAGGACACCGTTCAAAATACAAACAAACAAAAAGACAGGAGGAAAAGAACAAAAGTAACACCATGACTAACTGTAGCTGGTAACCACAAATGCAGAACAGAAGAAACAGAAGTCCAGTCAGAAATGTCTGTAGATCCCCTTAAGCTGCAATGCATTTCCCCAGTATAGAAGACATATCCATTTCTATAGTCAACAAGTTAATTCTTCCTCTTAAAGTGTCTGCAGATGCTGCTTTCATGCGAAATTTTAACACAATGCTCAAAACTACAAAGATAAACCATCCTCAAAGGCAACTCCACTGTGAACTCAGCTCAAAGCTATGCGTGCCCATCGCACAGGACTGCGTGAAGACAGACTTCAAGCACCTCTGAGAAATCCAAATACAGACTTAACTTGAAAATATATAAACCCACCTTGCAGAAATCAGGAAATAGATTCTACTTTCAAGTAAAAATCGGTCCCATTTTTCTCTCAAACACATCACCAAATGCACCACAGACACCTTTCCTGAGGTCCAGAAGGAAGGGGACAATGAGGTAACAGAGAGAATAATGCTCAGCCAGATAAAACAGTATTACTGTCATCCTCTCCCTCTAAAACATTATTGCTAGCCCCGTTACATGACATTTTGCCACAGCACTTTCACAGTCTGCAGCCAGCAGAGAACATTATTTCTAGGATTTACATTCCCCACAGTATTTACTTAACAGCATGTATATTTATGTATCAATTCATATTTATACATTAATTGGACACACTTAGTTTTACTCCATGCAAATGCTCACTGCCAAGAAGCTACACGCAATAATGAAATATTGATGCATCCACCTAAAGGAGAGTTAAATACATCCCTTATGTAGACGTGAGCCAGGGCTTTGGCAGCCGTGCTGTAAGAAGTTCTCCAGAAACCAGCCCACCCAGGTTTTATGACTTGACAGAATTACCCAGTATTAGACATAGTTTAAGCAACACAATGTACAGATTTTGCCTTTTCATTGGCACATTTTTCATTCTGACGCTATCCAGGATGTTGACTGGCTCCTCTATCCACTATCCGAGGACACCTTACCCAGAACAGAGAAAAAAAAAAACAAACCAAAACTTTTTACAGTGATTACTTCAACTGAAATAGAGGTACCTACAAGAAGAGGATTTGAACAGTAAGATGAGTCTTCTGTCTCTACAGTTAGTCCTCCCATCTGCCGTGCCAGACTGTACGCATTAGAGTCACGCTTGGGGGAAAAACAAAACAAAAATAATCACGGAGGTAAGGTCTCCATGCAAATACAGGGAAAACGTCGCTGCTAGACACCTCTTGCTGCATTTGCAGAAGCCATAAAAATATACAGTGGAAAGGCAGACATCGACCCGTTTCAACAAATAAAAACATTTGGTGGCCACATGTCAGGGACCATGCACTGCATTTGATTGCTGTGCCAATGCTCCAAACCAGAAGACTTTAGCAAGTAGTCCTGGCTCTCAAGTTTTATCCTCAAACTGACTCTTTCTACCAAGCTGCTCTGCAAATCTGCTTTTTAATCTTCTGAGCAGGCAGGGGATGGGAGGGTGTGTATTTGTGTTTTTGGTTATTTTTCCTGAAAAAAACACAAAAAAGAACCCTCCCAAATAATTTTCCAACATCCAAAATGTAACAGATATCTTTTAAATCACAAAGAAAGATAGCTTTGAACTCTGGAAAGCACACTGTAATGCAATCATAAATAAGCTGTTAGCACACCCAACGGCATGCAGATAAATTTGGCTATTTCACTACCTTTTCAATGGCCATGGCAAATATGAGCAGCAAGAGGTATTTTTAGTTGCCATCCAGACATGCTGGACTCTCTTCCTGTAACACTGCCTTATCAAAAAGGATAAAAACCTTATCTTGCTACAGGAATCCTAATGGTGAAACACCTCCCTTCATCAACTCTGGGGAGACCTTACAGCAGCCTTGCAATATCTGAAGGGAGCTTACAGGAGAGATGGGGAGAGACTCTTTGTCAGGAAGTGTAGTGACAGGACAAGAGCTAACAGTTTTAAATTGGAAGAGGGGAGATTTAGATTAGATATGAGGAAGAAATTCTTTCCTGTGAGGGTGGTGAGACACTGGAACAGGTTGTCCAGAGAAGCTGTGGATGCCCCATCCCTGGAGGTGTTCAAGGCCAGGCTGGATGGGGCTTTGAGCAACCTGCTCTAGTGGGAGGTGTCCCTGCCCATGGCAGGGGGCTTGGAACTCGATGATCTTTAAGGTCCCTTCCAACTCTAACCATTCTGTGATTCTATGATCAACACTGGGTAGTGTTCACACTAGAAAGGACTTCTGATCCACTACAGTGTCCCTGCACGAGGAACAGTCCCAGGACCAGTAGGTTCCTACTCATGACTCCGAGACTGAATTTCTCGACGATGGTATCATATGAAATCAGTAGCTCTCAGAACATCTGACTTTAACAACTCTGGATCAGTTCTTAGCGGAAGAAATTCAGCTCCCAAGAGGCCCTGTAACAGCTTGCGACATTAAGAGTTATTTGGCCTAACACCTCTTTTTCACTTCAGTGGGTTTGTCAAGGTTGCTCCATGTGCTCTCCTTCAACTCTGCTGCTTCCCTCCAACAATGGATTCAGGCACACGCTCACTGCTCACCCTCCCTCAGACGGGATCTGTACATTCGACTACTTCGGGAAAAAAAAAAATAAAAAAGAAAAAATATTCAAGCATTATTTGCCTCAGGGCACTCTAACTAAAGATTTACAGACTTTGTGGGTTAGGTTTCAAGTTGCTTTAGCAAACAATTTCAAACCGTAGACATCTACCTGAGGATTAGGGGTCCTTTACGACACAGAACAGGAAACAAAAGCAGTGATTTGATTATTTGATTTTTTTTTTTTTTTTTTTTTTTTACAAGAAAACAGCACACACCCTTCTTTCTTCTTGAACTCTCAGAGGGGCATCACCCCTAAAATAGCGAAGGGTGTTTTGGGGGTGAGGGACCCCGTCTCTCCCCTTCGCTCTCAAGGATGGACTTGGTGGTGGGCTGCAGAGAGGAAGAGGCAGCCTGCCCTCCCACATCTTGAGGCAGGAAAACAGACTCGGCAGTCTGGGATATTTAATAGCCGGGGGAAGAATGCTTTGGTTTGGAGGAACAGCTTTTGGCTCGCTTAAGTTATAATATGGAACAGAACGCAGTAAAATAATTTTAACCCAGCTATTTCTGGCTTTGGCAAACGCGGCTCTACCTTGGAGAAACTATTTCTGAGTTGTGTTGTTTCAGTGTTTTATTCTGGTCTCGGCGCACCCCGTCTGCCCCAGCTGAGGTGCTAAGTAAAGGCTGAGCTGCACGCGAGTTTGACCAGCACCAGTCGTTACAGGCAGAGCTCGGAAGACTCCAGACATCCCAGATGAAAGAACCCACCACCGCTAACCACTGCTGGGTTCTGGATAAGCAACACCTGAGAAGAACTTGAGTTTTGCGCAGAAAATGACTACTCTTTCCCCAAAAGATGTCCTCGACAGCCAGCTCTCCCAGAGTGACTGACCACCACCAGTGGGAGTAACCAATACCAAGACAAGGAACATTATCTCCTCTCCCAGTTCACCACAGCAGGTGAAACCCAGGAGTTTGGGGATTATACTTGAAGAGGTCTTTGCACTGTGAAGACTGCAGACCTGCCTTGTCTGCATTATCATAAACTACGCCTCAACATGAATCTGAATTGAAGAACAAAGTCTTTCATTAACTAACACCAGATATCAGATGCGATCTTTTGTTGTTATTGCTGTTAATCAAGTTGTTGAGTTTTTAGGTTTGGGTTTGTTTCCACCCCACCCCCCCACTTTTTGGTATAGCATAAGAACTAGGATCAAATATTTGAGCTCCCACCAGCCAGTGGCTGCTGTACAACATGGAGGCTCCAGCTGGGAACAGACAGAAGTGGGACCTGACTAGGACACAATTTTCTCTTACCAAAAGCTTCCAGAACAGATGGGGTGAAAACTTTTGATGTTTTTGGGGTGGTTCCCCCCGCCCCAAATCTGACCTCATTCCCATTACAGAAAGCCCTCACCTTCAATGTTTAAGCTCAGGTCTTCTGATTTTATTTTTTTTTTAAGTCTCAGAGTCCAAAAAGCTCTGTATTGACAAACATAAAAAATGTTTACACAGAATTCATTAGCAAAGGGAAATAGTAACAGTTTACAAAGAGATTTTTGCTTGTTCTTTTAAATATATAGTAGCTAGTGTTTGTATGCTTTCATCTTCCTTTAATGTTCGGGGGAAGCTGGCACACAAAACCTTACCAAAACATAAGAACTTCAAGTTCATAAATATTTGGAAATCTGCCGCATCTTCAAAACTAATTGTTTAATGATTAGGACTCACCAAGTTCCACTCTCAGTCACATACACAGTACTGCATTTGACCAAGACTCACAAAACCTTGAGACCATGCCTCATTACTCTAAAAATACCTTTACTCATCTCATCAATGGAAACGCTTGGTCGTGGCTTTTCAATCCATCTGGATTTAAAGAGTAGAGAAACACAACAGACTCTCTGAAAGGCAAACCTCATTTCATAGGGAAATAAATATTTACATTTTCCTTCCACATTATGGAATTCTTAACATCCTGTTTATCAATACCTTCAGGTTTTTAAATTACTCGATTTACAATAGAACGTTTACTCCAAGGGGTAAGTTCAAAAGTCACTTTAAAATGAGAACAGCTTTCACATATCAGAAACAAAGTATAGCCACACAAATTAGATGGGGAAGGGGAGGGGGGAAGCTGAACATATGGTTTTTCCACTACAGAAAACGCTTTACACTTCCATCCCTTTGCTAACCCTCCCATGTGCTACTGGCAGGCAGAGAGGGAACCTTTTGTAGGACAACCAGCCAGTATCAAATGAAAATTAACAATAATCGGAAAAAAATCCCCAAATCCTTAAAATAGGTTTTTCAAAGACAACATTACATCACCTTAATGATTGAAACTATTTAAAGTAAGCTTTGCCTACTGAAAGAAAGCAAGGTAAGGAACATGTACACTCGAGAGGAATGCTTTAATCACCTAAACTCACAGCTAGCTCTGACAAAATTGACACTTGAGGAAGCCAGGACTGCTTTAATTAGCTACATTCACGGATGGCTCTTAGAGAATTGACACTTGTGGAAGTCAGCTGTGATACCTTCGCCTACGGTGCTCTCGGTTCAAAATTCTCAATGGATTATAAGCACTAGATGTCATCATTTTACAGAAGAAAACAAAGAAGCCTGGAGTCGGGTCTTGAGAAGATGAGGGGGGGGTAAAAAGTAACAGACACCTTTCTCTGAACATTCACCCTTCTGAAAGTTACTGGGGCAGCATTTCTGACAATGGCAGCTCCATCTCAAGCGAACGGGTGCAAAGAAATAAGCTTAATATATTGAACCACATGTAAACCAGCACGCTAAAGCTCCTCTTTAAAAGCACACTTTAAAAGCTGACTCCAAGCCTGGCTGCTTGATATTTCTAACATTTCTCCTAACACCTTCCACGCCATCAGCCACCCTGACTGTCCTCACACACACTCACACACACACACTCAGGTACAACTATGAGCAACTCCTTTCCCCACACACGAACACACACGGTGACTTTGTGCAAGGACAGGGAAAGGCGAGATATTCACAGCGAGCCCTGCGCCCGGCCAGACACTCCTGTTTAAAACCAGGAGCGAGAGAAAATGACTCTTAATTTCAGGTTGCTCTCTGTCCCGAAACTCTTTCGAGACAGGAAGCCGAGGAGCGCCTTTAATTCGGGCTGTCTCAGAGGCACCGCTCGGAGAAGTCATTTACGAGACGGCAAGAAATTACGAGCCAGCCTGTAATTGGGCTTTCTGGGGAGGGGGCCGCCGGAGGAACCGCGGAGACGGCTCTCTTTCAGCGATACCTTCTAAAAATAGCAGCCCGCAGCTGCTGACAAAGAAACCAAAGTTTGGGAGCCGGCGCTCCCGCCCGGCAACCGGCGACGGCGGGGGGGGGGGGGGGGGGGAGACACCCCCCCACACACACACCTGGGTGCGGGGTGGCAAAGGGGGTGACACAGACAGACAGACAGACGGACGGAGGGGGACCGAGGGACGCCTCACCTCTACCCATCGCCGGGCTTCGGCGAAGGCCGCCTGGCAGTCGCACTCCACGTCCTCTCTCCCCTCCATGGCCGGCAGCGAGTGAGGGATGGAGACGGGGGGTGGGTGTCAAGCAGCCGGTCCTCCGGCGGGGTGGGGGCGCGGGGAGCAACCGCTGTCATTCAGCTGCCTCCTTTTAACGCTCCCCGCGCCGTCTCCTCCCTCCCTCCTTCCCTCCCTCCCTTCTCCGCCTCCTCCCCCTGCCGGGAGGGAGCTCGCTGGGGCTCCGCGACCGCAAAAATTTGGAGGCTGTAAAGCAACGCGCACACCCCCCCCGCCCCCCCCACCTTTTCCCCGGGAGGGGCTG
>NW_015094510.1:550688-606459 GCF_001431845.1 Calidris pugnax
CCACCCCTGCGGCCACGGTGGCGGCGGCGGCTCCGTCCCGCCGGGCCCCTCGTCCTGCCGGTGGAGGCCGCCCCCGGCGGCTCCCCGCCCCGCCGCATACCAGGAATAGCTGGGGACAATCGCACCTTTGAGGGCCGGCCACCTCCGTCCCGGCCCCCCCCAACCGCCACCTGCCGCCCCCGCCCGGCCGGGACAGCGGAGCCCCCCGGCCCCCGCCGGTTCCCGCACCTCCTGCCCCGGGAGTCCCGCCGTGCGGCCATCGGCAGCAGCGGGAAGGGAGGGAAGGAACGGACCCCATGCTCTTCTGCGGCCCTGTCCCGCCTGGGGATGAGGGCAGGAGCCTTTTGGAAGGTTTGGAAAGGAGCTTTGGAGAGAGGGACTGGGGAGTCCTGGTGGACAACAAGTTGACCAGGAGGGAGCAATGTGCCCTTGTGGCCAAGCAGGCCTGTGGTCTCCGGGGTCCATTAAAAGAGAACATGGCCAGCAGGTTGAAGGAGGTCATCCTTCCCTTCTTCTCTGCTCTGGTGAGGCCACATCTTGAGAGTTCTCAAGGCTCATCCAGTTCATTGAGCATTCTGGGCTCACCCGGTTCAAGAAAGACAAGGAACTGCTGGAGAAAGTCCAACAGAGGGCTACGAAGGTGATCAAGGGACTGGAGCATCTCTCTCATGAGGAAAGGCTGAGAGACCTGGCTCTGTTCAGCCTGGAGAAAAGAAAACTGAGAGGGGATCTCATGCTTATAAATACCTACAGGGTGGGTACCAAGAGGATGGGGCCAGACGCTTTTCAGGTGGAGCCCAGTGACAGGACAAGAGGCAACGGGCACAAACTGGAACACAGGAAATTCCATCTCAACGTGCGGAAAAACTTGTTTACTTTAAAGGTAACAGAACGCTGGAACGGGCTGCCCAGAGAGGTGGTGGAGTCTCCTCTGGAGAACCCAAAACCCTCCTGGATGCATTCCTGTGCAGCCTGCTCTAGGAGAACCTCCTTCAGCAGGGGGGTTGGACTAGATGATCTCCAGAGATCCCTTCCAACCCCTACCATTCTGTGATCTGGAAGACAGGAGAGGTCCACGCTTTGTTTTGAACTCTTTTTTTTCCACACAAAATGACCTTAGCAGAGATGCCTGGGACAGAGTTGGAGAAGTCCAACAGAGGGCTACGAAGGTGATCAAGGGACTGGAGCATCTCTCTCATGAGGAAAGGCTGAGAGACCTGGCTCTGTTCAGCCTGGAGAAAAGAAAACTGAGAGGGGATCTCATGCTTATAAATACCTACAGGGTGGGTACCAAGAGGATGGGGCCAGACGCTTTTCAGGTGGAGCCCAGTGACAGGACAAGAGGCAACGGGCACAAACTGGAACACAGGAAATTCCATCTCAACGTGCGGAAAAACTTGTTTACTTTAAAGGTAACAGAACGCTGGAACGGGCTGCCCAGAGAGGTGGTGGAGTCTCCTCTGGAGAACCCAAAACCCTCCTGGATGCATTCCTGTGCAGCCTGCTCTAGGAGAACCTCCTTCAGCAGGGGGGTTGGACTAGATGATCTCCAGAGATCCCTTCCAACCCCTACCATTCTGTGATCTGGAAGACAGGAGAGGTCCACGCTTTGTTTTGAACTCTTTTTTTTCCACACAAAATGACCTTAGCAGAGATGCCTGGGACAGAGTTGGAGCCACGAGGCACAGCCTCCACACTTTCCTCCTGCTCCCAGCACCATCTGCAGCAATCCTGGGTTTGCTGGCAGTACCCCCAGGAGGGCCCGTTGCTTTATTTCACTCATGTCTCTGCCCTCCCTGACACGCTGCAACTCTCCTGTGGGTCCTGAAGCTCTGTCTCAGCCCGACTCCTCCTGAGCCCGGGTGGCTGGTTACCCTAAAGTAACCACCAAAATTAGGATCAGTTGGGATTATGCTACGGCACATACACGTTTCTTCCACCCATCCCTGTCTTCTCTGTAAGCAAAACAGAGTTGCTGCAGGCATCTTCTGCTTGTAGGGGCCAGGGCTGAAGATACAACTTCATTTTTTTCAAGGACTACCAAGAAAAGACAACTTAAAATTTGTACTGTGGGCAAATTATCTTCTCCTAAGGTGTCTCTTGGGAGCACGTCTTGTTTCTGCTCTGTAAACATCCTTCTCAGAATAGGAGAGAAGATTTTAGGAGATCTGTTCGACATCCCAAGCAGCTATTAGCCATCAGTGCCTGCAGTACGTGGAGATGAGCATTACTGCTGGTACACACAGGCAGGAAAACCCAGTGGCTCCGGCTGAAATAAGTTCCACAGGAGATGTTTGGCATTCATTAGAGTTCCAGATGCATAGAAATGATGGAGTTAGCTCCTCACAGTGGTGTGATTTGAGACAACTATGCCGTAGAGCCAGTGAGGAATGAAACAATAACCAGAGCTATAATTTTGAAGTTTTTTCCTGCTCTGAGCCGGATCAGCCTCAAGACAAATGAAGAATCTGCCTATTTCTTGAGTGGGAAGCCTGAGCATCAGAAAACAACCTTCTCATCTCACTATTTAACATTTTTGACTACAAAGGCTAAAAAAAAAAAAAAGCTTAATGTATGTGCTGCTGCTGCTGGCTGACATCAGTTTGCATTAGCTGTCATTACTAAACATTTCTCTGGTGAAGCACTACAGCCTTTCCCAGATTTTTAAGGTCTGCCTTTTTGCTTTGTATAAAAATATGCTTGTCCCTAACTATGAATACTATAAAAGTTTAAACTTATTTGAGAATAAAGTTCTATGAAACAGGTTTCAAAAGAGGTCCTGTTTAAGAAACAAGTGTTCCAGTTTTTGCTTATTCCTGGCTGTTTTATTTCACTTAATGGCAAATCAAGTAACTTTTCTCATGAATCAAGCATTTAATGTTTTAGATCAAATAATTCAAGTAATTTGAGTAATCAAGTAATTTGACTAAATCCTCCTTTTAGTAAGCTGCACGGATCACAGCAGCTTTCAAGTTCAAGTTATTCACTGAGTAAAAAAAAGTTCCAACATGCACATTTCTTCCTCGAAGTTAATTTTAAATCCACAATCACAGATAATTTCTCTATGAAAGCCCAAACAACCAAAATGGTTAAATATTCCTTTACGCTAACAAGGCAAGTCACCAGCCTCCTCGGTCAGAAAAATAGTCCCTATACCAGATAGATAGGGCTGCTAATTGTTGGTGTCAAAAGTAGCAAACATAATATTGTTCTACTCAGCAACTGTGTGTGCTCCCAGGGATAAGTCAAGCAACAGTTTACGTCATATTCTTCTCAGAGAGAGTTCTACAAATATTTGATACAATAATATTTTCTACCAAGGCAGGCTTCCTCCCTTAAGGAAAGGCCGTGTTTATTTTTTAAGTGTGGGCTGTTAAGTGTGCTTGTATTCTAAAACTTACATTTCAATGACAGAAAATGCTTCTTCCTCCTCCTTTCCTTAACTGAATCACGCAGCCGCGACAAAGGGCCTTGTGCTGGTTATTAAATTCTTACAGTTTCTCAACAAAACGCTTGTAATAACACGGGAAAACTAACGCCAATAGACTTAAAAGAGATTGAACAACCCTGAGTGCTCAATAGCACACCAGCTCCACTCAGCTGAAATTAAGAGAAGGGATGAGTGTGTATCACCTCTTCCCTCCTACACACACACTGTTTCCGTAAGACGATGTGTAGGGCTGGCCCAGGCTGCAGGACCTGAAAAGGGACATCACTAGGTCTGCCTGCCCGTGGCCAGACCCTGCTCCGTGCCACCGAGGCTCTGCCAGGGCTGTGCAAGTTTGGAAAATACAGCGTTATTTTCCCATGGAGCTTGAACTAATCAGCACCGACCGTACAGAAAAGGCAACCTCTGCACGGGTGTTGCAGAGCTAAAAGCCCCGCGTGGTCTGCAGGGCTCATCAGCCCCTGGCCAGGACCTTGCTGAGCTACGCAAGTCGGCCAAGTTGTTCGTACCTCACTCCTTGTGTCCAAGATACACAGGTTCTGCCGAGGCCAAAGATCGTAGAATCATAGAATCATTGAGGTTGGAAGAGACCCTTGGGATCATCGAGTCCAACCATCTACCCTACTCTACAAAGTCCTCCCCTACACCATGTCCCTCAGTACCGCATCTAAACGGCCCTTAAACACAGCCAGGGATGGTGACTCCACCACCTCCCTGGGCAGCCTGTTCCAATGCCCTATCACTCTTTCGGTGAAAAATTCCTTCCTAATGTTCAGTCTAAACCTACCCTGTTGGAACTTGAAGCCGTTCCCTCTTGTTCTATTGTTAATTACCTGTGAGAAGAGACCAGCACCAACCTCTCTACAGTGTCCTTTCAAGTAGTTGTAGAGAGTGATGAGGTCTCCCCTCAGCCTCCTCTTCCTCATACTGAACAGCCCCAGCTCCTTCAGCCGCTCTTCGTATGATTTGTCTTCCAGGCCCTTCACTAGTTTCGTTGCCCTCCTCTGCACTCGCTCCAGCACCTCGATATCTCTCTTGTATTGAGGTGCCCAGAACTGGACACAATACTCGAGGTGTGGCCTCACCAGTGCTGAGTACAGATATTACAGCATCTTCTAGATCCCTTTATTCCCTGTGCTCCTCAAGATGGTCACCAGTGCCTGTGCCAGAACACCGTTTTGTAAATACTGGAAGGTCGTTAAATGGTACATTTTAGGTGAAATAGTACTTCTGCAGTGCAGCCTTTCAAAGTTTCCACCTAGCCAGGGGACCGTGCGGTGAGCAGATACAGTTCAGCGTAAAAACTGGTGCACTGCTCTTCTTTCGTCATCTCAAACTTCTGAGAGCCTTTCCAAAAGCAATGTTCACTAGAAAGTACTACCTTGTATATTAATGAACACTGAAAGTAAAACAAAATAGAAGGAAGCCTTAACCTGCAGGACAACCGATTTGAAATCTACGTGAAAAATAGCTGAGCAAAACTATAATATTGCCAAAACACTAAGAATTCTTCTAAGTTTTCACTTGAGATTCAAGATGTATTTTTCCAGTGGGTCCATGAAAAATCCCACCGCAAGTTTACTATTCTAACCTTGATTTTCTTTGTCATGAATTCACTTAAGTCCTAGTATTCAATTAAAGGTCCAGTTCTGAAGTGATTTTGTAACAAATAATGGCAGAAAACCAGAGCCCCTCCATTTATTACCTAAACCCACCGAAATCTTCCGAAGAGCATATTATGGTGTGAATATTTCCCTAAAGCAGATAATATTTCCCTGATGTAGCTTGTTTAACAGCTTTGAACTGAACATCCTCCTCTTCTCTTTCCTCACCTTCCTTCCTACCCTAGAAGTTATATACTTAACTATAGCTTACTTTAAATGTATTCCTCCAAGTCTCCTTTAGCATAAGCTATGCAATATCCCAACTAAGTTGTGACAACTTAGATTTGATTTTTCTGATATTAGCAGGAAGACAATGCAGCTGCGTTGGTTACTAAAGCCTTTGGGTTTTATTTAAAGGCAAGTTTCAGGGCTTTACTAATGAGTGTGGCAACGTAAAGCAAGTCTTAACGATACTGCATTTTACTGGGGTGAAAAAGTGCTCAAAAATAGAAGCTCATTAGTGTGGTTCTTCCCCCTCACTTTTCGAACCAGCTCTCTTATAGAAAACAGACTCTTGTTGTTAGGGGACTCTCCGGGTGACATGTTTTAGACAGACACTCCAACTTATTCTTTAGAGTGCAAAAGATGTTCTTAAGTGATAAGACAGACTCCCAGGCCTCTTTCTTTTCTATGAAGAAGGAAAACTCTGCCAGATTGCTTCTGGCATAACCCCATTCGTTTTTCCTGCAACGACAATTGACAGAGAATGAAAGCACCCTCTGGGACGCGGAGGGTTCAGTTTCCTTTGGCAGCGATCTCGACTGGAAGCAAACCTGAATGATTTCACTTCAAAGCAACAAATAAGGAATATTTTTCTGGAATGTCAAAAGATGGACGTTAACCAAAACCAACCTTCAGAAGAATCCTAAAGCATAAGATTGCCTAGTCAAAAAAAAAAAAAAAAAAACCCACACACCAAAACCCACACAACACCCCAAAATAACCAAGCTGTTACTAATTCAAGTGTAGAAACTGGTCAACAGTACCTTAAGATCCAGTGGGTGGGGTGGGAGGGATGGCACAGGGGAAGGAAGGGTATCACATAGCATTCAGTAATGCCACCTGACAAATTTACAATAGATACTCCTAAAGGGGAAAAAAAAAAATATATATGACCATCACGGCTATCTTAAAATATAGAGTCTGTTCCTGTTACACAAAATTTCATTACAGTGATCGTTACTTCTCTGTCATTTATTTCAGTTAGGGGAGGTGAATGTGAATACTTCACATTGCTGTATTCACCTCCGTGTGCCCTCCATAGCCCTACCATTTGAACTACTATTAATTACTAGTGTGGCTTTTTCAAGGCAAAAATCGATGTTGTTTTTCCACATATGAATAGCAAACACTGGTTTAACTAAAGCTTTTTGAAAATTTATTAACATTATTCGTTGAGAAACAAAAGTAATTTTTATTCAAAACGTTAAGATAGTTTTAAAAGGTTAGTGCTCACCAACAGAAAGAAGAAACAGTCCTTTTCTGCCTTTTTTTCTTCCATATGTTTATTTATAAATAATGCACTGAAAAAAATGCATTTGTCTTTTCAGTCACCTGCAAAAGTTCTCATAATATTCTTGTATGATTAAAATTAAAAGATGGAGATAGCCTCATAATCTCAAGTTTTTACCCATTAACATATCACATACTCAAAATATTATCTGTGAATGATACAAATGATAATCCTGCTCTGGACTAGCTCATCGTTATTATGATGAAATATGACAGACAGCAATTCCCAAAACTTTTAAGGGGGTGGAAGGGGAAAAACCCACCACAAAGAAGTCTTGCACAAAATGCATGCGTGTATATAAATACCCAACGTTGCTCCAGGAACAAGCAGCAAGATATAGCAAGGACAAATGCAAAGTTTATTCCACGTATGCTACAATTAATCAACATGTTAGGGAAGTATCAAAATTTGTACTATTAACATATGGCAACAGTTTTATTGTTACAATACATTGCAATAGATTAGCCCCACTGGAAAAGGCTTTTAAGCTGCAGACAGTGCAATTGCATTAAATCTTAATTCTTCTGGGTCACGTTCCATGAATTTCTTGCAAACTTCTATTGCATCCTAGGGGAAAAAAAGCAAAAAAACCAAACAAAAAAAAGAAAAGAAAACACACTATAAATCATACTTATTAAAAAAAACTCCTCACAACTGAAATATGAAGACACACTTTATACAAAATATGCTCAAAATCCCTTCTCTATAAAAGATTACTAAGAAGTGTGACAAATCCACGTGAACTGTATTTCTGATCCGAGTTACCACTATTCAAGATTATTTACAGTGCTCATATGGGCAGCATAAAAGAGAGCACAAGTCGTATGCAGAACCTTAGCAACAAAGACTGAATATTCCTTTGTGCAACAGTTGTGTTCCTTGTCTGACTTCCTAAATGCATCTCTGAAGTTTGCCTTTACTAGGGCTGCTGTATTCAGAAACTCTTCCTTTGTCTCAAGATGAATCTAAGCTGCGTGGGGTAAGTGAAAGATTATAAGTAATTCCTTCATCTAGCTTTAGGGTGCAATCTGGAGAACACATGTTATCAGTAAAACAGAAAGCAAGCCACATAAGAAAAAAGGAAAGCTTTATCCAGCTTCTCCCCCTGCCCAAACAAGCACAAATTGTATGCAGCCTTTACAGACATTAGTCTATGCTACTAAACTATAAAAGGTTTTGTTTAGTTGGTTTCTTAGTTTCTCTGGTTTCTTCCTTTTGTAAAGCTAATCCAGTCTGGATACCATAAAAGTCAGATCTAGGCATTGCCTTCTCTCATCATTCTGAGGGGATGACAGTTTATCCTCCCGATTCAGTGTACTCCTTTCCAATTCATTTCTCATCTAAACAGCTCCTGACACAAAGAAGCCCCCAAAAGAAGCCACGGAACTGGAGAAGATTGATTATTAGCAAGTGCCAGAAAGGAAGTCAATTCATGTCTAGCATGGCACCTATCAACCTATAGCTAAAAGGAAAGAGAACGAAAAATTATCCTAAGTTTTCTATCCGATGACTTCATCTCATGTACAATTTGAAAGGAGCAGGGGTATATGGGAAATCTCAGCACAGAAGAAAAGTCAGTTGGATCTTCTGTTATGGTCATCCTTTCTGACATTCCTTGTTACCATGTTATGACAGTCTGTCATCCAGAATTCTGAAATACCCGTTTTAAAACTGAGTAAACCTAATTTTGTCTCACTGTCCCACTCACTCTATTCCTCGTCCAACCATAAATATAGCAAGACTTCTGTATAAATATTTATTAAAATATTTTTTATAAATTTTGTGTAAATACAGAAATAATTTTGTACAATAACATTTAAGAAGGTTTTTTATTCCTACCTCTAAAAATGAATCGTCACTAGTTTCCCCATGGTTTATTGGAAATGGCTTGCGCCCATCTGTTGGAACACAAAGGAAGATTGAACAATGCATTTATAAAATTAGGAAAGCTTCATTTTTCCAGTTAAAACTATTTAAACAGATTTTTTGATCTTCACTTACAAAAATGCTACCCCATTTTTCATAAAAGAATTTTGCACGCAGCTAGCTATTCCCAAGTCTCTCCTCCACTGTTGATTGCTTCAACAGGTATCATGATGATTAGTCAGTTACATTTAAAAAAAACCCACAACAACCCACAATCAAACCAATGAAATACTTTTTAATATTTTATTTGAAAACTTTAGGGCTGTAAGTTGTGACTGCTTTAGTCCCGGTATAGTACTTTGGTTTTTCAAGTAGAGAAGAACAATTTCAACTACGCTTAATGGATCTGCCCAGGCAGCTGTACATCTGTGGTCTTTGACAGCTGTGATCAGAGACTCCACAACAGAAGAGAATACCAAACCCACCAGTTCGAAGAGTCTGGCATAACTGAAATGTCACTCTCATTCAAAAAAAAAAAATAAAATAAGGAAACAAACCTAATAGCTTCAAGTACTAAGTACTTTCACAGCATTTAAAAATGGTTGCTATAGTTAATTATTTTTTCTCCCGCTAGCAATATAATAATGCTATTATTCTCAGCTTTTTAAACATAATTTTATTCATAGAAATGTGTTTCAGGTTACTTGTGAAGAGCTAACAGTATGAGAACATGTGTCAGGACATCCTAAGTATTTGCTAGGCCAAAATCCCTTTTGGCTCTGCCCTGCTTGGGCTTTTCCCTGCCCAAAGATTCCATCCAAGTTGACAATACTTCCAAACTACATTTTCCATGGCTAAAAATAGAGTCCATGTTAGAAAACTTTTGGATTTACACAAACAAGAGATTGTTCATTGTTGTAACAAGCGTGACTGAAGATACAACAATGCAAGCCCCTCAGAATGTGCCAGGGAAACAGCACTGAATGCCCTGTACTGTTGCAAGCTAAGTTTGACTTGATTTTTTATTTATTTTTTTACATACATCTTGGCAGAACAGCATTTTGATTTTATGTGCCTATAAATAACATGTTTTCTATGGCAAAAACATCATAAGCATCTAACATTCATGCGCTTCCTTAGCATTTGCTGCCTGCCAAAGCCCACATGCTGGCCATAGTGACTGAAGTCAGTGAATTAATTGAAAAACCTTCTCCCATTTTCCTACTTTTAAGTATTTTTTGCTTTCTTCCACTGGTACAGAGAGAAGTTATTTTAAGAACAAAGGAAACAGTAGTATTAGCATCCCACTATACAGTGGGGCTAAATGCCTCTCTTTTTTTTCATTTTTTAATATTTAAGCAAAAAATTCAAGTGTTTTTATCTTGCATCATATTTATGGAAAATAGCTAAACATGGTAATCACAGTCTGTAGTGTGCTTTTTAAGGACAATGAAAAGGTAATATGGAAATAGCAGCACACAACTAGAAGAAGAGTGAGCCATCCATCACGCCTTGAAATTTAGTCATAAAATATTCAGATTGCATCCTACGATTGTTGCCTCACTATTTGATCTAGGTCACTGATAGACATACAGTACCATAAAAATACAGAAATGCGTGCCTATTGTTCATGACTTGCCACTGATAACACCCCTTAGATCACCTTTATATTAACATCAGCACTTCTTATATACAGCTTATGCCCAAGGTTATGATTAGTTACCGCCTGTTAAAGGCATTGCTTAATTACATGTTGATTTTCATAAGATGAAAATGTTCTCACCATAAAATACTGGAAAAAAAAATATGTTAGGAAAGACCAGTGACTTGCAGTTTTTAAATGCTGATCTACTTGCTAGTTTTCTGAAGTGCCTGCAGCAAAACCTAGTTGCCCGGCAACATGTTTAAGATTGGAGTCATTAGAGAATATCTGAGCAGAATTTGGTGCTACACAATCCGAAGAGGGGAAAAAACCAGCTGTAATTCAGAAAACAGAGACTACTGTTTTACAGTTAACTGTCCAGTCACCACAAAAAGATAGAAGAAAAAATAACCAGCCTATAACAAATGAGTTATATTAGTATCTGCTAGTATTCTGACTACATCATTTGTTTGAACTGTTTAATAATAGAGCTAACACTTCTAAGGTGGCATACAGTTCATTTATTCATTCCACAAGCAATTCAGGAACATAAATATAACAGTACATTCGTCTCTAAAACTTTGAGTGTTTACCAATTCTTTCTTGCTTCCTATCCTTGTAAATCATAAAGGAATTCTAGAGGCAGTCTAGTATTCCATACCATTTTATCTTAATAGGAGGGAGTTGAGCGAAGGAGAATCCAAAAACCAATGGGAAGAAAGCTGTGATTGTTTGACAGAATCCCCTGACCCCTGGACACCATGATGCAGTTGAAAAGAACCTAAGCCCTACATTGAATCAAGTAACCTCTCTCAAACTTTGACAGTTAACAACATTACTGCTTGTATTTGTTTCAAACAGAGAGAGAGGATAAAAAGTGTTCTTACCCAACTCGTAGAGATGACCACCTACATTAACTAATGCAATAAAGTGAAGGTCTACTTTTTCATCTATACTTGGTGCCTGCAAGACAAAACAACAAAAAAAAATAAATTGTTCACTAAAATTCTTATCACAATATGATTAATGAGAACATGCCGTCATAATACGCAAAACACCTGGCCAAAAGAAGTCGCTAGTGAGAAGCACATTCTGGATTTAGACAGAATGGCAGAAGTCACGCTGCAGAACATTATGGACTATAAAGAAGCTTTCTGCAAATGCACAGATCAGTAAGGATCCTTTCAGTAAAATATCTGGAAGTATTTCCAATTATAGCTCTGCATAAAAGCTTTATTTGTCATTACTGAATTAGAAGCAGTACCGGCTCAAATATATTAACATTAAAAATAGATATTCATATAAATAGCAACTCCTTCACTAACCCATCTCCAATAACAAAGAGATGCAGGGCTGAATGCTGAACCTGTAGTATTTTAAAACTGAAAATATTCACTTGGTCAAAATAATTTTTCCTCTTAAGCCACATATAGTACAGTTAACCCATTCCCTCCTCACAGGCGGTTGAAAGAAACAGATACTCCCAAGGTACAATTCACACATCTTAGGTGAGGAGGAAGGCAAATAAGCAGACACGTGCCTAGAGCTCTGTCTCGGAGACTTCTGAAACCTCAAAGTGGCATCATTACTGCATATCAAGAAGGGACTGAGGTGCAGTGACAACTTCAAGTGACATGACATTAAAAAAAAAAATAATAAAATAATGGTTGCAGTTGATAAAGATTTATCTAGCCCAATACTTTGTTGCCAACTTCAGCAAGCAAAAGCTTTTCCAGAAGAAAGCAGGGCATGCGGAGCGTGGCGCTCTGCCAGCACACCTTCCTGACATCCACTAAGCAGAGGGCTTTGAACTTCTGAGCCAAAAGGTGCATCACCACTGTTGTCTTCAGTAGCAACTGATGGTCTTACTTCCTCATCAATCTGACCACTCCACACCTGAGCCCCGATCCATAATTTAACATTTGAAGGAATGGGGAAAAAGCACCTCAGCTTTTCTTAAACTTTTCCTAAACTACTGAGAATCTGACTTCCGTGAAAATATATTTCATGAATTGTTGTCCCCCGTCGTGTAATTACTGTTAGCTTTATGCGAATTTCTTGAAGTGCCCCAAAAATATAAGAATTTGCCAGAAGCAGATTAGAGGGTACAATGAATTGTAGAACCTTACAGTTGCATCCTGTTTTCAAGACTGAGTTAAAAGTTTCTTTCTTCCTGATGGTCATGAAAAAAAACAAACAACTTTAAAAGATTATCTAAATTGAACAAATGTAGCAAACAACCAGAACAATAAAAGCAAAGGACAAGAAGTCACCATAAGTCCTTCAATACATCAAGAATGCCAAAGAACACAGCATTACAGAGGAACTGCAACAGGCTACAGAAATTCTGTGAAGTAAGCTCAAAAATGAAAAAGAGAAAAACAAGAAACCACACAACCACCCCTCACCCTCATTTGAGATTCATTTCTCTGACCAGTTGAAGTGTGAAAGAAATAAATACCCTGTTTCATCTCTGTTTCAAAGGGCCTAGAATGGAAAAAGCATTCCTGCTGCTGAAGATGAGGCAGCTATCAAAGGGCCAAGAGGACCTTTGCACCAGAGCTCTGGGGAGTCTTTTTCCCCCATGGCACAAGGGGGAGAATTTTACTTTACAGAAGGCCAAACAGAACCAGGGCTTAGAAATAAAAAACAAGCAGCCCCTAGAGTTTGGCTGCCCCAGTTGTGAACTTCCAAGGAGCACAGGTTTCCTGACCGATGGGAATAACAACAAGGTGCCATCGATCAACCAAGAGCTTAGAGGCACCTAAACCATGATGCTACAACAGCGTGTGGGCAGGCACAGCTGAGTCCTTGCCAAATCCTACATTGCCACCTAACCCCCACGTAGAGATAGGACTCCACAGCTGTTCCCTTATCGGTCAAACTGGGAAATCTGGGCATAAGGAATTTCAGGGTTAGGGGAAAGACTTCTGCCAATTAGTCTCACTTCAGGAAGGAAACGGCATTTATTTGAGCATCCACTACCTGGGCTCATATTGATATTTACTAGAAAAGCTCAGAGTATCACTATTTCAGAGGATTTCAAGATGTTCCAGATTTAGTTTTGATCACATTTAGAAGAAAATACAGTTGTCCCTTCGCCCATTTTGAGGGTTGTGTTCTTTGCCAACTTCTAATAAACATCTTTTCAATAGAGGGAACATTTGGCATGCTTGGAATGCCGAGCCTATATACAGCTAGAAGATGGATAGGGATGCCATCAAAAAAAGCATGATTAATTTTTCAGAGTTTTCTTGAAGACAGTGCTGCTCCTATAGAAGCCTGCTGAGTCTGTGTCCATGCCTAGTCTAAATAATGTGCTTCCATTAAGAGCTATTCCCACAACTCGTGAGAAATGTTGGGTTTACATCTTTAATTTCCCAACCTCATAGAAAGAGGGAAAAAGCCACACCATTATTAAAGTTTCTACCACATGTTCTAGTGTAGACAGTCTCCTTCCTTTGTGATGTCTTTTCATCAAATGTAGATACTAGTAAATTTACTACCGAGTAAATCTGTTACGCTTCTTGAAAAATTAGGATTTCAATCAATTTTGACAGACAATTATTTGCATAATTATAAGCACAGAGAAACAATAGGGACTGAACAGTCAAGATGATCTAAAACTTTATATTATAAAAACGTGTTGCTTGTGACTTAGGCAGAGAAGTAACTGGATTAAACTTTGCCAGTGTGATGAATCTGATTCCAAATTCCCCCCACTCTTCCTTAGGGACAAAAAACCCCATCCATTGCATATGTGTGCATGCATGTGCACACACAGACGCTAACACAAGAAGCAGCGTAGTCAGACCAATTTCTACTTCACTGGGAAGCCCTACAGATTCTAACACTTGAAACCAGAAGATTTTAAATTTCAAAGGAATGGAAAGAAGAGGGAATGCCAGCTTCAAGGAGATGTCTTTTGTGGTCTCCTTGAAAAGCTACACCTTCGGCCAAGTTTTCAGCTTCTAATAAACAGTCTGTGTGAATGCTTAAAAGCACAAGAGAACATAGATTTAAGAAGTCTGACTGCATGTTCACCACTAGGTAGTTTTTTCAGAACAATTACAGAGGATTTTCTCTGGATTATTCTTCTTGTCAAAGGCCACAGTAACGTGAACATCAGTCAGGTGCTGGGATGACCTGTTCCTTTAGATTTTTTCCACTTAAAAGCCCGCTCAATGTGCAAAAGCAGACAGCAGATTTGAATAACTGCATGTATGAACCACAAGAATAGAGAAAGACACAGGAGTCTAAATAAGATGATTGTCTAACCAGGACTGTAAACTAACCTATGGGATTCAAGACTTATTTTTCAAGTTTTCCGAAGAGCTGTAACACACAGAGAAGAAAATTTGTATTTCTTTCCCATCCCGAAAAGACAGAAAGAGTACAAATACTAGCATCTTGAGTAGCTTACAGAAGCTTATGTTATGGTTTCAACCATAGTGTAACAAATAAGCTTTGGTAGTAAGGTTCAGTGGACATCACTTTTCCAATTTATCTTTCCAAAAGAAAAAAACCCTGAAAAATAATGACCAGTAGAGTTGAAAATGATAGAAGAGGAAAAATACATGAAGTGTAGTGCTCAAAGTTTCTGAGACCATCTTCTCAGCTGTCATTTTTTCTCAAGGTATTGCAATAATGCTCAATGGTAATAATAGAGCATATCTTCATAAATACTCAGTCTCATATACAGAAGTGACAGCCAAGCTTGTCATGCCCTCTGATTATGAATACCACATTAAAAGCACCTACATGACTGAGTCCCAATTTTTCAGTGGATTTGTGTGCCTTCTCTGTTAAATTGGACATTCAAATTAAATAATAAACAGCTGCTGACTGCTGTGAGGTGAGTTTTAGTTGATTTGTCTCAGGTCAATACCCATTAGTTCATTTTATTGAAACAGCACCTCTACATTTATTCCTTTACTCTCACTAGCAGATTTCCAAACAGCAATTTTTAAAATGGCACTTCCTAAAGTTTTTACTATATAAATAATAGCCTTTCCTACTCCCTCTTTTTGGGCTGAGAAATTCCTTGATTTTACCTTTCACCTTTATCTGCTGCCCTCTCTTCATGAACTACAACAGTCCTCTTTCTTGTTGTTGCACTAAGCTTCAGAAACCTCAGTAGTACACCCCCGTATCACTGTTTGCCCAATTGTATCAGGTCGTCTAATTAAGTATATTTCATCCCCTACACAGTTTATCTTGCTAACACACTTAAGTCATTATCCCAATCTAAAAGTCAATACTCAGCATTTGAAATCTTTTGATCTTCAAATGTTGCTAACTTAGAACAAAACTGTTCATCAAATTTGATGTGCAACTGGTTTCTTTTCCCAAAAACTGTGTTTCTGGGACCAACACACAATTGAGGAAAAAAAAAAGTCTTGCTTTCATGGACACACTGAACAAGTCCTCACCACATCATGCTTAAAATCTATTTAGGAAAAACTGCATTATAGAAACATGTTCAATGTTACATGTCAGATTTCAGGCCACCTGTTAAAACTAAAACTTGTTTTTCTTATTATTTCCTTACACTTGCTCTTGAGAGAAGCAAGACGTCTCACAAACCAGTTTAGTAGAATGCTCCATATTACAGGTAGTGATTGCAAAGGGAAAAAACACTACTTTTGTTAAGTGAAGAAACTGGCATCAAGAGTCTGTCAGGTTCTGGATGAAGAGTGGTAAAGACTTGATATGGAAAAGACAATTTTGCTGAACCTTGAGGAATAAGAAGTTTCAGATGCATCCAACTGAAAAATCATGACAAAAGTAAATGAAGTCAAAGAGAAGATAAAAACCTTAGGGGTAAACTTAGGGGTAACTATATGCTTTCACTCACAAGGAGTTGTGAGAAGCCAAAGTAAAACATATTCAAACCCAAAGTTTACAGAACAGAACTTCCAGTATGGCTTGGATTCGATAAATTTTGAAGTAAAGGGGGAAAAGCGATGCATTTGCTATTGGGTAGATTAGGCATCTATAATTTCCATTCTGAAGCATGGAACATGCTTGGGCAAATATACTGTGCAGTCCTGTGAAAGGCATTTGAATCCTGGTTAAAATACTGCAATTAAAACAAAGACCACTGGAATGATGATCACAAGTTTCAGCAAGATTATTTCTGGCTCATTCTCACAGAACAGTGACGTCTCCATTCACGCTCAATATACTGCCGTGAAGCTTCCAGTATATGAAATGCTCTGGAGTTTCACAGTTGAACATACAGAGCTTAACTTAGATCAAGGTATCCCTTGACCAGAATAATGAAAAAGAATTTCTAGAAGAAAGGTGCTGAGGGACTGTCTTGAGAAGACAGAATGGACAAGAAGTTGCTTTGCTAAGCATTGCCTGAACGTATTTTTCTAACGTGCTGTCATGGTAGACAAGCTGTCCCAGGGCTTCTTACCCCTATGTCCCCAACTATAGCTAGACAGTGCAACTGCCAGGAGAGAGAGAGCTCCCAGCTGCAGGAAAGCAGCCTCTGATTCTGAATGGGAAGATGTCAAGCAAGAAGGTGAAATTCAGAGGTGGGTTCTACCAATGACAAGAGTATCTGGGTACAGAACATTAATAGAAACACAAATCTCCCTTTCGATCCATACGCAAGAGGGATTATATACCTGCTCTAAACAGGTACTTCTTGGATTTTTTTAAAGAACAGGAACTTAAGTCTGACACAGAAAGTAAACGGGGAAAAACCAAAGTGCATGTTTTTCAACTTGAGAAGTGCAGAAAAGAAAAAAGTTAGATTAGCTTGATATATAAAAGGAAGCAAAATGACCATAAGGCAAGCAGAGACACTAAACTAAAAGAACAGATAAGCTGCAAGGATTAAGAGATCATTACAAGGACTGAGGAAAACTTAATATTACTAATTAAGTATGTTGTTACCTATGGCTTAAAAATTTGCGATCTCTACTGCAATTTATCAGGTTTGCATAGAACATTTCAGGACAGTATTTTCAGTTACTTTTATTTTTCTATTGTATGTTCTTAACTGACCTGGAGACCTACTCTAAAAAGTCAAGGGAAGTTTTCAAATAGGGAAAGTGGTTTTATTAAGAAGCATAAATACGGTCTCCTATCATTAAGACTTTTGCTCTAGAATTTTGAAACAATCTATTTTCTGTCAATGTTTAAGTAGTAGAAACGTACTTAGAACTACAAAAAAGTTTAAACACAATACACAGGATGTTTACCCCCTTCTCTTAAATCTAGATTTTTTAATAAAAGCGATGCTACAACATTTTCATACAACACTGAGACCAGATCAGCCTCCTTGTACATGATCAGAACAATACTAAGAACACTAATAGCGATGGGCACTGACAGGGCAAAACTTGAAGGACAAGGTAGTATGTATTATCAAGCTGAGACAGCTTTAATGCCCAAAATGCTGTCTGTTTTTCTGCATATTAAAATAATTTACATATAGTTCGTGTGTTCTTTAATCTTCTTGAAGAGCTATGTTATACAAAAGTGTAAAGACAAGAACAATGTTTTAGTTACCAATAAATATCAGAATATATTTTATTCAGTGACAAAATCTTTGCATATAGGACTTACAATTTTAATCTGTCAGATGAAGACAGTCAGGATCTCAGGAGAGTTGATAAATATTATTTTAAATCTATTTTTAGTGGCTTCTGTTTTGCCAGATACAGTAGTACCAAAGGCCACTTTTTCAATTAATTTTTTGAACGTTTTCAAAGCAAATGCTTACTGCTAATGGATGAGGAATTGCTTTTAGAAATTTTCTGAAGTAAATAAAACTCTCAGTGATTTTTTAGTATAATCACAACAGATTATTCTGTAATGTTCATCCTTGGATAAATCATGGTTTATTTAGTGTTGAAACAAACTCATGGTCAATTAATGTTTTTTGTTCCAGGCAGGCACATTCAAGCTTGTTGCCCTCAATAAGTCTTTTGTTAACAACAAGCTTATATAGGTCAAATTCATGCAAGAACCCAGTTTCAAATTACAGAGATATGACATAGAATTTTCCAAGTTTTGCTAAGCAAACAAAAAAGTCCTCGAGTAAAATGTCAGCAGTTAATGGCATAAATATTATGGTGGGGGGGAGAGGAAGCATGCGTCGAGGAGAACTTAAGTCTGTGCCAAACTCCATGCCTCCTCAAATCCCAAGGTATTTAACTAGCTCCAAAGGATAGTATCAAGAATGTTTCATAGTTCTGAAGATTACAAGAGAGCTAAATACTTAATAATACCAATTATTATTCACATTAAGAGAATGGAGTCTAGGAAAACATCTCATCAAGATATTTCTCATGATAAAAATATAGAAGCTATATTGGAAATGGAAGCATTTGGACATGAATTTTTAATAGTAATGGAAAGCCTCCTTAATGTTTTATATTTGGAAAGACAGATCTGTATGAAAAAGGAAGTTATTTGGACCATAGTCAGAAGAATTATTTCACCTCCGTGAAAAATCCACACACCTCAAATAAGAATTTCTAGTAAGACAGATGCTCATTACCAAAGAATGATTAAAAAACTAAAAAAAAAAAAAAAAAATCACTGTCCCAGTTTTACATTGAAGACCATTCACTTGTACATATCAAGATTTTTTGTGTGTGCTCTAACAGCGTGATCACTCCTTAAAAGCAGGATGAAATACCCCTAAACCACTCTTTCAGTTGAGTGTTTCTGATGGTGGTCATAGGACAGTTTAGAAATAGCAGCTATTCTGTGCATTCAACTTTTTTCTAACATTTCCAAGATATATTTGTGCCTTGTGAGTGAAGAAGAAAAAAAAAGTGTAAGTATAATATTTGATGACAAGCTTTTCTTACTAGAATGTCTTCACCTTCAACTAGAATCTAAGTCTACAAACTGGATAAAGAAACAGATAGCAAGTGAGAAAGTAAGGCAGCCCCTTGGGATTACAGGAAGCATTTAACCTTTACTGAAATACTGAGGGACCATTAAGCAAGACTTAGAATGAAAGAAAAGGAGACCAGGTTTACAATAGAAAAACATAAACCAGGTCTCAAACACAGAAGAAATAACAGCATGTAACAAAGAATTAGAAGCCCCTTGGTTTAGCACATCCAAATGAAAGATCATGAAGATGAGGTGAAAAGAAGAGGCTGGATGTGGAGCCTATGGCAAAAAAAAAAAGCCACTTCATGAAGGGCAAACTTATCTATGCTTTGAAAATGATTTGGCACGTGTGTTGAATCAAAAATACCTGGACAGCAAAGCATGGAGTGATGTACTTTTGCTGTCTGACATGGGGGAAAGAAAAAAAAAAGAGGAAGAAAAAAAAAAAGGAAGAAAGAAATCCTAAGAATGGTTGAGAAAAGACCCCAACAAAAAATGATGCCTTGAGGATCGAAGTTGCATGGCAGAAGGCCAGTCGTGTAAGAGTAAGGAAAGACTGAAGATGGACTACACTTACAACAGAATGAAGCCCAACAGATGGAAGGCGTATCAAGGGCCGCCAACGACGAAGACGGATTGACGGACTGGTAGCCTTTGCAGGACCTACATGATTACGTTTGCCCCAGGAGAGGGATGCAGAGTGACACAATGGTGAAGCCTTCGTTCTGCTGTGGCTAACCTGAGGCTGCGATGAGGATGGTGGTGAAGACAGCGAGGACGATGACGACTACATAAACATTAAAAAAGAACATACTTAGCCCACTTACACTTGAAGTAACATACCTAAAAAGGCAACTGCAAAGATGTCCACTCTTTATTATACTGTCCTTTAGCTGATCAAATCACACAGATAATAATCAAGAATGTCTTGAATTTGAATGAGAAGACAAAGGAAAAATGAAAATAAGCATGGTCCAAATCTGAAGTTTATCACTAGATAATCTAGAGGTTATTCACACCCAGTGAACTTCATAATATGAACACAAGTTAACTGACTCATTCAAGAGACAGACTGTTGGAAAGTGAGGAGGGAGGGGATTCAAAGTAACATGTCATGGAAGGAATAGTTGAGAACAGAGAGCGATCAGTTTTGCCTACAGCTACAAAACCGTAAGTGACAGTTTCTTTGGTAATTTGGGAAAACTAGGCTGTGCTGCTCTGGGATTTAAAATGAATCAAGTGACTACTGTAACAGAACCCAGAGTTTCTTTACTGTTCCATGGCTAACATAAAAGGAAAACAAAGGAAAAGGGAAGCTTACCGTGGTGAGGTATGACACTTCCTAAGTTTTTCACCTATTCTTCTAAAATAGCAGGCCAGTGGCAGTATTGCCATTAACACTCAGGATCCCTTTAGTATCCGTGGAAGCAGTAGGACTATGTTAAACCATTCAAATTGTTACTATTAGAAGAAAGACCACAGAAGTATTAAAAATGACTCTCAGCTGCAACTGACAAAGTTACAGTAAATATATTTAAGACCAGAAAGGACCATTGTGATGATTTAGTTTTGATCTTCTGCCCCACACAGGCCACAGGACCAATCAAGCTCAAGTTTTGTTTGGACCAGAACGTACTCACAAAACAAAAACAAACATTAAAGATTAACAATTCTTTTGCTACTGAAATAAATCAGAACAAGTCAAAATTTCAATCAATCCTGTCTATAGCTCCAGAGACAGTAAGTATCATCCATACAGTTTACTAAATACATTAGTGCTAAATGAAAAGGCAACCTTTCTAGTCCTGCTTAATGATGATATGAACATGGAATAACAGATTACATTAGGTCATCTGTCCATGATGCCAAACCAGGGGCTCAGCTTCAGCTTATCCACCACAACTTTCTCCTCTCACCACATATAAAAATCCCAATGTTATCTTCAGACTTTTAGAGAACCCCTCACCTTCTGTCAGGAAATAAACTTTATCTTTTGTCCTAATGACACAGCTTTTATTTGGCCTCAGAAAAATACTCCTTTCTGCTTGAAGCTAACCTAAAGGGCAATCCAGATTTTCCTGCGTTGATGTCTTCTGCTTTACTATCTTTTGATGTTTTTACAATGCCTGTAGGCTTTGGGGTGTATTTTTACGTTGCCTTCCACATCACTGGTAGAAGTTGTTTAACAGCACAGGTCTTAGAACCGATCCCTGCAGAACACCCCCCTGGCAAACATACTTACTCATCCATGATACCCCTCTTAGCTGCACTGAGACCTGCCATCTGCTTGTGAATCCATGGAAGTTACGTAAGCAGAATAGGAGCTGCAGCTCTTTAAGGTATGTCCCACATTACACATTCAATGGAATGATTCTAGCATTAGATAGCTTCTCTGAAAAAAAATTATTTTCACTCTTTAATCAATGCATAAGCGTCAGTCAAAAACATTTACTTTCTTTGTATTATTTTTAAAGTAATTAATCTTCTTTCCCATTCAATTTCATTTTTTTTTTTATTTTTCTATCAAGAATGGAACAAGGAATTGGTTCTTTCTGCTCCCACATTGCTGACCTTAAAGAACAAACACAAGAATAGGAATTCTTCATGAAAAGCAAGCGTCAAGTACAGTAGAAACTGTAGAGCTCAGAGATAAGCATGGAGTGTTACTTGGGTTGGTTTTTTTTCAATTAACTTCTGATTTTCAAACATTCTGAACCACCCCTATATCTCAGTAGTTCCACATAAAAGAGGACAAAACCAGAAAACCTCCAGCTCAAAAATGTAACCATAGGAAGAAAGAGGAATTTAACAATGACAATACTTCTATGAGTCAGAGACACAAGTTAAATGGCTATTACAGTTATCTGTACCACTGATTGATTTTTTTTTTTCAAATTCTTCATTTGAACAGATTTAAAATGAGGCATTTTACATTTAAATAAAGTATCAGATGGCTTTGAAAACAATTTTTTCTCAGCTTGCCTATGAAAATTCCAAAAGATGACTGATAAAACATTGCTCTTAGAAGTCCTCAGAGTCCACAGACATCCCTATGGAGGAAGGAACCTGCAAGATTAGAACTTGCTGCGGGGCAGAAATTTAAGAGTTTTGCTGACTAGACAGTTCATGATAAAAGGCAAGACATGCTACATTATGTTTTACAATTTTGTAAGCTGCTGCTATCAAAACAGACAAGATTGTTAGTCTTCCTGGAACTGTGATACAGTAACTGTTTACTTAGAAATAGTAAAAAAAAAAGAAACTGAAAAACTTGTTGAGAGTGGGAATTTATTGATGCATTCCATTGACTGGAAGCTGTTAAACTGTATACTTTTGCTCTGAGAAAAACTCTGTCATTTAGCACTCCTAGTGTAAGTACTGTGAAACACTAAGACTTTGAACAATCCAAATTTAAGATTTATTTAACAGTACAGGGATAACCAGAATACTGAAAGAATTTTTTTTATAAAGCCTTTTTTACTTTTGTTACTATTTTCCCAGATTTCTTCACTTTTTCCATTTTTAATGACTGCAGTTACTTCTTTGTTCCCTAGCTAATATTGCTAAAATAATGAAAAAAATATTAAAAACACCCCTTGTCTGAATGTAATGACAGCAGAAAACACTAAGTTTTCAAAATTTAACTCATAACCTAGAATGCAGTTTAAGGCAACTAATATTTTAAAATTTTGAAGTCAGTATTTGTCTTAATTTTAAATTCCATTTATTGAATCTTTTTATCTTTTATTTCCTGTACTAGTAGGTCCCCTACTGAGATCAGCCAAGACAGAGAAAAACTTCCTCCACACTGAAAATATACTTTTGCATTTGTAAAAGTGAAATTTCAGAGAGTATATAGGAATTGTTGAAAAGCAAAATTAATACCAGATTATGCCTAATTAACAAGGCTACAAGAGCCATAAAATTCCATGCATTGCTTTAATAAGCACAAATTAAGCTGTGTCAATTGAAGTTGTTTTCAACTTAATATTAAAAAAAATTAAACTAGAGTTATTGCCAATATTAATGTGAAATGAATGTTAAATACACGTCTCCACATAAAGGATACAAAGTCATATATTTCACATTTAATTTAAAATGTGGAAGACAAATCATAACTTGAGACACTCTATTCAAACAAGACTTATTAACAGCTAGAAACTGCAGAGAAGAGAGAATTAGACTAACTTCACAAGATGAAAAGATCACAGGAGCGTATTTCTGTGCTGAAAATTGTAGCAGGTCAAATATCTGAAGCAGTAAAACAAAAACCCTGAAATAGAATTGAATGTTATTGTCATATAAACCAGTAAGCACATTACGTTTATGGTTTGTAATGCAAAATATACATTATAAACAAGTTAAAAGCTTCATGGAATAGGTCCAAAAAACATTCAGGCAATTATCATCTGCCCCAATCTAATAACAGCTATATATAGGAATGAGTTTTGATGCCTAAAGCCATTGAAGTCTAAGATCTTGAGGAAACACCTATGCAGTTCATCACGCACCAAGAGCTGTGCTTTTGCAAATACCTAAAAGTGCAGAAGTTTGATAGTGCCAAGTAGCTCATGACTCGGCTCCTGACCAAACCAGTCAGGTTTTAGAAACAGGGATGTGTCTGCTCATTTTGTCTGGGGAACCCAAGCCACCAAAGTATCTCAGTCCACATCTAATGCATTGAAGACCTAACAGGACAAAGCGGTGTCTGGGATTGCACGACCATTTCTTTCTAAGAGGAAATATTTATTACTGATTAACTTGGTAGTGGCTACAAAAATTAACCTGTCTAGAAACTCAAGTTCAGGGCATCCTCTCAGTGGAAAGTTCAAGCCCATGCCACCTTCCTCTAAGGAGGCTTCCCTGTCTGCCAGCTGACAAACTCTGCTGGGACTGGGGCTTTCTTCTTTCCTCCATCGTGAGGCTGTGTCGCTACAAAGAAAGAGATGCTCATTGCACTGGGACAGAGCTCAAACCAGCTTTAACTGCACACCAACATCACTGGAAACTTGGAAAACAGGAGGAGATACAATGCTTCTAGTCCTGGTCTTCGTTTCTTACGTGCAACCCCAGGATCAGAGGCCCTGCCACGTGCTCTGCAGCTGCTTGGTTGAGTCAGTCCCTGAGCTTGCAATAACTGCTCCAAACCAAGTGTCAGTGGCCTCGTTATACAGCTCCCTGTAGTGGAGATGGACGAAGGCTGAAGTGACTAATATTAAAGTGCAACTTCTCCAGCCAAATAGGCAATCTAAGAGTTATTACAGCTTTAAGATTACATTCAGAGAGGATGTACTTGTTATCTATTGTTGTTCCCCACCACCTTTTATGGCTTTTTTTTGTTTTGTTCGAGTAATTGCTCATTATTGAATTGTTTAAAAGGGTCTGTATTACAGTTCAAAGTGTAATAGCGTTTTTCTTCCTTAGAAGTCATTATCCTTAGTGGGTTTTTTATACATGCAAATTAAATCCATGCATCACACTGTCTGAAAAAAACCTCTTCCTTCTCCTTCCTTCACAAGTGTTTTTAATCTTTTAACAGCGTTTCAAGCTTGTTTTGGTGGTGGTGGGGAAATCCTGAGAGACATTGAGTTCCTTCAAGCTTTTAGTAGAAGATAAGGAGCCTCACAAAGGAAGTATTCCACAGACGCAGAAGCTTCTTCACGAGCTCATCTCCAACAGTGCATCACAGAATTCACACAAACAAGTAATATTATGAATATTTCAGCTGCAAGAAACATCTTGTTCCTAACTAGAACTTCCTTACATGCAACAAAAGCCTGCACAACATGCAAACTGTTAAGGTTCCTAAACTCCAATCTTCAAAGTGTTTTATCAAAGTGTTTAAAACGTGTTTTATCAACATTACAATCATTAGCATTAATATGTACTGAAACCAAGACTACAGTTTTTAAACCAAATTGAGCTACACCTGCTCACCAATCAACTTCTGCACCGGTAAGTTTAAGACAGTTTCTGCACCTGGTAAAAAGAAAATCTTAACAGTGTTCTCTGTGTCAGTTTAATTCACAATTAAGAATGGACAGTATCGCATGAGCATTACTGTGCTAGAGATATGGGTAAAGACAGAGCTTAAAGGTGAGAAAAATGGTGAGCTCAGAGCTCCCTCAAAAAATTTTTCAAAATTAGTGATTATTTATATCTCTCTGAAAACCTAAATTTAAGTTCTATGGCCTATGTTAGGCAAAAGTCAAGCTAGATTATCACAATGGCAACTTCTGTGATCAAAAATTAGTGGAATTACAAAAAAGAAAATTCTAAAGGTTAGGGAGCTCTGCAAAACCTAATTTAACTGGATTTTTTTCAAATATTTTTCCTCCACAATATTTTTTTCTCTTAAAAAAAAAATTGAACAGCATTGTTGCACACTCAATTACCATATTTTTAGAGTGCTGCCATGGGCAAAGTTGGTTGATGCAACATCAATTCTCTGAGTAGTTATAGCCCACTGTCTAGCTTCAGCCATATTGGTAAAACGTTGGCGGTCTTCAGGATTCTTATAAGTTCTTATAATTTTTTTCCCCTCTAAATAAGTGGTTGAAGAAAAAACAAAACGAAACAAGAAAACCCAAAGCCAAATCAGTTTCTCTTCTGCCTGATGGAAAGAGGTTGAGTGTGAACTCAACCATCATTCATCACGATCAGCCTGCTAAAGTGCCAGTGAGCAAACACATGGCTGGAGCCTGCTGCTCACTGGCTGGAAGCGTTATGGATTGGAGAAATGCCAAAAAAAAAAAAACCCAATCACAAACCCAAACCAAACCAAAACCCAAAAAAAACTTATGGTAGTTTGTTGGTAGGGATGTTGGATGCAAAACTGTAAAAACTGTAGAAGCATTTTGTTACTTTGAGTTGTTATTTATTTCTTATATACTTGTTATTTAAATTCATGGGCTGCTTTATGGGTGCGAATATCCTCTATAGTTGCTTCATATAGATTTTATGGTTAAGCATAAGAATAACAATTCAGAGCAATACTGTATTAATACCTTATTAGTTATTTGCTCAGTAAAGTATAGAAATCAGACTGATGCATGTCTCAAAACACTGACACGTTAAATAAGAGGACAATGCAATGAGTCAAAGACTCACCAAGTACAATTTCCGAAACATTTCCCATGATTCCAGTAAGCTCATTTTTTACACTTTCACTGTATAGGCTGTAAACAAGAAAAAGCTATAGCTAACAAATTTAGGCGACTTCATCGCCTTTCCAGGAAAGATTACACACTTATTCTGTACTACTAAGCTAAACAAAAATCATCTTAGAAACAGTTATAGAGTTGATTTTAAATTCTCCCCAAGATGTAAATGTTTCTTTACAAGACTACGGATTATTCAGAAGAAACACGGAGGAATACAGGCTATTTAAGAAGAAAATCCCACCATATGTTCTTGGCAGGAGTGAAAGGGAAGCTCCTTTATGTTTCTTCTCTAACAATAAATTGTAATGCCCCAGGGAACCAGAGATCTTTGAAAGTTCAAGCTTTATAGCAGCTGAGAACAGAGTACATTGACTCTACTTCGTTCTTGCCAACGTTAACGACTGTTACTGTGATCAAAGTCTAACTTAGCACATTCCACGCAAGATTATAGTTCTCAGAGCACACTAAACAAGTTTACAGACTGCAGTTTGCAGTTATGGTTTGAGTTAAGGAAGAAATCAAGCTGTGGTAGCTTTTTTAGTGGCTGCCAACTTCAATCCATGTTAAAAATATTTCTGATCCTACTTGTGAAAAAAAGTATATTTAAGTAAACATACTGATGTGCACATCAGTTTTTTGTGAACATCTGAGAGCAGTTCTTACTTGTGACTTTTATACTGGCAGAGTCAAACATCAATTTTGATTTTCAAAGGCTAATATTTCTGCCATCAGTATTTTTTGATAGAGGTCTAATGAGGCGCAGGAATGTTGTTTTCATTTGAAGTGGCAGCTCAGATGCAGCACCTCAGTCTGCTCAGTTCTGAGTCTCATTTAGCCCAACAGATAGTACTAGAAGCCAAAGATGTCAGTTGGTAAATAGATGTACGAACCATACTAAACAAAAAAAAAACCCCACAAACACAAGTTACAGAACCAAAGACAGTATTTCTGTACTCCCCAAAATAGCTGATAATTGTATTCCAGTTCTGTTTTCTTCTCTCTTCCATAATAACTAGTAACTGAAACACTGTAGGTTACACTTCATTTAGAGGCTATTGAGAATGTCCAACTAAGGAAGAGAAAAGAAAAAACAGGAATCTGAGAACTCCTAATTTTCTCCTAAGGATTTAGGCCATGAACAAAGTAAGAAGTTCTTATTATTCTCTAACCAATTTCTAATACAGGTATTTCAAGTGGCCACTTCACTTGTATTTATTTGCTTGATTGAAACGTTATTTTGAGCTATGCTGTAATAACATTTAAAGAAGTAAACTTCCTAAAGACCACAATTCAAATTCTGCTAAGCAGTAATGCATAAACCATGCTAAAACTCCCCTGTCCAAAAAAACAAAGGCCAACCTCAAACATGAAAGTGGTTCCATATGCCACAAGTACTGCAAGGCATAATAAAAAGTTCACTCTATCATTTGAACTTTATAACAAAAAGTGATATGGAAAGCCATGTGTCAGCAGATAGTGATACCTTGATGTTGCTCAAACAGCCTGACAATTCCTTAACACCCCACCTATTTGAGTATTTGCTGCGCACAGCAGCAAAAGCTGATCTAAGTCTAGTCTGTGAAGCCTTCTCCTCTCTTCCCAGGAGTGTGCTCCTAACACCTCTGTGCCAGCATTAGCTCCTGCAGGAGCTAGAGGATGAGCTGCTGAAGGAAGCTCTTTTGGGAAGCTGAAGGAAGACAGAAGATATTGTAGGTAATCTGACAATACAGAATTATTTCAGCAGACACACACACAGCTGTCTAAAACTTCAGATACTATTACCAGAGCAGTATTTGAACAGGAGTTAAGCATGTCAAAGCCTTTAGAAAGGCAGAAATTATATACAGATTATTCTCTAGATCAATTCCTTGTCTAAAGGCCAATTAATCTTTTAAAAGGTACTTTATATGATATAGCTTGCCATTTTCCTTACTGCAAAATTGAGCTGTAATGAAGCATCATTGCAAAGAAGTGGATCTGGATGTCAGTAATACGAGAGCAGAACAAAAATAAATGACCTTTTTAAGATGTGAATATAATAATGTGAGTAGCAAGTTATTTCAAGAATCAGTACAGACAATATGTTCTACGTGGAATAACTTCCCTCAAGCTGTCATAGCATATCATTGTTTAATTGAGTTAAACAATTTCTACTGGTTTATTTCTATAACAAGTGTGTCTTTGCATCTTCCTCTTCCTACTCGCTCAGAAAACTAAACAGTAACTTTCTACTGTTAATGAAAATGAGTAGGTAGGATACAAAATAAGTTTCTTTCCCAACTCCAAATTCAAGAGGGCTATTTCCTCTGCAAAAGACTCTAGACCTGGAAGTCTCGCTCATGTAATGATGCTTCAAAAAATTCTCCCCTCAGATTTTCTGATCTGTTACTTGAAAATATTTACTGTGACTGTTTAGAAAGAAAGCAACCAAAGATTGTAATCCAAAAAAGCTAGATAAGAACCTTACCCTTGTGATCAGAGCTATTAATTGCTACTTCTCCTCCCTCAAAGAAACTTAAAAAAAAAAAAGACAAAACAAACAGAAAAAGTCTGCTCAGTACAAAGGAACAACGTAAGGACCAGCTTAGAAGTGTGTGCAGTTCTGCAAAGAAGCAGGTTATATTTTCCATACCTTCAGACATCCTAGATATTATAAACAAAAGTATACGCTCAGTGGAAGACTCATGAAAAAAATAAAGAGGACCTTGAGTATCTGGCAACTATTCCAGTCTCAGCAATAGCTGCCTTTAAGGAACTATCACATAGAAAGGAGAACAAGTTGGATTCTTGAAGCTTTATCCTAAAGACCATATAATTTTTTTGGCAGCTTTGGATATAAAATCCCTGTCACTTGAGAAAGTGAAAGCTTTAGCAGCATAAAGTTTAACAGCAAGACTTACAAGAGTCTTACATTAATTGCTCTCATTATGGTACTGGAATCAAATCACCCTTGAAAGTCCTGAAACCAACACCACACTTCTCCTGTGGGATTATTCCCAGATCTTACTGCTTGCTACTAAAATAATTTTAAACAGGCCTACATTTTCTACACATAGAAGTACCCATAGGACTGCTTAATCTATTTATTTGCTTTACTGCAGCAAAGAAGTGAGCCATGGAGCCACAGAATCTGAGAGTCTTAACACAGAACTTTAATCAAACCTTGTCCAAAACTTGGCCTGAAGGACAACCCCAATTTACAATCCTTTTAATTTGCAAACCTGAAACGAATTAGGAAAATGAAAACTGCTTGACTGTTCTTAAAATGTAATCTCTTTGAAAGAACAAAAGAGGTCTCTATTTTTAAGAAAATTATTCAGTAATTTAATAAAAATTCATTAAACTTTGTTTATAACCTCATATTTTAATACAGAAAAAAGGTACTGAAAATACCCAGTTCTAATCCAGTCTACAGATGTCCTGTAAAAGTTTTCAATGCAATACCCAAAGTTATATAAAATGGCTAGGAACACAGACTTTTTTTTTTCCTCCCCCTTTTGAAACTAAGCAAATTAATTGCAGCTATCGAACTTGGGAAGCCTGTTAAAACACTCATCAAGGCACAAAACTCCATAACTCTCAGCTCCAATCCATTTGCTTGGCAAGTCATCTTTACGCTTCATCTAAATAGATCACACATTAATGATAAATCCCAGAAGCAAACTGACCACCATAACTATTGTCTTTCAGCAGTCACAAATTGGAATGTAGAATCTAGCCGTCCACTAATATTGCAGTTATACAAATAATATCTTGTCAAATATGATTTTAAGAAAAGTCGTATTTGAAAAAAGTAAGACATTAAAATAAAAATAAATTATTTTTAATAAAAACAAGTTCTTTTCAAACAGAAACAAATCCTGCTCACTGGATAAGACGAACAGATGAAATACACAGATACTAGAAAGATAGCATTGCTTTATTCTATTACTGCTAAACTTTTGTTTCTAGATGGACCTGTTTTATTTCAAGGTTCGGAATAGCCACATACAGAGAACAGAAATAAAATCAGAAAATCCACTTGCATGTTGTAAAAATCAAGTAGCTACGCTGAGATGGCTTGGCAAGACTGTCAAGGAGCGGTCAAGAAATAAAGGCTTTACTTAGAAGCATTACAGGCTGACTCCTCTGAGATCTGAGAAATCAGAGACCAGAAAAAAAAAGAAGTATTATCTGAGAAGAACCTGTCTCTATTCTTTGCTATTTTTAAACCATCCATATCTCAAGATTCCAGAAAATTTTACTTTTATCACATCACGCTGCTCTATGGTGGGGTGGGGTGTTTTGAACAGGGGAGGAAAAGAACAGCATCTTGTGGGCAGTTACATAGTTTCTTACCCAAATCAGCAAGGCCCTCTGCTGTACCTCCCACTTTGGGAAATTATTCTAACACAGTTGAGCTTAAGCAACATTTTCAGAAGAATCTGAGCGGAGAATAGCACGCAATACCTATGTAAGGGACAGGACTACCCACAGAGCAGGCTATTCTTAGGAAGCAGGCAAGCCAAGTTAATCACCCTAAAAGAGCAGGCCTGTGTGTTTTCTTAACCTTTCATTCCGTAGGAGACCTGGAGAGGACTTTTTACTCACGAAGCTACAGCACTTAGTATCATTAAGATATATAAAAGACACTTGGTATTCAAAGGAAAGATTTTTATGCAAGATGCCCTTCCTGTGTGTGGGCAGGGGGAGCAGAAGTATCCAATAGAGTCATAGGAAGGTAAACATGTCCCTCTGAAATGAAGTTCTCAGGAAAGTACTCCTAAAATTAGTCAATATGCAGGAGGAATGGGATTCTCTTCTCTCTTGCTCCAAAGGTGCTAGAACTTATCAACTCATTCTGTAGGACGAGTCAACATCCCTGTATGACCTGCATATGCTAACTTCAGCATCTTCAAGGACGTGCTGCTCATCAGCCCCTCCACTACTACCTGAAGCAACATTTACAACGTACCACTGGGAAGAAAAAGACTAGGAGATAACTCACTCCACCCCTCAATTACACTTCTCAGCATATTCACATTTCATATTTTGTTTTGCTTAAAAAGAATTGTACTTAAAAGTAAAGCAATTCGGCCTGTACAGATGAAATGGGAGGCCTTGCTGCTAGTTTAAGGTACGACAGGATCTTCAGGCAATTAGATGTTCCAGTAAGGTAATTTGTTTATTTCTTCTCTCCTTGGTTAATGGATCAGAACTATTCTGAAAAATGGTCCTAGGACATGTATTCAGCCAGGGTACTATTTCAGCTTTGGAAACAGAAGGACAGGAAAAACTTATTTTACCAGCCTAAGGAATATCTATATTGAATTACTTCCAGATTCAGTCATGCAAAATGGAATAATAAATGTTTGGCAGGGAAACTACCTATTCAATATTTATGTTTAGATATGGTTGCTAAGACAATCTTGTAAATTTTTATCATGAAAAGAAGTCATCATATTTCCACAGAATTACTAGTCTTTTATATTGTGGTTATCTTGATCAGGAAAAAAATTAATTTGTGGAAGTTCAAGAAGTTAATTGTCCCTTATGAGGAGATTCCATCATCCCTTAAATGCTTCCTGAATCTTTAAGAAGACTCTCAGGAACCCTATAGCCCTTGCATTTTCTTTCCCAGTCATTCCATAATTTTTGTCAGAAGAATGCACAGAGAAACCATTCCCTGGGTGAATGTCACAGTACGTCAGAACAATTAGAACAGTCTTCCTCTTTCACAAGGATCTTAGGAAAAGATTCAGTCTTCAGCAGCTTGTGGGAATAGTCTCCATAGTCTCTCTCTTCCCGAGCTTGCCAAGAATATCTAGAAAAGGACTCATCTGTAAAGCGTATTCTCTCACATAAAAAAGGAAGAAACTTATGAATTTGCTCTGATGTTTCTCCTTGAAATATAGAACGTCGATTAATATAGATAAAAAGGTAAGAAGAAAGAGCAGTGGGTTTTTTTAAAGAAAATATCACAAAGGAAGTTGAGTATATGAAAGAGAGGTAGTTAAAACAATTCCCAATTTTCATTTGCAGATGGAAATGAAGAGGGAGAAATGAAATTGGGGAGCAGAAAGGACTGCTTTTTTTTTTCCTTCATTGTTTAGAAGACACTACACAAGTCATCAGAAGAAAGAAGACATCATCCACTGTACCTCAAAAAAAAAAAAGTGGAGGAGCTACTGAAGTCACAGCCAAAAAAGGTGGACTCATTGCTTCATCAAACAAAGCAGTGCCAGTGCTAGCAATAATCTAATCACTTTTCTTTTTGTGGAATAGATACTGAAATCTGAACTGGAAAAATGGAAAACTGCCTTAGCATGACTGAAGCAGGAAAATATTGAATGTTACGTCTGTGTTTATTTTAAGGTTTTTTGGCACTTTGTTTTGGTTGTTGTTTTTCTTTTTATCCCCCTAATCTGTTGGGGGATAAAACCTTATAAACACATGTATTAGTGAGAATATATCTGAATTGGTATTTCCAAACAAGTATCATATACATGATGGCAAACCAAGTATTGTACTATTTCTTTTCCTGAAGTAAAACTTCTCAGACTCTCATAAAACATTTGTTCCACGTGTACGATTACTATGGATCTTACCTACAAATTTGCAAAATCAAAACCTTAATTTTCATCAAAAATACTACTCTGAAAAGACACTTGAAAAGATCATCCACATTATATAAAGCCTTAAAAAAAACACCAACAAACAACAACAACAAAAAAATCAAAAACCCAAACCAAACTCCAACAAGCTTCAAGTTGCGTTCCCACCCAACAATATCACTTGATTTTGTGCCCTGATTTTTGACCAGTGACACAATACTGCAAACCAAGCAATAACCTCCATTTCACTGTAAACCTTCAATATAAAATTGTTTTCATTTCAATTAAATTCAACTTAAAGCAGTTACTAACAAAGATTTTTTTTTAAAAAATGAATACCTCAGTCTGACCTTCATGGGCACTGGATTCATGAGTGACACGAATAGCCTAAAATTAAAACATATTTCAATCAGACATTAAATGAGAGACTTTCAGTGTTTTAAGAATCACTGTAAGGTTTTCCTTTTATCAAATGCCATAGGTGTAACTATTTTTGTTCAGTGCTTGCAATAATTAAAGAAAATAAAAAAAAAAAAAAAAAAAAAAAAAAAAAAAAAAAAATCATCTCCACTTCCAAGGGGGAAGACCAATATTTCAGTTTCATCACAGTCAGTTCAAATCAAATACCTAACAGTTTGAAACAGCGCTTTTACACACAGAAAATACTAAGGGCAACTGTTTTTATTATATATCACTTCTTGAGCAGACAAAACACTTTAGGTAGAAGCCTTGATCAGACATCTTGTGTGCAACATTTCTACAGAAAATGTCATCAAACCTCTACTGTTTCTGTTTATTACTATTTCTCTCAGCCACATATTAACACCCTTATTCCAGAGGGCTTCACAATAAGCTTAAATCGAACTCGGGCTTGGCATCAAGATTTTCATCTTGAAAGAGAATCCTCATTACCATCAGCAGCAACAGCACCATTCTCCCAATTCCACCACTGGCCAGATGTTTCTGCTGCATCCTTTCAAACAGCACTAATGACCTGGCTAACCACACTATCAGCTAGCTCATCTAATTGTTTGAGGGGGGCCAGGGGCAAGGAGATTATATTTCAGCCAAATCAGCTCTTTGTGTGCCCCAAGCTGATAAAGCCAAAGAGGGATGACTAAAAGGCACAAACGAAAGGAGGCTGCAGAAGAACCATCGTTACAGCAAAAGCCCTAGATCAGCTTAAATTGACCATTAAACTGCATCCTTAACACAACAAAAATATTATGCGCATATTTCTCATCCATTTCAAAGTCATTTTAAGCCAAGTGAATTAATAAGGATGAGGAACAAAATCCGTTCTGCTGACTGAGATACGGGCAGGCAGGAATACTCCACCAAAGCAGGGTTTTCTTCATAGCTACTGTCTGATCACAAGCTCATGTGTAAGATCAAATTCTTTAAGTGCTTCACTGGATCAAGTCCTAAGGACAGTACCTGATTATGCAAGTAATTCTTGTACCATTTTAAATAAAAGTAAAAACACATGCTACTAACTTCGTAAGTTTCTAGGTATTTGGCCCTCTCTTCCGGAGTCATAGATAGCGAATCTTCTAGGAACTTTTTCAGTGAAGAATTAGTTTCTTAAAAAAAATAAAAAAGACATAATTAGAGTCACGCTTTAACTCCAACTTCATTCAAAGCTTACAGAATGCTTATATTCAATGAAAGATTTAAAGAGATAATTACATGGCATCTTTAAGACACTGAAGGCTGATGCCAGAGGAGTTGCTACCTGCTGCAGTTTGCAATGTTTGGAGTGCTTTAGTTCGTGGATTAGTATGAAATACTCTTTTTATAACTGTAGGTAGAAATGCTCTTTGAACAGAGATAGTCTTTTAATAATGGTTATATTCAAAATGTATCCTTCCCTTCACACCTCTCCACAGTTAAAAAAAAAAAAACCAAACAGAAAAGGCAACAAAAAAACCTCAACCAACCAACAAAAAAAACTTACCAAAGTTCATTTTATCTCTGTTGTTTGCAATAGCATGAATTAGCCCAATTGTTCCACAAGCATTGTTAATGGTCTGCTTCATGAAATACACTGATGATTTCACATCTTGCCCCTTAGCTTTTATTCTCTCTTCTTCTTCCGTTCTGAAGGTTTCATACTAGAAGAAATTTCACAAATAGCAGAAAAAGATACTGGCTATATTATTCAAGCAGACATGATTTTTAAGAAGCAACAGCTAATTAATACAAAACAAAACTCAAGCTGTAATTTTAAACACTTAACAAGCATGGTCCAACAAGTAATTGCAAACTTATTTAACTGAACAGCTCTATATTGTTTCTTGAATCAGTATGTTGTCGCTAGCCAAAACTCAGTCACACTTGAAACATCATTTTGACATTGTGTTAACATTATTTCAAAAATATTTCCTTGATCAGAGCACCTGTCACTGTCCCTCTTCAGTCCAGCAAAAAGCTTTTAAGGCCAGAGGTACTTCAGGTGTTTAATCAGCATGAAGCATTCTTACAAGTTCCATTTGTACATTTCACTTTTCTGGGAATATAAAAATAAGATTTCTACAATGCTCACAGACTCAAAACAGGCCCTTCATAATGCATATTCATAAGGTGAATGTTTATTTTCTGTAGTAAAAGAGCTTAGTTTGACTGAACAATATAAAGTACTTGCTTTGTAAAGATCATAACTGACTCCAATCTGTTATACTGTGGGCCTTTTTTTATTGGTTGTAGTTTGTTGGTTCTTTTGGGGAGGAGGTTGTTTTTCATTTTTGTGTTTGGTTGGGGGTTTTACATTTTTTTTTATTTTAAGATTTTCACTTCAAACAGAAAAAGAATGAAAGAAAACTGCAAATGTTCCAGGCAACGCTGTTCTTGTGCCTCTTTTACTAGGTACTTTTGTAGACAAAAAAAAATACTGAAGTAGATGGGCTTTTTATACAACTATGACAACAGTAAAGTTTGAACGCAGAATGTTATCAGGGAACTCTTCCTGAAAACCCATGAGAAAGTTCTCTAGGGCTATGTACTGTCAACGACAAACAAAACCAAGAAATTTTTCCAGCCTCACGATTCCACGCTTGCAGCTTCTCTGAATGTTCTGAATGGTCTAAGTAATAGCAAGAGCCTTTACAGAGCGTTTTAATTTGATACCACGTATCTACAAGTTAACAAAAATAGCCTTAATAGAGAAAAGAAAATTCACAGAGCACAATTGGACAAAAGTTCATATTCAAGAAGGTAAACATTATAGCTGCCATTGGCTCCCTGCCAACCAAAATAAGTTCCATGGCAAAAATAAATATATAAATGTTGAGAAAATACGCTTTTTAGCAATGGTTAGACTAGATCACCTAAAGAGGTCCCTCCTAACCCAAGCTATCCCATAATATATATATATATTCATTGGGCCATGCCCAAAATGCCCAACGCTCACAGTATTCACTCTGTCTAGAGCCTACAATGTAGACTAAAAAAGTCTGGACAATAATCCTAAGATTATCTGTATGCTAACAAGAGCATCTTGCCCTAAAAACAAGTTCAAGCAAATTGATACATAAGGAATATAAAAGAAAGGAACTTCTAGGCCGAAGAACAAAGACATGATAGAGAAGTGTTTACAAAGGCAGCAAAATTAATTGAACCACACTTTCAGAAAGGTAGGCACATCCAAGAAACATAAATAAATAACCAATTAAATAAAATCAGATTATAACAGGCATATTGAAAGGGAGACTGAGGAAGGGAAAAGTACTCCAGAAATACAGAATAATTAAGAGTCTTGTAGAGTTCACAGTGAATAACAAAAGCTTCAGAACATTGGGACTTCACATGAAAGATTCAACGTTCACACGCTCAGGCTACACCGTTGACAGAAACACTTGTGCCCCTGATGTTTCTGAAGGATTAACGTGCTGGAGAAAATCTCAAATATTTGACTAGCGGTCAAATTTGACTGACTGATGCAACAGAGCATACACTGTTTCTCTGGTGCTGTTTCTCATACACTTCTTGAGGATGAAATCAGATACACCATCTGGAACTAGAGGAAGGTTGTTCTCTCCCATGGGATGATGCTCCCATAGCATGATCCAAGAAAGGAAGTTTGCACAGGCAGGGAGGTGAGAGAAAAAGTGATAGGCACAGAATAAGCTCACACCTGTAGCTCAAGAAGCCAGACAGAATCCACAGCACACAGAAGACAAAGGTAACAGAAAGGAGATTTCCTGAAGGCAGGTGAGAACAGTTAAGAATTTGCTTAAATTCAAAACTATCAAAGTGGCTGAGATCAAGCCTGAAAAGGACTGCCTGCATAGCTGTTCTGGAGAAACTGAGAATGCAAAGGTTTTCAGGACCTAACGAGCAAGAGAACTGACCTAGTCACTCCTCTCTCTATTTAAACAGGTTTCATTATAGAAGTTAAGCTTTAATAGCTAACTGCTTTGTCCTTATAAACCACATGTTCTTTTTGAAAGGCATATTAAAAGGAAGACGTTTGGGCAGATTCACCTCAAACTTTTTGGCTGACCGTATCACAATCAGGTTAAGATTTTTATAAATTGAAAGATCAATACAAATCATTCATTTCAGCCGACGTAACACTCGAAGGAGATATGCAAGATGGATGTCTTCTCTATGTAGAAGCAGATGATGACACAAAATAAGCAGACTTGAAGATTTAACCAAACCAAGTATTTCAAAGTCTAACTTGAAGCAAGAAGGGGAGTTCTCTTTCACCTTAGAAATATGCCCCATCTGTCCAAGAAGCAAAAGATACTGATAACTGAACTAAAAGCAGATTGAAGTTTGGTCAGCACAACAGTAAGAAAACTCAAAAAGTAGTTCCCCCTTATTTTGCTTATGCTATTGTAGCTTTCTGCTAAAAGTAGCAAATTGAGCCATTTCACATTGCATATTTAAAAAAAAAAAAAGCCTTAAATTATCTGCAATAGAGAAACAGGAGGTGAATTTCTCTGTGCTTCTATATTAGCTTTTCCCACTCCAACTTGAAAAGAAATCATAACTATACATTTAAGGTTATCAAAAGAAGGTTCTGAAGGAATCATTTTGTTGTTGTCTTCAATTAAGGAGTCTCTTGAGTACGGTTTGAGTCTCATCTTTATTCTATTATGGCACCAAAGTACAAGATTCAAACAGTTCATTCCCATTTCATTTATAACAAAAGTGATTAGTTGATTATTAAATAAATGTTTACCTTTTCTGTTATTGGAAAGAGAAGTAGCACCGCACAGACAGGTCTTGGCACCATGCTAAGCAGTTCTGGTTCCATACCATAAACGTCTACAAATTGCCAGTCAGGATGTATACCTAACTGCTTGAGAAACTGGAAAAGAAGAAAATAGAATAATATTAAATGACTATGCTCATATACCTATCTTTTTAGAAACATAACAGAGTATTTACAATGGGAAATACATTGCAACAACCCATACGTTCCAAAATTTAAGGAGAATAAATGAGATTCAGGTTTTACTAAGTAAATAAATTCTAGTGCTAACAATGACAAACAAAATTCCAATGTTTTATTTAGATAGTTTTATGAAATGAAGCAAAACCACGCCCAGCACTATTTACTAAAACCTTAAAGCCTTTCAGCCATTCACAAAATAGAAGAGTACTGAACATTGACTTTGCCTAGAAATCATGGGTCAGAGCACATATGACTAAACCTATGATATTATTTGACTCCATGAGTACTTTGGAATACCTGACATCAGTGCACATATTGGAAGGTTTCAGCAACTCAAAAAAAAATAGTGATCTTTGATGGCGTTTTTAGCAGAGACACAAGATACGATTTTAGTAGGTGTACCTTTTAAGGTGATGTTCTAGGTGAAAATTCCTTTCAAACTATGATAGAGCAACATATTTTGAAGTCGAGAAAGATTAAGTGCTAGACAGTAATCATCAATCTTCAAGTAATTCTCAGCTGCTTCTTTAGAATTTCTGAACAGCACCTAAGCCAAAGGCTTTTCTGGGATCCTAAGCCAAAGGATCCTCTTTCCTATACTACAGCTACAGGTCACAACACAAAAGGGGATTTTAGTTCTTTTACCTAACATTAATCCACTTAAGAACAAAAGAGACACTGTAGCACCTACTAAGTTTTGTCAACCTTAGCCTACAATTGGTTGCTCATCTTTTAATCAGATATTCTTCTTTTACTCAGGTAAGTTATGTACCACAACAACAGTTGCACAATTGATAATGACATATTATCTGAACCAGTTTGAAATATTTGCGTTACTGGAGTCTAGAAGAACCTAGCTGGATTCAGAAACTATCGTTATTACACATATACTGACCATTCATAATCATAAGAAAAAGCTAATGGTAAACTGTGGAATACTCAAATCCTGTTTTGAAACACCACTTCTACTGGTAAAAGAAACACATTTGGGAGAAAAACTTAAAGATACTTAGAAATGTATATTTTCCAAAAAAAGTTAACATTTCACAACTTACTATATTTCTGCTGAAAAAAAATTACATTCTATAGGAAAATCTTACCCAGTCACCCGGGGCTCTTGAGTTTAAAATAAGGACAGTCTGCTGATAAACAGCTGCAAATTTAAATGCCTGAAAAAACATGCAGCAAGTAATATTCTTCTGCCCTCTCTAATGGAAAAACAATGAACTCCTAAAGCATTTTTTAGCCAGCTCTCAACAAAACTCAACTCTGCAGTTCCCAGTACTGTTCCCAAAAATGATACTGTAGAAGACTAGAGCAATTTGCCCATTATCGTTATTAGAAGGGAAATATTATTTCAAAAGCTTCATCATACTTCCTGCCCGATGCTATTTGAGGAAATCTATTTATTGATACATTTGCAGTAAAGAGATGCTTAAGAATCACATAAAATGGTCAGCCTAAATGAAAGGCATAGATGACCCTTCTTTCCGTAATCCACCTAGTGAGTAGGTTTACACAAATGCATAAGAATTCAGTTAGTAGTTATGCCATATTTGAGTAGATTCGTACCTACATAGAATTAACTGTAAGAAATACCCAAAATGAGTATTTTATTAAAACACAAGAACATACAACAAAATACAAGTGTCTTCATCTACTATGAGATCCCTTCAACTACCAGTTTCAGTTTGCATTGGGCAAGAGGGAACGTGGTTGTTTTTCTGGAGACATAGCCAAGGGACTGACTCTATTTAGAGATATAAAGACAGATTCTACAAAAACTGAATGCATCAACAACAAGTATTTATAAAGAATAAGGAAGATTTTTAACAGTAACACTTAGGAATATCTTCTACAAGGAGGCAAACCAACAGAAAATACACATACCCTTAAATTTAGTAAGAGAATGAAGCTGCAGTTCGCAGCCAGTGTTTTGAGGTGAAAAAAAACCCAAATAAACCCCATACTTGACCATTTTAAATGCATTATTCTCTTTCCATTTTACACTGCAAGACATGACAACAAAACCAAGGGCAAGCAAAGGCAATTTAAGTCTGAAAAAAAGTTTAAAGAGTATCTTGGAAAATTTAATATGGCTTTCTGTGTATCTACAGCAATAACCTATACAGTTCACAGCGCTAGTTCAGTATTTGATTATGATTGCATTGCAAGATATGGAGACTTTCTTTTCACAAAGCCATGTATATACTTTTCCCCATTTTTTTTTTAACACTACCTACTAATAATGAAAAACATGGATCGACCATAAATTCAAAGAGGAAAAGGGATATGAGGGGCAAAATAAAGTGTCTCTATCAAGCTCTTAAGGAAATTTTGTTCCCTTTTGTAGAGGTTTGTGGAACTGGGCACAAGTCATAATTAAGGCTTTGCAGAACCTACCCTTTTTGATGAGTTTAAAAAACAAAGTAGTTTTCAAGTACAACAAGAAAATTCACTCAGAAGATGGCTTATGTAATACACCAAGCTCTTTTGGTTCTGTACCACCTTTAAATCTTGCCAAGATTGGGAAGAAGGCCAAATTATTATATTTTAATGAAAATGGGGAAAAGGGAAAGTATTAAGTTTTTACTAGCTGATGAAACAGAAGACAGTATTTTTTGAACTCCTATTCTAACCTTCTTTGTTGTGAAGGTAAATCACCACTTTGCGAATAGCAAAAAAAAAAAGAAACTGTGAAGGGGAAGGGAGTACGTGTAAAGGTGCATTAAAATATTATTTGTACTTTCCTTACAAAGCCAATGACTAATCTTTCCATCATTTTTACTGCTGTTATTCAGAACTGTGGGAAAAGTAATGCAACTGAAAAAAAAACCCTATTGAATATTTTGCAAGATTGCAGGAAGTAAGGGTACAGAATCCCAACAAAACAAAAACAACACTCACCTTGAAAAAGACCCTACAACCAGAGTTGTCAATGCTAGAAGGATCGCATTAAGCTACTGGAAAAATAAGTTATTTAGGGTCTCCTGTCCTGTTCTACAACACTGGGGATAAAAAAAACCAAACCACCAACACAAACAAACCAAAAATACCCACAAACCCCAAATGAACAAAATACTCCCTAAACCCAAGAATAGCTACTCAAACTCCTGAACGAGATATTCAACATAACTAAAACTCCACAGATATAGGATGCCTTTCATTATTCACATTACCATACTGCCAAGAAATTTTACAATCTAAGAAATTTAGAAGTTTCAGTATACAATCAAAGTGATTGACTAGAAGCGATGGCAGGGTGGGAAGAACCCTTAAGACAAATATATGGAGCTCATTTTTAATGTGGAGACATACAAACTAAAAAATATTTCAATGATACAGCAGGAGAAGTAATCTTTTGCAATTGTGTTTTGAATGGATAAAAGCAAGGCAAGACTGCATTTAGCAGGGTCAGGGAGAAAATATTTTGCAGAAATAAAATCAAGTTGTTAGGAACCAAGTAAAGTTCTTTAGAGGGACAAAAGTCCTTATTAGATGCGACACAGGAAGGTCAGAAATGAAATGTCACAAGGAACAGCTTCAGTTTTGGCAGACTACCTGAATATCTTAGTCATAACTAATTTAAGCCTCATTTTTTTCCTCCCTCAGTCTTTTTCTAGCTCTTTCCTAGGCCAGGCAAAGACCCTGGTACAAAAAAACAGTTATGCACCAGGAGGTGAAACATCCCCTTCCCTACTAACAGAAACATTCCTGTTCTAGGAGAGCAGGCAGTTCTGTATGGCTTTTAGACAGCATCTTTCATAGGGAGGGACCTCTGCTCCTTTGCATTCCAATTATTCAGCAATTACCCAATTTTATTCTACAGATGCCCTAACTGCTCCATCCAGTAGGTATCTAACACTGTATCTGAGGGCTCACTTTCAGCTGTGTACCTTCTCTTAGCTTATTGATACTTCATACACAGGTTAACATAAAATAGCAGTTATATATTGCTCTAGATCTGCTCAATTGAGTATCAGATACTATTTTTCAGTCCCTGCTTATCACATTGCTGACTATTCTTAATTTATATGTCTTCAAGCACATACCTCTGAAAAGAAAAAAAAAGAAAGATATGTGGCTACATTACAGAAGTCTTACAGGGGCTCAGGAAGAACAGTAACAGCAGGAACAACAACAAACACCACCACACATCTCTGTTTATTAACTTTTTCAGAACCTTATTTTTACTAATTATTATCATATTTTCAGTTGTCTCTTTCCTTCTTGTGTTAAAATACCTTCCTGAAAAACACTTCTTGTTTTTTCACTGGCCCAGCTAACCATTAGACAAGAAGTCACTTTTGAAATTACTTTCCACACACCCCTCCTTATCCACACTTGTCATGAATTTCTCCTTTTCCCCCCCACAGTATTCCAGAAGGCCCTTCCTTCTGACCTGATTATTACTGTTTTCAACTAGCTAAGGGGGAGTGCAGAGATGGAGACAGACTCAACTCAGCAGTGCACAGCAGAACCAAGAGAAACAATGGACATAGGTTGGAATACAAAAAAATTAGAACTTTTTAAGGAAAGCATTTAAAATAAAGTTAAAAAATAATGATCATGGCCAAATACTAGCACATGCTGCCCAAGGAGCTACGAAGTCTCCATCCTTTGAAGAACTCATGACTCAACAAGTTCCTGAGCAACCTGTTTTGAACAGAACATGGTTGTACTACAGAACTGTAGAGGTCCTTTCCAACCCACCAGATTCTTTTCCAAATCACCACATCCAAATGTTAGGCAATAGCAAAAATATTGCAATAAGCAGATTTAGGCACGTTACCTATGTGGTATGACCTCTGCTGTTTTCATTGTCAGTACCACTGCTGTAACCTACTAACTGTTGGGCATTGAAAGAGTGACAGATTTTGCACTGAGGTAATTCTGGCTACCTTTAAGGTTCATGAAATTTATTTAATTATTAAAAAAAAAATTTAAAGAGCCTTAACAGTAGAATGGAAACCCAGGGGACAAAGGAAACCTAGCAACTTCTTGACCCAGGCAACTTGATTTCAGTAGTTTAAAACAGCACTCCTGCTAACACAGTCACACAGCCAGTAGGAAGATTTGATTTATGGGGTTGATGGAGATGTGGGAAAGGTAAGTGGGGTAAGAAAAAGTAAGGGTGCAATTTATTTTAACAGAAAACTTCTGGAGTACTTAATACACAATTTAAATACTGTCTGAAGTAGCCATGCTCTTTTCTACTTTGTCAGTGGCACGTAAAAACAAAGTGAGGAGAAACACTGAAATAAAATGGACTTTGGAATTTAGGTGCAATTAAAGTTGAATGGTATTTACAAATATTTCAAGAATCCCACATTCTAAATACTAAGGCATTATACTCAAGACTGAGTTTTCCATATTTTACTGTGGTATCTGTATACAAGTTGGGACCTTGAAAACACAAAACTGGCAAAACGTACAAATAATTCCAGACACTCAGATGTAAAAGTCAAAGAGCTTCTGTGGGAAGAACCCACTGTTGTAATCCTCTTCTAAATGCAAATGCAAACCAAGACACCAACAGAGTCTACGTTTTATTGGACTTTTGCTCAATGGATTAAAGCATCACTGTATCACAACAAAACCACAGTTAAGACTTTCTTCTGCAAAAATAAAACACGCCTATGGCTTTAGGAAACTGTAAGAAATACATCTAGATACACCAATAAAGACGATCAATATTTTGTAACTTTTTCATTAAAGTGTAAGAATTTTTGGCATTTTGTTAAATTGAAGCTAATCTTTTCCCCTAGAAAGTAGTAAGACACTCCATAAAGTGTGTCTGATGAATTATCACCAAGAAAAAAAAATAATGGAAAAACACTCATATCACAATTTATATAACTCCACAAATAGATGGTAGTATTCAGGCCTTTAAGTATCCAATTCTTATTAAACTAATCTATATTACAAATATAAATGCACCAATATTTTGCTTTCAATTCTTTAGACATCATTTCTAGAGGCATATTGCAACAAAACTGTTTGTTTCAGAAGTGAAATTCGTTCATAGAAATAAGGGAACCACCTTGTTTCCCAATAACATTAAGTTGTTAATGCCCAAACAATAACAAAACCTTTATTGTTTGGGCATTAAAAGGATATATTGCCTAATTCTTTCATTATGACATTTATGGAATTAAAATTAAGGGAACATTTTTGAATACATATTAGGGAAAGCGTCTTTCAGACCATTAATTGAAATGGCTGACAGGACAAGGTGGCAGCAGCTGTAGAAACTTTAGCTCTATACAGCAAGTCAAAAGGCATACCAGAAGCAAATACTTGGCTTTAGCTTCCACAAGGTGCATTCTTCTTCTTTACCTACTCCTCACTTAGAGTGGCCACAATATCGTCTTGCTCAAACAAGAGACACTCCATTATAATAAACTCACTTGGGAAATTCAAGATCTATTACAAATTCTTTAATATCCACAAGCACCGTATTTCAGGATCACCTAATGAAGTTCAAGAAATATGGCCTATTTATCACCATAAATTTTTTAAATTAGTTTTTGGTTGGTTGGTGGTTTTTTTTTTTTTTTTTTTTTTCAAAATTTGCAATGAAGGAAGAGAAAAGAAAACACTTTCAATTACATCAAAATTGTGCCAAAACAACAATTGGATTCTACTGATTCTGCTGGTCCTTTAAGCCACGGAGAATGTGGAAGAGAGCAACAGCATCTTCAGTGCAACAAGACAACCTATTGCATGAACCACTGTCACTTGTTTTCTACTCCACAGCACCCCATTCACTTAAACAGTGTCCCAGACAGTAAGGGTTTCCTTGCTAGTATTTTTAGTTTATGTCATTGAAACAGAAATAAGAATGTGAGCAAAAAAAAGCATAATAACAGGCCAGAAGTAACAAGCATAAATAGAGGAATGAAATACATGGTTTTCTTAGCTTTCAACTATGGAGGAACATTGAAAGACAGATCCTTGGTCAATCTTTCAATTATTCTCCCTCTGCGCAACATGGCTCAAGTTTTCTTCCTCTTATTTTCTTTCTCTGAAGTTTTCAGCTTAAACTGAAGATTATTCATATTTGCTAGTGTCTCTTCCACTTCAGTCTTGAGGCTGATGGAATGAGTGTCATAATGTTGTTTTGCAATAATTGCATAAAGCAATTTTTCTTCTTTATCTTCAATATCTTTTGCAGGATGTTTATTTTCTTCTTTCTAATTTTCTATTATTTTTAGTTCTTCATTTTAAGCCTGCAGTGACTCAAGGCCTTTCAGTGATTCTTTCAACTGACTCTGAAGCATCCTATTCAAGGGCTGCAAAGAAACTATTTCATAGATGCAGCTCTGTCCAGATGTTGTCTTACTTCTTTCTCATTCCCCGAGTTGCCCAACCACTGGCTCCAAACCCCAAAACAAGTTAAAATTTTCCCTTTTCAGCATATCTACCTATTTAAACTGAATAAGAGGTCTATATAACTTGAGGTACTTTAAACTAGAAGAAGCCAATCAACAAGCCATCTCACAGTGGACATCTACAATCCCTTCATATTTGTTTTTTGCTGTGCTGTGCCACAACCTCAACACTTCCCCTTTGTTGGCTCTGTGGAAGGCTTTCTGGGGTATTCTCTTTCCAGAAAGACACAAACTGAGTCTTGGTCTTCCACTTTCTGAGGCTACACTGATAATAACGGGCTGTTTTCCAAGCATGCACACTATCTCCGCTGTTTCCACTCTGCTTACAACAGAAGAGTTAAACTCCACTCCCCCACGCAAAAAAAACAGTAAGCCTAGCTAAGCATTTTCAGAAGGACATCTCTGTTTCTTCACATCCAGGATCCTTTCATTCCAACATAGTAGCTCATCTACGAGTACTACCATCCAACGCGCTTCAGGAATTGTGGGCACACTGTCTTTTCAATGGCTTAGATCAGTAGGGCTTTCTTTCAGGAGACCTTGTGTGATAGTGCTGCAGAGTTCATGAAACGGAAGGACCTTTCAGGAAGAGCAACGTTTGTTTCCTCAAGATCCTTAATTAACCTCCGTATTTGCCCGATAACCTTAAGAAGTGTGTTGCATAATTGGGTGAAGACTAGCTGTATCCAGTTTCTGGCATTTATTCTGTGTTTTGTGATCTTTATTGCCCCCCTCAGCTGTCAAGGGTATCACAGAATTGTTGTAGTTGGAAGGGACCTTCTAGAGATCATCTGGTCCAACTCCCCTGCTGAAGCAGGATTGCCCAGAGCACATCACTCAGGACTGCATCCAGGTGGGTCTTGAAAATCTCCAGAGAAGGGGACTCCACAACCTCCCTGGGCAGCCTGTTCCAGGGCTCTGTCACCCTCACCGGAAAGAAGTTCTTCCTCATATTTGAGTGGAACTTCCTGTGTTCCAGCTTGTGCCCGTTGCCCCTCGTCCTCTCACTGGCAACTGCTGAAAAGAGTCTGGCTCCCTCCTCCCTCAAACCGCCCTTTAGATATTTATAAGCATTAATAAGGTCTCCCCTCCCCTCTCTTCTCCATGGACTAAAATTAATTTCTTTATGTAGCTGACTCTCAGTACCTTAATTGCTTTAAAAAAAAAAGAAAACATGTAGGATCAAAGGCCTGAAAATAATGCTGGAAGGTAACTAAGAACAGGCAAGTAAGCCCTATGAGGCAAGAGAAGCCCAAGCCACAGCCAGCTCTCAATAGCTTAACTCTGAACTACTTGAAAGCAGAGCTTGAGCTTCATAATCAGATGCAGTCAATTACTGTCGTTATCCAGACATAATGAAGGTGTGAGTTGACATGGCACCTTATCTAGGACGTAAGCATCTCTCTTAGAATGTGCAAGATGAAGAAAGGTAAGAGAGATCAAGACAGATAACCACCAATATACTTTTTTTCTTGTCTATGCTTGCTAGGGAATCAATCATGGGTTGCAAGCCAGGCTGAAGCAACATCATGATGAAGAACAATCAGCTTGTGTCTGATATTTTCACTCCAAAAAATACGTATGCAGTCTTTTTTTTTTTTGGTGATAGAAGAAATGGAGAGCAAGATACACAGCCAAACACCATCTGGTAAACACTGAGTGGATAAAACCCATTTTCTTGCTTTCTCTCTAATTAACAGGGAAAGTCTTGAAGAGGTTCAGGAAGAAGTGTAGCACTGGTCATGTCAGGCCCCTAGCTGAAGGTCAAAAAGAAGAAACCATTCCCTGTCATCACTGTACACAAACTGGGGCTTTGTAAATGCTGAATCATCAACTCTTTCTGTATCAGAGGTGGACTAACAGATCATTCTATCATACTCTAGAAGTGAAAAAAAAAAAAAAAGAAAAAGTATTGTGACAATTAAATCAGCACTGTATGGTACATTTAACTATGCTGACTTTTCTCTTAAAAAGATCACTAGAGATATGTGGCTGTGGTATTCCCAGTGAGACAGATTCCCATTTGCCCAGATTCCCATTTGCCACTGGAAATCTCTAAAGCTAAGAAAGAATATTCTTGTCTGTCCTCACTTTCTGAACCTTTAAATAATTCTAACATATATGCACAATGGCAGACCCTATGTATATATATATACACACACATTCCCACACACTAAGGATTTAGAAGTTCCTAGACATGTATAGATAAAAATTTAAGATATTTTGGAAAGATTTCACATACCCCACAACTGAGAAATACCAGCTCTTCTCCATTATCATCTGAATTGATGACAATCAAAGACTGAGAGTCTTCAATTTGCAACTTAAATTTCAAAACTAGGGAGCACACAGTACAGTAAGAACATATTAAAAGGAAATGAACCTGCATTTAGTACATTGCCTTTCTAGTTTCTATTTAAAAAGGGAATGATTGGTATAAATTAAAACAGGCTAAGCATTTGTTAAAACATAAGGACAGTTCTGACTACTATCTAATACTTAAGAATCCACATGTTATGGTTGACTGGAATTTTGGGGGGAGTTTAAGAGTTTTCTACCACACTTTAACACTAACAGAAGTAGTATGTTTCAAGGACAGTCTAACACCCAAGTAAAACAAATAAAATACAACTTTAAAAAATAGGAAAAAAAAAACAATCCAAGAAACACATGGCTAGATACCTGTATGTATTAAACTACTTTGAGACACATACTACAGCTATTAAGGGCACACGACTGTCTTTTTAATGCTGAAGGATTCTAAAATATTTTCAGAGCACAGCACAGAGTACCACAAAAAAAAAAAAAAAGTCTTTCCTTGCAATTATCTGAACAGGGTTTTTTAAAAATGTGTTTGCAACTTCATTTGAATCTCAAATTACTATTATTGTTGTTTTACGCAGGATATGAATAACTGGTGACTAACAGCCCTGTTGTTACAGTTTACCAATGTACTGATGACATTAAAAGAACAATTACTAATAATGCAAAGTGTATTCATATTCAACACTGATCATTGTTTTCTTCCCTTTTTAAAGAAAAAAATACACCTCTTAGTCTAGATAATAACGACCACTGCTCAGTTAACAGTGACAAAATATTGTGAATGAGGAAGTCTAATTGATCTAAAGTGGACTTTTCTGTACAGAAATGTTAACAAGAAAGTCCTTGCAGAGCAAAAGTTCTAATAATCCATGATGATCCACTATTGATAGATGCCATCCACCATCAATGCAAAGTCAATGGGCAAGAGAGATAAGTTTTGAACACACTTTGAATTGTTTATTTAACATACTTGGAGGATTCTCTCCATATAATATAAACATGTAGTGACACAAGATAATTCAGATATTTGGAAAACGTCTCTAGTTTTTCCTTCTCAGTTTCTACTTTACAACTGACAGGACTTGATTTGTACCATGCTAAGCTCATCTCAACATCTGGAAAGTGAAAAAAAGTTAGAGAATTTTAAGTTCTACTAGTCATTTATTCCTATTTATTTTCTTCCAACCTGGAATGTAGTCTCTGAACTTCAAAATTTTAAAAAACTTAAAACGTGAGGAAATTGTAGCATACATTTGAGAAAAGCTCCCAAGAAACACTGTTAATTTTAACTCAGTACTGGGATTAAAAACTTCTCAAATTGCTCCAGAGCAGCAATACTGTAAGAAGTGCAACATTATTTGTCCTAGAAAACAAAAACCCAAGTACAAAACGACCCAGCATCAAATAATCCTTCACTCTCCTGCAGACTCAGTATATCACAGCAACAACAAAAAATCCATTCTTCACATGCAGAAATCCCTAGTTTCCAAAATATTTCAACACTATAGTTTTAAGAATGTCATCTTCCTGCAGTGCAGGAAGCTTCAGAGTCTTTTGGCTTAAACACCGCCCTTAACATTATCAATAGGCCTGCTGGGGATCAACATCTGACCTCTAGTGCTTGCTAAAGATATTCAAAATTATCACTGAGAATACGATGCAGGGTTGGAGAATGCACGATTTCCTTTCAACTGGTTTATCTAGCGCTTCCATTGTTCTGTGGACTAGAACAAGCTTCCTTTCTCTAGCATGGAATCTACTAGGCTAAAAAAATAAACACAACAAAACAAAAAAAAAATCAGCAACAACAAATCACGCAGGTATTGCCATGAATAAGCAGCAAATTGCAAATGCAGTAAAATGAAATTATTTCTTACAGTCAGCCAAAGAAGAAAAAGACTGCAACACAGTGATGTAAGCAGAGCCATAGAAGTGCACAAAGCCACCATGTATGGGTCCAGAACTCATATACATTATGCATAAATATAAAATATATATAAAATCCATATACAATACAGATTATATGATATCTATATTTAATTAACGAGTTAAACCCCATCTTGGAACGCACTAGAGATGACATTACATTAATAACCAGACCACATGTGTTCTCTTTACCGTTTTTTCTTTCAAATAGTATCTTTACACGACACCGTGTGCTCCGAGGTTTCAGGAGGTGCCAGGAAGGTCCAATATTACTGGAAGACTGAACGCCGACATGCGTGGGGGGGGGGGAAGGGGGTTGGAGAAGCAGGAGCCTTCACGACATGAAAATGAAAGGAGACGGGCCTAAAGCTGCCGAGAGACTAAAGGTTACCTCAAATAAAAGCCTCTTACCTGATTCGTGACCTGAAAAGCAAGCAGAAAACAGGGGGGAGTTAAGACCCCAGTCAGATCCGCGGGCTAAGGCCTCCCCCCCGCTCCCTGCCCCCACCAGCCGCCCCTCAGCCCGCGACGCCCATCCCGGGCCGGCCCCGAGCCCTCTTCCCTCCGCCACCCTCCTTCCCTTCCCTTCCCTTCCTTCCTCCCACCGGCAGCCAGGCAGCTCCCCCACCACACGGGCACTCACGTCGGGGTTGGCCTCCAGGGGCAGCCAGCGATGGGGCTCCATGGCGGCGGCAGCGGCGGCGGCGGCAACAGCAGTAGTAGTAACAGCGTCGATTCCCGGTACCGGCACTGACAGCGCCTCACGCTGCCTCGCCTCAGATCTGACCCGGGACCGCACCACCGGGAAAGCGGGGGGGAGGTAAGGGGGGAAGGATTAAAAAACCCCCGACCAAACCTCTTTCCCGGCTCCGGAGCGGAGGGACAAGGGGTCACAACGGCGATGAACGCCTCCTCCAGAGCTGCTGCCGCACAAAAGAAGGCGGGAAAGTTTCCCGCTTCCCACCCTCTTGGTTCCCCCCCGCCCGCCCCCGGCAATGGACTCTCCCGGCGGGGCAAGGGGTGGTGCCTCGGAGGTCCCGATCCCCGCCCCAGCCGCGCGGGGGGGTGGGAAACCTGCCGCTCCCCCGGGATGAGCCGGCTCCAGCCGCCCTTCCTCCGGGAAAACCATTCCTCATCGCAGAACGGGCTGGGCTGGAAGGGACCTTAAAGATTATCTGGTCCCAACCCCCTGCCATGGGCAGGGACACCTCCCACTAAAGCAGGTTGCTCAAAGCCCCATCCAGCCTGGCCTTGAATACTTCCAGGGATGGGGCATCCACAGCTTCTCTGGACAATCTGTTCCAGTGTCTCAGCACCCTCACAGGGAAGAATTTCTTCCTAAGATCTCATCTAAATCTCCCCTCTTCCAATTTAAAACCGTTACCCCTTGTCCTGTCACTACACTTCCTGACAAAGAGTCCCTCCCCATCTCTCCTGTAGGCTTCCTTCAGATTTTGAAAGGCTGCTGTAAGGTCTCCCCGCAGCCTTCTCTTCTCCAGGCTGAACAACCCCAGCTCTCTCAGCCTGTCTTCATAGGAGATGTGCTCCATCATTCTGATCATCTTTGTGGCCCTTCGCTGGACCCGTTCCAACAGGTCCATGTCCTTCCTGTGCTGAGGACTCCAAAGCTGGACACAGTACTCCAGGTGGGGTCTCACGAGCGCAGAGCAGAGGGGCAGAATCGCCTCCCGTGACCTGCTGGCCACGCTTCTCTTGATGCAGCCCAGGATGCGGTTGGCTTTCTGGGCTGCCAGTGCACCTTGCCGGCTCATGTTGAGCTTCTCATCCACCAACACCCCCAAATCCTTCTCCTCAGGGCTGCTCTCTAGCCATTCTCCGCCCAATCTGTATTTGTGCCTGGGATTGCCACGTCCCAGGTGCAGGACCCTGTCCTTGGCTTGGTTGAACTTCATGCGATTTGCACGAGCCCACCTCTCAAGTCTGTCCAGGTCCCTCTGGATCTGGATCGCATCTCTTCCTGCAGGCCTCCTTGTGCCACTGGCGTAAAGTTGAGAAGGGTACATTTCTTCCAGCCAAGGCAGAGGTCCAAGTCGAAAAGTGCTCTCTCTTGTTATGAGACATGGAGAAAGTGGACGCACCCTGGTGACAGAGTCCACAGACGGAGTTTTCACAGGACTCCACATTTTCTTTATTCCTTAACTCCAACTTGGACTTTGCTCCACCTACATGTCGGAAATGTGTGCAAGCATGCTTATTCTCTAAGCTTAGCTTTAAAAGACACTTCAGCTTCGGTGGAGGATTCACGCGAACAGAATGAAAGGTGTTTTTGTGAAAACAGTACTCCAAAGACTTCCTTGAATAGTAAATGCTTATCAATTTTTAAGGTATGCAAGGGTATAAGAAGGAATAGCACAGAGGTACACTGTTTTTATAGCAGGTTTTATTTCTGGCCTGTCTCTGTTGAAAATGTGTCTACCAGGACAGGGAGGATAAGTTGATGTTAACCTAATGTTGTTATAAGATAGCCATTCCATGGCTAAGTGCTCTTCTTCCTCCTGGAGAAACTGTCTGCTCATGGCTTAGATGGGTATACTCTCCACTGGGTTAAAAACTGGCTGGAGGGCTGGGCCCAGAGAGTGGTGGTGACTGGAGTTACATCCAGTCGGCGGCCGGTCACGAGTGGTGTCCCACAGGGCTCGGTACTGGGACCCGTATTCTTTAACATCTTGGTCAATGATCTAGAGGAGGGGATCGAGTGCACCCTCAGTAAGTTCGCAGATGACACCAAGCTGGGTGGGAGTGTTGACCTGCTGGAGAGCAGAAAAGGACCTGGGGGTGTTGGTCGACGGTCAGCTGAACATGTGTGGTGCTAACAAGACTTGCTCCACCAAAGACCAGCAATGGGTGCTGCCTTTGTGTATCGAGCCCATTGGTTCAGAATCTGTCCACCCAGAACGAGTAGCTGTAAATAAAACCTGGAGGGTTTATACAGTATGGAACATGCTGTGCAGCATCAATGTTGTCTATCACGTTCCTCCTCGATGACACAAACTGTGATGCATAACACGCTCCCTACGAAGTTCACGTGCCAGCTCCCCAGCTGGGGAGGTGTGCCAGCTGGTGGGCATTTCCTCACGGAGTTGATGAGTGAGCCAGCAAAGCCTCCTGTAAGGGCTGAGGTGGGTGTGAGGGTGGTACTGGTCTGCTTCCACCCAGTGGTTCTCTTGGTTTGAGGTAAAACAGAACCCATTTTCTTTTCAGGCATTTTACTTTGCAGCTAAGCCTCTTCCAAGTCACTGCCTGAAATCAACAGGATCTTTTTCAGACAGTATGCACTTCTAGCAGGGAAGGTCTGATGTTTCTAGTGAGTACCAGGGAATGGTCTGCAGAGAGGCTCCTGCTTATGCTTCTTGCTAGAACCACCAAGGCCAGCTGGCTTTGTTCTGCACAGAGTTGGAGGGTCGGAAGTGGAAGAGCGCAGTGGGGTGGCATGTGTGGGGAGAAGCAGACAGGAGAGGTGACCCAAACCTGACCAACAGAGTATTCCATCGCACTGGCATCATGCTCAGTATAAAAGTTGAGAGACGACGGCTCACCCTCTTTCTTCAATGGCTGGCATCTGAGGAGGACTCTGTCTATTCGTCTGCCTTTGATCCCGATCTGTGCATTCCAGACTGCAGATTGGGAATCCAGTTCCCATCCATCACTGGGACCAGTCTGGGACTTCCCCGGTGTCTGCAGGTGATGCAATCATCATCTTGGAAGCTCCAGATGGGTCAGGTTAAAGAGGACATCTGTTGTTTGGTGTAGTGGCCAGCCAAGGCCAAACCAGGATGGTGGTGCAAGAGTGGAATCTGCTGGGCAGAGCAGAAGGGCAGGGGTGCTTCTCTCCTCGTCTCTTCTAAGGTAGTGCTGGGGCTGCACGATGCGGCCCCTTGAGGCCATGGCATTGGAGCTCATCCAGGGAATCCAAGCAGGAAAACTAAGTTGACACCTGCAAGGACAGAGTCAGAAAGTGATTCTTTGGTTTGATTGTTTCATTCTTCCTTCAATTCTCTCAGGTGAGATGTCAGCTTTTTAAGGAGTGCCAGTGTCTTGGTGTCTACAGCTTCTTGGCACAGCTCCTTGCAGTGTCTTTGGGATTCAGGCAACACCAGCCAGTGCAAACAGAGCATCAAGAAGTGCAAAATGAAAACTGCCAAGGCTGGGCTGGTATGTTCCTCCTGACGTACACATTCTCCCAAAGGCAGGTGCTTGCTACCTCCCTGGGGCCATCTCTGTGGGGGCATCTCCCCAGGAGCAGAACTATTTCCGCTACTCAGAGCAAAATGTTCAGAGCTTTGAAAGATGGACAGCAGAGTCTGCTACACACCTGGGCTCCTCGTTCTTCTTTCCTGCTTGGATGTCCTCAGTTCTCCATCCCTGGGAGCTCCCTTTCCAACTTGCTCTTCTGCCTCTCGGGTTGCCCGTCTGTTGCCTCTTCGCAGGTTGGTTTTCTCTTCCTGATTTCATGGGAAGAGCCTGGCAACCTTTCCATTCAAGCATCTTGTTAGACAGGTAAAGCCACGAGAAACTTAAACAAATTCTACTCTTAGCCAAAGCTGGCTCATTGTACCTCTTCTCCTGGGACGAGCTCTGGTGCTTGCCTTCTGGAGCCACTCAAGGCACCTGTAATGGCAATGTGGCCGTTAACAGGTGGCAAGGACCTACCTGCCCCATTGCTCCCCCAGCTCTGAAAGGCAGATCCCTTGGGTGGGTTTGTGGCTCTGACATACCTCTGCTGTTTCCGCCTCCACCTGAGGTGTTGGCAGCTCTTCCCCAGATGCCCTGGCAAGGTCAGCCACCTCCTCCTCCTGAAAGAGTTCCCCATGGTTCTCAACGAGGAACTCCACCAGCTGCGTCACCTGCAGACAGCAAACCATTGGTTTCCACCTAGGTAGCTCCAAATGGGTCAAGCAGCCTCTCCCACTCCGCACCCTTGCTTCTGTGCAGAAAGCTGCAGCTCTGCACAGGGCTGCTCTTCCTGGCAGCTCTTCCCAGCCACCAGCGTTTGCTGAAGAGAGGAGGCAGCCAGGACCCTCTGAGCAGCAAAGCTGGGCTGGGCCCAGAAGGCTGTAGGCAGGTGGTCAACACAGCCTACCTTCTGTGTCACCTGCGCCAGTGCCTCCAGTGGGAGCGTGTGCTCCTCTGGTGGGCTCAGGAGGTTTGGCCCCACGCAGATGGCCAGGTTCTGAGCTGTCATCCTGCTGGTGGCCACGCTTCTGCTGATGTTGTGAAGCACAAACAACAACTCCTTGAGGAGGAGGAAGTTGGCTTTGGGCAACTGGCTCGCCACCCTGAGGGAACAGGAAGACCATGTTAAAGAGGTAGATGCTGTGGACACAGGTAGCCCAGGCTGATCTCACCCAAGCCCACCCGAGGGAAGGCTCCCTGGCCATGCCTGCTCTGCAGCAGAGGGACTGCCTTTGCTGAGGGACAGTCACCTCCCTCCCACCCTGCCCTTCTGACAAGAGGCCCTTCATGCAGAAACCCCCAATGCCTGTGGGAAGCGCTCCAGAAGAGAAATGCTTTTCTGTGCCACTTTCCCCCAAACCCCAGCCCCGCAGCAGCCAGAGGTGGCTGGCAGAGAACACGGCTTTTTCAAGGAGGCGGTCGCTTTGCAGGCTGCTGGCCACACTTACTCTTTCAGTGCCGCCACCTTCTCCTGCCTGCTGGTCACCTGCAGGGCGCCCATCCACTGCTCAAAGAGCTCTGAGCGCAGGAGCTTGGAGGGGATCTTGCGGAGGAAGTCCTGCAATGCCAAGGGCTGCGGGTGAGGCTTTGGGCACTCCCGCCGGGAGCACAGGCAGCATCCCCGGCACTCTGCCGCAGGAGCAGGCGGCTGGGTTTCGGCTCCTGCTCTCGCAGGTGCCCATCGGCATTGAGAGAGCCAGGAGCTGCTGGGACCCAGGTCAGCAGGGCTCACCTTCAAGACTACAGCCAGCAGGTGTGGAGGCTGGCTTTC
>NW_015094510.1:608576-630831 GCF_001431845.1 Calidris pugnax
ACCCTCGCCAGCAGTTCCCTGTCCTCCTTGAACTGGGGAGCCCAGAGCTGGATACAGTGCTCCAGACGGGGCCTCACTAGGGCAGAGTAGAGAGGGAGGATAACCTCCCTCGACCTGTTGGCCACACTCAGGGGGCTGGGTACTCGGGGAAGAACTGGCCTTGCTCTCAAAGACCATGGCAAAGTATCACTTTGCAGACTGAGGCAGGGTATCACTTGCCACTGCCTTTGGGCCAGGGCACCTTCCCGGCTCCTCGTCCACCAGATGTCCCGCAGGACCCCCGTGGCCTCCTCTGCCATGTTGACTTCCAGCAGTTTTGCCAAGCTGCTTTTTGTCATGAGTATCTGAAGATGTGTGCTGGGATGGTCTGTGCCCGTACCGGTGCCATACTCAGTTATTTCCCCCCTCTTAGAATCATAGAATGGTTTGGGTTGGAAGGGACCTTAAAGATCATCGAGTTCCAAGCCCCCTGCCATGGGCAGGGACACGTCCTACTAGAGCAGGTTGCTCAAAGCCCCATCCAGCCTGGCCTCGAACACTTCCAGGGATGGGGCATCCCCAGCTTCTCTGCGGAACCTGTTCCAGTGTCTCAGCACCCTCACAGGAAATAATTCCTTCCTAATATCTAATCTAAATCTAAAATCTAATCTAATTCTTTTCCAGTTTGAAGACGTTACCCCTCATCCCGTCACTACATGTCCTTGTCAGAAGCCCCTTCCCATCTCTCCTGTAGCCCCCCCCCTTCAGGTGCTGAAAGGCCACAAGTTCTCCCTTCAGTCCTCCTGAGCTTTCTCCAGGCTCAACAACCCCACCTCTCTCAGCCTGTCTCATAGGGGACTTACTCCATCTCTCTGTTCATCTCCATGGCCCTCCTTTGGACCCATTCCAAAAAGATCCATGTCCTTCTTATGTTGGTGGCTCCAGAGCTGGACACACTACTCCAGGTGGGGTCCCACCAGCACAGAGCAGAGGGGCAGAATCACCTCCCTGGACTGGCTCATTATGCTGCTTTTGATGCAGCCCAGCACGCAGCTGGCTTTCTGGGCTGTGAGCGCACACTTCCAGCCCATGTAGAGCTTTCCATCAACCAATGCCCCCAAGTCCTTCTCCTCAGGGCTGCTCTCAATCCATTCTCCCACCCAGCCTGGAGAAACCCATAAGCTGGACCTCCGGGCCAGCTCAGCACGTGCCCAGAAAGACCTGGGGTGGCAGGAACAGGTGGCTGAGCATACGTGTACATGGAGGGCGAACACAAAGGGTGCCGGGAAGATGGAAGCTGTGCCAGTTTACAGTCAAACCAGTGTCCTGTGAGAGAAGGAAGCAGTACAACGCTGTGTCTAGGTACTGTAGAGACGGGAGTACCCTAGTGCCAGGCGGGCAGAAAGGCAGGGTGTTGGGGACACCATACAGTTGAGGGACCGTAAAAACCACCTAACAGATACCCCTTCTCCCATCAGCCTGAAAAGCTCTTTGAAGAACGCGGTGTAGCTCTTCAGATGCAAATTACGCCTCATTCTGCAAATGTTAAGCTTATGAAATGGAGTAAATTACCTAACGATGTTTTATTTTATTTTATCCCTCGTTATCACTTAGCAGGACTACAGTGATCACAGAATCACATGGGGTTGGAAGGGACCTCCAGAGATCATCTAGTTCAACCGCCCTGCCAAAGCAGGTCCACCTAGAGCAGGCTGCACAGGAATGTGTCCAGGCAGGTTTTGAACATCTCCAGAGAAGTAAACTCCACCACCTCCCTGGGCAGCCTGTTCCAGGGCTCTGCCACCCTCACAGTAAAGAAGTTCCTCCTCATGTTTAGATGGAACTTCTTATGTTCAAGTTTGCGCCCATTTCCTCTTGTCCTGTCACTGGGCACCACTGAGAAAAGACATCCTCTGGACACCCTCCCTTTAAGTATTTATAGGCATTTACCAGATTCCCCTTGGCCTTCTCTTCTCCAGACTAAAAAGACCCAAGTTCCTCTGCCTCTCCTTGTAAGAGAGATGCTCCAGGCCCCTAATCATCTTCCTAGCCCTCTGCTGTACCCTCTCCAGCAGTTCCCTGTCCTTCTTGAACTGAGGAGCCCACAACTGGACACAGTACTCCAGATGGAGCCTCACCAGGGCAGAGTAGAAGGGCAGGATAACCTCTTTTGACCTGCTGGTCACACTCTTCTTGATGCACCCCAGGATGCCATTGGCCTTCTTGGCCACAAGGGCACATTGCTGGCTCATGGTCATCCTATTGTCCACCAGGACTCCTAGGTCTTTCGCCTCAGAGGAGCTCTCCAGCTGATCCTACATGCCTGTGCCTAAAGCTTCTGTATCGACCTCTCAACAGAACTGTAGCGTATCTCTTCAGCAATCCAGCCCACTTGCAGCTCATGAGATTTGTCTTCTAGTTTCTATACTAAGTGTCTCCTCATATTAAGATCTCAGCCCTTATCTAGCCAAGAGATGGGCCTGTACTGTCACATCACCATCACAGTCTGCACCTGCCTTCCTCTGCCGCGACAAGCTTCACAGAGCACACTTAGAATTTTCCAAAGATAGAGAGTTTAATTCTGTGGATGGGGAGACAAGCTGAAATCACCCCATACTTCACCACCTTCTGTTCCAAATCCAAAGAACTAAACGCGTGTTTACATGTTGCTGAAAATAACCCCCAAATAACTCCAAATTTCAGCAAGTGATTCTGTAATTAACGAACCACCAAGATATTCAACTTCACATCTACCTCCAGACCTTGGAGAAAGAATGAAAAGGAACATAACAAATATTAGTCATTGTGCTAAAGGCGCTACTAAGAGACTTGATGAAATTGTAATATAAAATAATATGTAAAGTTCTCTAGATAACAAAGTATGTAATAGTTACCTAAGTTATGAACAAAGAGATTGTTAAATCAGGTCCTTGCTATCACAGACAGATCTTACCAGTACGTACATTGCTAGTGTTTTGACAATCATGAGGTCATAAAAACACATACTACTTAAAAACATTTGCACACTTAATTAGATACTTTAAAAGGGAGAGGCCAGGATCAGACAGACCAGAAATGTATAAAGCTCATAAACACACACCATGTTCCATAATAATTACTCTTCTCCCCAAGTATCTTCTTAATTCTTTCATTTCCATTCTTTCATCAATGTTTATTGAAAATACTTCATTTTAAACTAGCAAGTGGTACTGCGTGACAAGTTACTTTTCACTGTTCTGTTGCAGTCTTACAATAGATCTACTGAGATTGCAGCATTACAATATAGAAAGAAAAGCTAAAAGCAAATTTAAAACTGGTTACTAGACAAAGAGTATTTGCTATTTTTAAAAGGTGAAACTGGTGATGCATCAGCGTTGCTTTAGGGCTCCAGCCACACCCCAAACTTACTTCACTACATTCAGCATGCAAAGATTATTGAACATTTTTCTAGCCATAGTTTTACAATAAATTACCATTTTTTCCAGTAAACTGAAGACATATTTTATCTACAGATATCATCCATGAACTGTATAGTTTATTTGCAGGTGTATGGGCTGATTCCACAAGCCAGCTGTAAAAAGTCATTCTGTGTACCCATCCTAGATTCAATACGGCATATGTGCTGCGTACACATGTACATGATTTATATACCGGAGACTGTAACAGAGAGCACCACCACAACCCTGACGCCAGTTAACAATAAGCCAAACCGAGCAAACAACTTGTTGTGCAAACCAGATGTTGATTTGAGCTGGCACTTCTGAGAGCCTTCCCAGGCGATTGTCATGCCAGCACCATTTCCTAAGCCATCGCTCACATAAGCACCTGCCCAGGGACCTGCAGCAGGAGGCGACTTTTTCCACCCGCTGCCTACAGACCCAGGCGATTCACTTTGAGAGGGACGATCCCTCCCCTCCCACTCCCGCCCGGCCTCACACACCCCCAGCCTCCGCAAGCTCCGCCCTCCCTCCTCCCCCGCCCCGGGGAGAACAGCGCGTGCTCCCTGCCCGGCAGCCAATAACAGCGAGGCTGCTGGCCCCGCCTCGCTCTGAGACGGCCCGGAGCCAATCAGAGAGCAGAGCGTTGTGTGGCGGAAGTCGGGCCTCGGCGGGGGCGCGGCGCCATGGCCGCCGGTTCCGTGGGGGTGCTGGCGCGAGCGTTGGAGGCGCTGGGTGAGGGGACCGGGAGGGGACCCCGGTGTGGGGCTGAGGGGAGCCGGGCCTGCCCAGGCCCGAGGGACGGGGTGTAGGGTGGAGCGCTCCCCCCTCCTGAGGGCTTAGCCGGGGGCCGTCCCGCGGAAACGCCTCACCCAGGGCCCGGGCCCTGCCGTTCCAGCGGGCGGAGGCTTGTGCTGGGCCAGCGGGGCTTCGGCGCAGGGAGGGGGAGCGGAGGGGGCTGGATGAGGCAGCGTGGCCGTAGGGAGAGCAGCGGTCCTGTGTTGCTAGAGCAGGAGAGCGGCTCTGGGCACGGCCAGCTTCCCGCTAAGCTGAGGGACTCCGTGCGGATGCTGCTCCGTGGGGTCGGGGGAGTCGTTCAGGGCTGTCAAACCGTGCAGTTGTGTAGGCTTTGGCTCGGTTTCGAGGCCTTATGGGGTTCCTCGTATTAGATTTCAGTTGGGACGCTGAGCAGGTCACACTAATGCAATTCATAGAATCATAGAATGGTTTGAGTTGGAAGGGACCTCAAAGATCATGGAGTCCCAACCCCCCTGCCACGGGCAGGGGCACCTCCCACTAGAGCAGGTTGCTCAAAGCCCCATCCAGCCTGGCCTTGAACACCTCCAGGGATGGGGCATCCACAACTTCCCTGGGCAACCTGTTCCAGTGTCTCACCACCCTCACAGTAATGAATTTCTTCCTAATATCTAATTCAGTACAAACTCCCTTAAAGAAAGCTTTACCTTTAATGTAAATGTGTGGATGATGACCCAGGAATTCTTCAGAGAGAGATTAGATTTATTGTGGTAACACTTTAAGGATTTGCTTCTGATTGCAACTGCTTGTGTTTTTCAGATGTTGGTGGTGCAGCTGATAAGATTAATTCAATACCTCAAGACTTTTTTGCAGAACTGGTAAGGATGGCAATAAATTGGCTGTGAATGGCTTCTGGAACGCTTTGATTCTGGGAAACTTTTTTGTTTAAGCTCTTCTGGTTTTTGTCTGTACATACGTGGTAGCTTAGATTTACGTGATGCATAAAATGGACCAGTCCTGCTAAGAGCAATGAGATTGCATTAAATTTATGTTTTTGTCACGGAAGACTTGAAAAGACATGGTTTTGCCTTTCATACAAATAAGATATAGAGCTAGCTTGCTAGAAAACATTCAGCTTGTTTACTGTAGTGTGAACTTGAACAGAATGACTGTTCAGTTAGTATGAAAATGGTGTATTAAGTAGGAATAGCCAGTGAGGTAGTAACTAACAGCCTTCACTGAGTTTATTTGCTTTTCTTGGATTTGATGTAACTTTACAATGAGTCATTTCAATGGCTTTATTCTTCTCTCTGCATTTGAAGCATCCTCCTGTTGTGTGTTTTTGCATTAACCAGTTTTCTTTTTTGTTTTGTAATCTCCAAGTATGCAAACTAGCTTTATATTGTGTATTAAAATATGCATTAAGAATGTTTTCAAGCTTACTTTCTTCACAGTGTGAACAAATAATTCAGCATCTGAACCATAAGATCCCAGGTGTAAACACAACTGAACTGTGTCAGGTATGTTTGGATTCTATCACTTATAAGCAAATATATTAGTTGTATATTCTGTAAAGGATAGATTTCTCAAGTCATTTTTTGGGTGTGTGTATATGTATACACAAAGAGGTTTTTATTAATGTATAATTTATTATAATTTGTAATTGTTTGAACATTTTGTTTCTAGAGAATTCAAACAGCTGGAATTGAGATTAATATTGGTGACCTGGCAAGAATAGCTAACATTATTTCCTTTCTGTTTAGGTAAGCACAAAATAATGTGTTTTGTCTTGTGCCTTTTTTCCCCTTCACCCCAAATTAATAGGGGTGTCAAAAAGTGACATCAAATGTGGGTATAAAACTGATATGGGTAAGTTTTTAACTCCCAGTATGCAAAAAATAACTGGGCTTAGTTTATGTTCTTAAAAAAATGTGTAGTTATTATATGTAGTGTTGTTTTTTGTAATAAAAAAAGAAAACTAAAGAGAGGAAATTGTTGTAAGATCTTTTCTGCAAGCATTAGGACTATTGGTAAAGTAAAAGAGGAAGTTAAGCTCAGTTCTAGAGCTAAGTCAGCTAGACCTTTGACTGGAAGAAGTGTGTTCTAAAAACTTTTTTTTCCTTAGAGATTAGAAATCAGCATATGTTCCTGTTTGACAGGCACACAGTTTTATAATGTTGAACTCTACTGTGATAAAGGTAGAGGTTTTAGGTAGTATTTTCAGCTGTTGTTTTGCTGTATGTTTTTCTATTTTCAGAAAGATAAAATTTTCTAGATCTTGTTCTTTTAATATCTAGTATCTAAACATTTTATGTGACGTTAATATGACTGAAGAAAATGTGTCAGTAGAAAATTTAACATACTACACTTTCCTCTATAAAATACAAAGCCTTAAATTCTATGAGACCATACTACTTGTATGACCAACTCTTTCTCTTTTACTAATGTCTCTTTAAGAGGAACAGATCTGCATGAACAAACCTAGGGTGCAAGATTTTTTTCACTTGTTTCTGTTGAGGAAATTGAGTTGCAATTTACCTCTAGACTTGCTGCCTTTTCTGTTGAGCATTTATTGCATCATTTGACTCCTGTTAGTACCAATTATACCATTACCTGGAGGTCCTTACTTGCCTTTTGGTGATACTTAAATTACCTCTCCTAAATGTTTAATTGAACTGCCTTGTTTCTAAAGTAATAATGTTGTTTAACTGCTCTATGCACACATCTTTCTCTGAATTATGTCTTTTTTTCAATTGCAACAGCACTTGGAGGCTGTGATTATTTTTGTTTTGATGTTGTGTGTTGTGCAAGCCAGGCAAAGTTTGGTGTCTGCATGTTAAGATACATTAGAAGTCAAATCATGTTGGTTTTTGCATGTGGATACCAAAGATTAGTAAAATATTCTTAAAAAAAAAATAAATCGCAGGCTGCCTAATTTTTGTAAAGTGCATAGACACATAAAGCAGAAATTAAAAATTGCCTGTTTGGGGTGAAGTGAGAAATTTTATTAAATTTGTGGAGAATGAAATTGATGTCATGTTATTTGGATATACCTATAGCACAGCAGCCAGAAACAATCTCTCTACGGAAGAACTCGTCGCCACCTTGGACAATGCAGTCAGCGCGCTGCCAAAACACGCAGTTCAAGTTATTCGTCACGTGTGGAATGAGCAGGGCAAATCCATTAGTGTGTCAGAAGATGCAAGAAATATGGCCGCAATGGGACAGGTAACTAAATGACAAGGTGCAGTTAACCATTAACTTTTCAGAAATGTCAGTGCTTCATAGTGTATTTTGTATTGTCAAGCATGTGGTGGTATCTTCACTGCCTAAAGCTTTCATATATATGTATATGTTGCCAAATATCTACCCAGATAAAGAAGCATATGCAGTAAAGGCTGTCTAAATACTGAATGGTATTCTGATGTTATTGTTTGGATGGTAAATGCACATCTCATACCTTTTAATAAATTAGTGCTTTATAGTACTGCTAGCGAAGGTGAGTAGTGGCCAGTGTGGCAGACAATTGTATGAGCTGTTTTAATAAATCCATTTGAAATGTGAGTAATTCCTTAGAGGTGATAGCACCAGCACTTAATTGTTTTATTCTTTGTCTCCCCTAAGTTTAAACTTTTTTTAAAGATACTTTCTGTCAATTTCCAGCATTGCTTTTTAAAAAAATAGCAGAGTGGATTTGCATTTCAGGATATTTTATTCTAGCAACAGTTTAAAAGAGTGTGGAATTAGGAAAAAAAATCTTTATCTGAGGCTTGATAGTGAGCTTCTAAGGGCTCTCTTCTCTTTATTCAACAATTCTGCCTATCATAAAAAGGCTACAAATGATAACTTGCCTATCTGAAATGTATGTGTGATGTACTTTGATTTATCCACAATACAGTTATGAAATGCCTTACTCTTTTGTGTTATTGTCATTACAAAATTTTTGAGAACTGTCTGAGGTTTTTATCACGTTTCCACTTGATTTAGAAACTTCTAAATAAACATGACAAAAGCATGAGTGATATACAAACCGGATGAACCCTGTGGCTCAAGCTCCTCTTGCTAGAACTTTTAAATAGACTGTATTTGACTATTGACTAAGGAAAACAGATTAAGTGAAGTAACTTATTCAAATGCTTATTTTTTTCACTATGAAATGGAAGGCAGATAATTTTGTATTCACAATCGTGTCTAAATGGGTGTGTGTTTCCCGTTTGGATAGAAGCTCTAGGTGTCCTATATTGCCTGTAAAACATCCATCCAACAGAACAGCAATGGTAGGCTAGATCTTTCTTGAACAGTTTCAAATTATTTTCTTCTTTGCAGTTTGTAGATATGGAATGGAAACTGGGAGTTGCGATGAGCTCTGACACCTGCAGGTCTCTGAAGTATCCTTATGTTACAGTGACACTAAAAGTGGCAGACCCTTCAGGACAAATAACAGACAAATCTTTTGAAATGACGATCCCACAGTTCCAGGTCTGTAATCGGTGTTACTTGATTCAGTCTCTTAAAAACAACAGTGACATTGTTGTGAAGGAACAAATGTATACCTTGATGCATACATTTGAGTTTTTTATTTACTAATACAGTCACTCAAAGATGAAGCATTCAATAAATATTTAAAACGCTGAAGCTAAATACTTATTTCATAGCATTTAGTTCTACATCACTTAAATGAAAATGTGAATTGAGCAGTCGTTAATTGGTTCTCTTACAAGTGAACAACTGAAGATGTAAAAACTCTTGGGTCTTTCCTGTCAGCTGTCACTCTGCCTTATTAAAAATGGTTAGGATATTCTAAATCTGTGGAACTGTTCCCAGCTTCAAAATCGAAAACTTGGGTTAAGCCTAACATTTGGTAATAATTAGGAATGGAGGTCAGTCAGCTTTGTCACCACTAGCTTTTAATTGCTATGACTTCATCTGTCAACTTATGGAACTTATTTAATTTTATATAAATGTGTCACTTCTGTTGTCATTCCTGTTTAAAGGGTGAATACATCACTTAGAATATCATACAATCTTACAAATAAATAAATCCTCAGAGTTGGATTGGCAGGAATTTGAGAAGAATATTCTGATTCCTTAGGTGTTGTGAAATGTTGTATAAATTCTGGCTGAAACCTATTTAATAGTTTGCTGTTCAACTACTATTAGAAATGGATGCTATACTTGAGAAGCCTGGATTATTTCAGTTGGGAATAGAAATCTTTGTGTGAGAAGGCTTTTTGGTGTTTGTTTTGTTGTGGTGCAAGAGCTACTTTGTATTTTTCTTTCATAGCATTTCTCCTATTAATAAGCAAGCCCATGCAAATAAGGCATCAGCTGTGTAGGTTTAATAGTGAATGTGCCCAAAAGCCAACCAGCCCACAAAAAGAAAAGCAGAAACTCAAAAGTTGCAAATTGTAACTGGAAGAGAGAGGGAGTGTGAGAAACATGTGTTGTGTCTTTTGTCTATGTACTAGTTTGAACTACAGTTCGAGCTTTTCTTCAAGCAACTAAAATTTATCTTAACTCTTGCTTTTTAGAACTTCTTCAAGCAGTTCAAGGAAATGGCAGCTGTTCTTGAAACAGTTTGAAGAGAACTTATTTACACTGAAACTTTGGACAGACTTAGATAAGTAAACTTTCCCTTCTGCACGGGGGATAAAGTGCCATTGTGCAGCGAGGTATGTATCCGTGTCTTTGACAGGTATTTGTCAGCATCATCCTTGCGTTGCTGTGAAGATGTCTTCGGTTTTGAGTACTTGAAGCCAAGTCTTCAGTGTTTGGGAAAATGCATTCAACTTTTCTTCATCCTGGTAGACAAAAAGATCAGGATGTGTATGGAGAAACATCACTGTAGACTTTCTAATATCCAAGAGTAAGAAACTACGCATACGAAACTACACATTTATCTCTGGAGTGTGGAAAGACACATGAAAACGTTGACTGGGAAGATACAGAGAGAAGTGTAAATCCCATGGTAGTGCTTTTGTCCATAAAATTCAGGTGCACTTAGACTCAACGATAATATTAAATGTAAGGAGTACATACATAAGAAGCATACAGTTATTGAGGAATAGCAATGTCAAGTTGTTAGTTGCAGGTACTTGCGGTTCTGACTTTCAGCTTTCTTTTAATAACTGAAGAATGTACTTGTCCCAACAGCTTCTTAATTTCAAATGCTTATTTCCCACTACCTGGGTTTATAAAACTGAATTAATGCATTAAACTTTTCTGGAGACCTAAAATTTATTCTCTGAAATGAAGCCCAAGGGCTAATTTTAAATAAAGATAGAAAGGTGAATTTAATTCAAAAGCATTTTAATTTATTTTTGTCTTTGCATTTAATCCAACTCTAATCTGTGGCACTCTGCTTGATGTTTTGATCAGCAGTCTGCTTTCTGATTAAATTAGAATATTGATGTAGGTGCCTCACTCCAAACTCTGAACAAGAAAAGTCAAGAGGAAACTTGAAAATTCAGGCTGGACTTTTAGCCCAGCACATCAGAGAAAGAACCACACTACAAGTCAACAGGATTTCTTTGCTGCTTGTGTTTTGTGGCAAGAGTCCACTGTACTGTAGTGCACATGCTTGCTCTCAGAGAATGTCCTAACCAGCAGAATTTTGACTTTGACTCCCATTTGGAATGGGGGATTTCCAAAGGGAGAGTGATAAATCCGGTGTGCTTGCGTGCGCTCTTTTTTTTCTATGTTGTTTTTTCTTGTTTTCCATAAACAAAACACAAACTGCAAACCTAGTAGGATGTAATAAAAACAACACTGTGGCATTTCAACATGTGGTGGTGATGTAGTAGAGCAAGTAAATCTGAAGAGAGACAATTCATGCTGATGGGCAGACTGAAGCTCATGCCGCAGCTTCAGAGTGGTCTATACTGAGAACTGGTTTTGCTGGGGCAGATTCTCAAGTGACTTCAAGCTGCCGTAAATGAGAGCATCTACCTTTCTAACCCACTTAGATGTTTTTAACTTTTTTAGAAGCTGGCTGAAAGTCATTGATAGAGGTTATGCCTGCATATTTGTGTCATGGAGAATAAGCTGCAACACATTGTGTGTGCTGCACACTGCAGTCCTTTCAATCAAGAGAGCTAAACCCTCACTATTTGGGTATTATGCATGGTGCATAAGAACAGTATTTGGAGTTGCTTAGAAGCCCAAGTAAGTGAAACAGGGTTGGCTTTAACAAAAGATACTACAAATTTTGGGCTGTGGCTATTGATTTGGGTGATATTTCCTTTGTGCTACACTGAGGTGTTTAGCTTTGCAGCTGGGCAGAGCAGATTGCTTTTTTCCAGGACCATCTCAATGGTGGCAAAATGGTCTTGGGAACAGATTTCCCATTTGCCTATTCCCGTGTCTGCCTCCAAGGGTTTGGGGCTGAACATAGTGCAAAAAAATCCTGTCTGTGTGTGGAAAAGTGATACGAGCAGCTGATTATTTTTCTTTTTAATTTGCAGAAGTTGGAGTGTAAGGCTGCTGTAACTGGAAAACTCTGTTATTCTTTGGCCTAGTGAATCAATTGGTTTACATCAATGCAAGAGTTCCAGAAAAAGAATACTATTTAGTAAAACCAGAGCCTAACAAATATTTCTCATTTTGTTCTAATGCACTTAAGTTCTTCATGTAGCTGGAAATACTTGTGCCTTCATTGTAACTGGATGGAAAAGATTTAATTAATCAGGTCTTCTAGAAACAACAATTTAGTAGATGCTGGAAGGTAATGAGGAAACTTTAAGTTACCGTTCTTGCTTGGTCCGTGAGGAAGAGGAGAAAGTTGGCAGCCTTTGAAAAGTCTTACATTTTGTCAGGTCAAATATTCTAGAAATACTAGTGAATGCTTCTGAAATGTCCCTGAACTCCAGCATGTTGTAACTCTGCCTGGAAGATGCCTGGACACGTGTGCTATACCAGCACAACTGTCTGAGAATTTTCAGAGGTGTTTTTGGACATCCAGGAGATGTGATTAAAAGTTGGCTATGTACTCAAACTTCTGAGATTTGTCCTGATCGCTATCGGTAGGAATTCCTATACTGAGTAATGGAAGAATTAAAGACTTCATTAAAAAAAAAAAAACCCTAACTAAAACCCTAACAGTTTTCAGGGTAGCAATATTAACATGTTCAAACAAGCTGTTGAATTGTTAGTCTGTATGTGCAGGAACCAAATCTCTTCAAAGAGAGTCAGGAGTCCTTGTGTGTTCCTAATTCTACTTGTTGACTGATATGAAATTGTATAACGACTATTTTTGTAAGTCCACAGTCATTAAACCTATAGGTAACAAAGGTAATGATGGTCTGTATTTTGTTTTAAGCCTACTGTGTGAAAGTCTGTCTCATAATGGTTAAAGTTCAGGACTAGACTATGACTAAACTTCTTTCCTTATTAAATTAGGATGAAGTTCAGACGAATGTGGTCTTTTTCTGTGATGGGGTACCCAGGAGCTGAGGGATAACTGCAGGCTGCAAGGAATATTTTTATCAATTACTTACAGCTAGACAAAATGCTGTATTGAACCAGGAAAAGACAGAAGACATATGAGACTAATGAAATCTTGCAGGAAATTGCATTCAAGTGGTTCTCTTTCCTTAACTATTTAGAAGACAAGTAAACAATTTTTCTTTTCAACATTTGCCTGGAACAGAGCAAGAGGAAGGAAAAGAGGAAAAAAGAGTCTCGCACAGTAAACAAACCCAAGGGAGGCAATAATGAAAGAGTCTGCTGGCAATAACTGTAGTCTTCATCACATGACCTTTGTTCTTTTTCCACTAGTTTCCAACAGACTAGCTATTTCATAGAAAAATGGAGAAAGGCCTGCAGAAAGAGTGCACAAATGGCTGTAGTCATTTCTGTACACTGTTTTATACATCTAGCTTCTGCACACTTTGGCTGAATCATGGCTGAAGTAAAAAGCCTGTCTATGTTAGCTTATTGTTTCTGCTTCCTCAAAATTGTACTGCCTTTCTTCAACCCCACTTGAAAGGTATGTAACAATGTTCTACTGGACTCTGCCTATCCCCTTTTATTTTTTTTTACCTTCTTACTTTTGAGCCTTTGCACTCTGTTTGAACACCTGAAGATACATTACTTGGACCGATTGAAAACAGAGAAATAATAAATTTGAGGGAGAATGTTTCCTTTTCCTTCTTTCCTATCATATTTGAGTGTTTTATTACCCTTTTAACTGAGTGCATAATGAAAAGGTAATTTCCAGTCCTTTGCAGAGGCATGCAGTGTTCTTCTGTTGAGTCTTCATGGGTACTAGAATAACATACAAAGGAGCTTAAGTCATTTAATCTACCTGCAGCGAAAAATGCCCCATTTTTGAAGAACCTTTGCAAGGAGGGGAGGGACTTAAAATGCAACAGCCTCAATCTTACCCAGTAGCCTGTGGTTGCCTTGACCTGGGTTGAGCTTACATGGTGTGCTGCTGTAGTGTCCTCCCTTCCTCAGGCTCCATTGCCTCCTAAACAGCTGGGTTTGCTCATCACCCTCTGCATTTGGCTAAATGTTTCCTTTCCTTGTGCTTCTGCTCTACAGCACTGTCCATACTCATCTGGTTGCACTCAGGGTGCTTGAGCTGCTGATAAGGAAGCATTTGTGTTAGAGGGATGACATTGGGCGCTCCTCATACCCTGTCCTGCATGCTTTGAAAGACTTCCTAATGCTTGCTTCCATGCTTTTCTGAAGGATGGTGGAGAAAGGACCTGCTGTTTGTACTGGGATAAGTCTGTTAGTTATCCATGACTTTGTGTCATTGAGGAAGTAGGGAAGGACCCTGTTGTGCATGCTTTGAAAGACTTCCTGATGCTTGCTTCCATGCTTTTCTGAAGAACGGTGGAGAACCGACCTGCTGTTTGTACTGAGTCGCTGGGATAAGTCTGTTAGTTATCTATGACTTTGTGTCATTGAGGAAGTAGGGAAGCTGAGATGGTTATATTTTCGGAGAAGGCTAATTTTAGTGTTTCTAGGTTTCCTCTCTCTGTGCTGCATTTTCCTCCTATGACTAATTATGGTGTAGCTGCTGTACCTGTGGCAACAATTTCTGTCCAATATGTGTAGGTGCCATAGTTTCCACATACTCTGTTAGTGTTTACATTGTAAATACTGTTATATATGTATATGTGTCAGTTTTTATACTTCACATATTGAGCTTTGGAACACTAAGCTTTAATATGCACATTAAAAAAAAAAAAAGAAGGGAAACTCTGTCACTTCATACAATAATTTTTGGTTCTATGTAGTATTTTAAGTGGAATTTGTCATAACATCGGTCACCAGGTGGCACTCCTGCATATAGGCTTGATGCTTGGTAATCCTTTGAGAGGGTGTCTGATAATAGGATAAGGACTTCTTATTTTCACCCTGGTATAGCTTATATCTGTAACGGTACACATTCATATCACCACAACTTCCATCCTACCTCTTACATTGTAGGGAAATAGTCAGCTTCTGTGTGAATTATTGAAAAGTGTAAAGATTTCCAGTGACAAAAGCAACATTCAGCGTTTTAATGATATCAGAATATACAGTGTATATTTGCAGTAGGTTAAAACAGTAATTTAATTATGCTAACACTTCTGCATTATGAATTGCTCTTTAAGTAGTGTCATGGTTCATTTCTATTGGGGCCTATTCTTATTTTACATTTTTTCCCCCTAGTTTATACATTGAATCATAGAATGGTTCAGGTTGGAAGGGACCTTAAAGATCATCGAGTTCCAACCCCCCTGCCATGGGCAGGGACACCCCCCACTAGAGCAGGTTGCTCAAAGCCCCATCCAGCCTGGCCTTGAACACTTCCAGGGATGGGGCATCCACAGCTTCTCTGCGGGACCTGTTCCAGTGCCTCACCACCCTCACAGGAAAGAATTTCTTCCTAATATCTAATCTAAATCTACTCTCCTCTAATTTGAAGCCATTACCCCTCATTCCATCACTACATGCCCTACTACAAAGTCCCTTCTTAATCTCTCCTGCAGGCCCCCTTCAGGTACTGGAAGGCTGCTGTAAGGTCTCCCTGGAGCCTTCTCTTCTCCAGGCTGAACAACCCCAACTCTCTCATTCTGTCTTCATAGGAGAGGTGCTCGACATCTCTCAAACAGATTTATTTAGATCTGTATCTTATTAATAGAATAAGCACTTGCATTTCTCTATGCCAGTGTTTATGCAGTTTAACCACTCTTGAATTCCTTTTTCTGTATTTTTTACGCAGCCTAGTTCTTGGTGTCATGCCACGCTTAGGAATATACTTCTCTGCCACTGAAAGTGGCCTTGTAGCTTAATTCACTTGTGAACTACCTCTGAATCAGAAAAATAGCATTCAGATGTTCTTGGTAGTATTGAACCTGCAAAGAATTTTTCCGTTCCGCATTAACGGGCCCAGAATCTCCTCACTATTGTGTCTTAAGCAGGTTACAGTTGTTTTAAAAAAAAAGTATTCATTGGAGAGCTTGGCCAATTTAAAGCAAGATGGGCTTCCTTCCCAGTCGTGCTTCTGAACTGGCAAGTACTGGATGCTGTAACCACACATGAAGCTTGAGAGGGGTGTTAAAGTTTACATCTAAAATGAGTAGAGGAATATAAGCGTGTGTCTCACATCAATCACTGCTGCGCTCTGCAGCGCTGCTTCTTGCAGCTGGGGAGGTGGGAAGACAAGAGAGATGCCCAAGTGAAGACACCAGATGTCGATTTACCTAGGAGAGAGTCAAGGACGATGAGAAAGAGGATTAAGGGGTTCCCATCTGTTATTTTTTTTTTTTTTTGGCAGTTCTGCTGGCACTGTCCTTGGCATTGTGCTGGGACAACAAGTGCCCTGTTGTTCGTGATAAACTGTTCATGATAAACCTTCTCTTACCAGACGTACAGTACTGAGTTCTGAAGTTGCAGTAACATTTTAATAGAGATACACTGTCAAAGTCTTAATGGTATTTGCATTTTTCTCTAGCACAAATGTAATTTGTGACCTTTGAAGTTCTCTTGGCCTCCCAGAGTCTCTTTATTCTGCATTATTTCTGCACCGTAATACAGATCTAACCTTTCTACCCTGTGGGTCATTCTTTGTAATAATACATTTGTGCAGTAATACCAAGATGTTCCTTCAAACTTTGGCAATGACAAGAAATCCTGTCTTAGTTTCCATCACGGAGAGTTGGAGGGCACCAGGATCCTTTCCAAATGACAAAACAAGATAGAGGGCACTGTCAGGGAGAGAAGTAAATTGTAGCAGTAGCAGTACACTCTTTTTCCTCATTTTTTTTCCTCTTCTTTGTGTGTTACTGCAATGCCTGGGGAATCGTAGGGAAGTAAATGCCTCCTTTATATAAAAGCAGAAATAATTTGGGACGTGGAAGTTCTTGTTGCAGAAGTTGCTTTATCTCCTGTGGTAACTAGCTTTGCAAGTGGGCTGAGCTGCTAACAGCCACCAAACTGTATTTTTGTAACAACAGGGATTTTAGTAAGCTCATATGATACCCTTTTTTTTTTTTTTTTTTTTTTTTTAGAGGGAGAAACCTTAAAAACAACCAAAAAGCCAACACCAAAATGCAGAAGTGTCACTCTGGTGACACTATGATCACACATAAGCACACAGCACTTGAGATCGAAACTCAGTTTTAAAAAAAAGGATTGCTATTCTTCACTGGATTCCAAGTCTGCTGTGCCAGAAAGCTTCTTGGGATGACTGTTACATGGAAAAATGACAAACATAAAGAATCTGTTCCACAGTCAAATGCTTCTTTGAAGAGAAATATAATAATTTGATGCATTGTCTCTCTTAATCAGTGCTACATTAAATGGAGTAACAATGCACTGAACACAGACATAGAATGTGGTGGGTTGCCTTAAGTTTAGAGAAATTTCTAGCTGGGGATTATTCCAGTTCCCTTAAACCTGTTTTGGAGTGGTTCTTATTGGCAGAACAAATTATAATCTGTCATTATGATCAAAAAAGATTAGTGCCATTTGAGAAGGAAAAAAAAATAATAAAACCAAGCCACCCAACCCCCTATCAGATGAATTTTTCATCATTTTTATTGTGTACAAATTGCAGTGAGTGTCTCCTGCTATTGACATGTCTCTGCAAGACTGATACATCTTACTCAGACCTTTGGCATTACATCTTAAACTATAATAACCTCTATACATCTGGCAAAATACACAGTTTTAATTATTTCTAGTGGTGTTTTTATACACTTCCTAGAGGAGGCACCAGAGTTTCTCTAGTAGTTAAAGTTTAAAACCTTGGTAATATGCCTAGTCTACTGAACTTACTTTCTAATGCTTCAATTACATTTCCAAAAGTTAATTCATTAGAGTTTTTAAATAAGACTAGGTAGTTTAAATCAATAAAATGTTTTCTAAAGTCAAACAGTCTCTATCTCAGATCTTACTCAAAGGTGATCTGAGAGTAAAATAAAATTTGACTGGTTAAAAATAATGCAAATAGGGCAGTGGACCATAAAATCCCAGAGAGTTAAGTGACAGCATTTGTAGAAAAGTCATGGGATGAGAAGCGATCCCAGCTACAGGGCATATTACTGAACTGAAGTACTCTAGTCCGAGGTGGTTGAAGTTATGAATAATTTATGGGATTGTAAAGTCAAGTCTACAGCTCCTCTAATAACTTAATATTTTTTCTGCAATTAAAATTGTGGCTAGAAGGCTTAAGGGGATGGATAATTACTAGCAATTAACAGTCTGATCATGTGAGATGCTGAGGTCTCCCCACTCCTGAAGAAATGACTGAGAACTGTGGTTGCTCACCATTTTGCAGGTTTAAATCCTTTGACGCTGAAGATGAATTGATGATCCAGATATGCTAGATGAAATGGCTGCTGTGGTGCCATATGCAGAAGCAGTATATTTAATCGAGGTATTGTCTTAGTGAACAAATCATACTTCCTTTCATAAACAGAAGGAAAACACTTATTTTACTTGGAAAAACAATCTTTGCATGTAGTACTCCATTGACAAGTGCATTGAATCCAAATACTCAGAGGCATTTACTTACATATAGGTAATTGTATCTATGATTGGTCACTTCAGTAATATACCTTATTTTGAGAGATTTCACATCTAATGCCTGTTTAGTCAACAGAAATTAATGGCAGGTTATCAGCGATTCCAAAAAGTCTGGCTGGGTGCGTGGTTGGTTTTGTTTGATCAACTGAACATGTATTTGCAGCACATGACACGGCAATTATGGAGCACAGCACTTGATGTACTTTAGATCTTCCAACATAGTTTTCACTTTGAATTTTACAATTTGTTTCAAGAAGCTTAGCCAATAATAATTTAAGAAAGCAATTAAAAAAAGAGAAGCGTGGCCTCTTGACTGAGGCCTTGTCTGTCGTGTCTGAGGCCTTGTCTGTCGTGTTTCTGCACGGGTGCTGCATTAACACTTCTTTCCGTTTGGGATGACCTGGAGAAAAACTGTTCTTTCCTCAAGAACAGACACGTCTTTTTTTCAAAGCTCTGTGGATACGAGCTGCAGAAAGTTGCTTTCTTCTCTGTCCCGAAGTTTCGGATTCCCATTAACTGAGCTATAAGGATTATATAGTTTAAGCTAATTCCTAACTATATTGCGCAAAGAATTACAGGATGGTGATGCTTTTGTTATCTTTATAATTTTAAGTGCTAGGAGAAAAAATACCTGAGAGGCATGTCAGACAGAGGTCATGGGCAAAGGAATACTGGGCTCGAGATGAGAGAAATCAGGAAGTTTTAACTTAAAGCTGCATGAAATCTTACAAGTGAAGAGAAGTGAGAAAAAGGGACCAACTTCAAGAAGAAAAGTTATGTAACTAGAGGACTGAGTTTCTAATGAAACACTAGTAATGAGATGGGGGGGATAAAAAATGGTAGGCAGATTAAAGGATAAGAAAGAAATAATGAAGTAAATGGATAAAGGTAACGGACAGCTAAGAGGGATTACTGCGAAGAATCGATTCGGAGAGACATAAATAGCTGAAGCGAAAAGAAAGCATCAAAACTTTGGATTAACATCTGAGAATTCAAATTTGAAGGGAGGTAAAATATTAGTGGTAGAGTTTATCTAGATTAATTTCATCTTAAAAGGGACTTGTATGAAGAATTCAATAATACAAATAAATTAGGTCACAGTAACCAGATCTCATATCATATTAAGTATGTAAGTAAGACGTAAGTCTTATGAGGAGAGGCTGAGGGAGCTGGGGTTGTTCAGTCTGGAGAAGAGGAGGCTGAGGGGAGACCTTATGGCGCTCTATAACTCCCTGAAGGGGGGGTGTAGAGAGGTGGGGGTTGGTCTCGTCTCCCAAGTCACAGGCGACAGGACAAGGGGAAATAGCCTCAAGTTATGCCAGGGGAGGTTTAGATTGGATATTAGGAAACATTTCTTCACGGAAAGGGTTATCCAGCATTGGAATGGGCTGCCCAGGGAAGTGGTTGAGGCACCATTTCTGGACATGTTCAAAAGACGGGTAGACATGGTCCTCAAGAATATGGTTTAGGGATTTTTTATTGCTTATTTCTTATTTATTTTTTGTCAGAGTTAGGTTGATGGTTGGACTAGATGATCTTTAAGGTCCCTTCCAACCTAGACGATTCTATGATTCTATGATTCTAAGCAAATCACCCAACTGAAGGAGAAACCCAAACGGCTTTGCGTAACTGGCCCAACAAGTGACCATTTAAGAAATTCAGCTTCATTTTCCACATTTTGTTCCTTGCACTTCTACCTGGTAAAAGAAATTTGTAAAAATTGAAGTGGCATCCGTAGCAGCTGAAAACCCAGCTCTGTAGCCTTAGAAGGACATTGAGCTGCTGGAGCGTGTCCAGAGGAGAGTCACCAAGCTGGTGAGGGGTCAAGAGAACAGGTCTAGAGAACAAGTCATACAAGGAGAGGCTGAGGGAACTGGCTATGTTTAGTTTGGAGAAGAGGAGGCTGAGGGGGGACCTCATTGCCCTCTACAACTGCCTGAAAGGAGGTTGTAGAGAGGTGGGTGTTGGCCTCTTCTACCAAGGGAATAATGACAGGACCAGAGGAAATGGTCTGAAGCTGTGGCAGGGGAGGTTTAGATTAGATATTAGGAAGAATTACTTTACTGAGAGTGTGGTCAGGCCTGACCATCTCTGGAGGTATTCAAGAAAGGTGTAGATGTGGCACTTGAGGGCATGCTTTAATGGCCGAGATTGTGGGGGTCTTTTGTGTGTATATGGTTGGACTTGGTGATCTCAGAGGTCCTTTCCAACCATGATGATTCTGTGATTCAATGATTGAAGTCTTTGTGTTCCGTTTGAACAATGTGAGAACATCAATGGATCTGTGATTGCTTTAAAGAATTTCGGCCTCTTTTTGCTATTTTTTTTAACATATTCTCAAGATTGTGTTTATGTTTCCTGATTATTATTAATTACTTGTATCGCCTAAAAGCCTAGGTGGCTGTCCTCAACCTGGTTTTGGTAGGTCGTGGACAAACATCATACAAAGGGATCTAAGAATCTCGGAGGCGGCGTTTGTAAGCTGCTGCAGCAATTCAGCGTGTTGCAGCCTCCCCCCACCTTAGGCTGCTTTGTTAAGAGCCTTTTCATGGTTATCCCACCTCAAACCCTCCCAGCACAACGTACCAGGGGGTTTCCCTGCTGGTTTTTGAGCAAGCTCAGCGTTGGGTTCACTTTCCTGCGAGTTTAAATGGGTCTTGGCACTCAAGCGACTGAATTGCAGCTTCACGCTCCAGAGGAATCATCTCACCAACCCTTCCCAGAAGAAGCGAGTGGTCTTGCTGGCCTTTTTCACCACCCCCACCACCACCACGGCCACCCCCAGCCCCCATCAGCTATTCCCGCTTCCTTTGTGCCCGCGGCGGGATCTCTCTGAGGGCTGTCACTTCAATTAGAAGCGGATCATGGAATGGAACTGGCAGAAAACGAGCAGTTCACCGCAGCATCAAGTTGGTGCCAGGGCTGCTGCCAGGAAGAGAACGGGTCTTCTTCCAGGTGTGCCGTTAAGAGGATGCCGGCGGCTCCCAAACCGTCATCCCGCAACGCCGGAGCGCAGCATCTCAAGGCACATCCCCCAGGGGTTAGCCCCAGCTGTGCAGACCAAAGGGACGAGAAATTGTTTTAGGTTTGTGATCCCCAACGTTTGGCCGTTATTATTCTATCGCAGTTTGGATGTTAACACCTGTGAAAATAGCTTTGGAAAGCAATTCCCTTCTGGCTTCGAACTCGCACCATTCTAGCAAATCGTAAAGCTGGTGTCCAGCCTACGTGACATGGCCTAATGCATTTTTGGCATTAGCTGTTCCAAAAAAAAAGTTCATTTTAGGATTCTGTAGGATGAGGTATATTTGAGGTCTGAGTCAGAACATTGAAAATTACAACCGATAAGCCTAAATGCACTCAACCTGATGATTAATCTGGGGGAAAAAAAAGAAAGAAAAAAAGAAAAATCCTTTGGTCATGAAAATGAGCATAGTTGCTTGTAACGCTATTAAAATCCTGCTAACGTGACAGTTTTTGTGTCGGTTCAGACCGTTGTGACCTGCTGGGATGCGTGACCCCTTCTCTGCCCAAACGATCTAGCAGGCAGCCTCAAATTACACAGTCGCTCTTCAGCTCCAGATAGAGATTTATTCTTTTTATTTCTTTTTTTCTAGGCAGGGATAAAACCACTGCCGGAATAGCGTGTTACTGGGAATTACCGCCGCTGTTGCCACAGCCGTTACACGCGAGGAGGGTCACTCACGTTGACCACAGCAGAAGGGACAAGGATGCTTTTGGACTGAAAAACCTTTGTCCGGCCACTTTCTCAGGTAGAGACCAGTTACTAAGGTTTACAGTAGGTGGCGGATTTTTCGCTGACAAAAGATGTGTTATCGCGATAGCCAAGAGGAGAAGAAAAAAAAAACCAAACACAACCAAGTCCAACAGCTCAAGCAGGAAAAAGAAACATAGAGGGGAAAAAAAATAATAATAAATATTTTTTTTTAAAGCTGTCTTAATTAAACTCTGAGTTGACAGCGGCTCGGCAGGGAGAGGCTGCTGCAAGACAGTTTGCGACAAGGATGGTGTTCCCCCGGACGGGGGGGGACCCCGCA
>NW_015094510.1:630841-783627 GCF_001431845.1 Calidris pugnax
CGCTCGCCAAAAACCAAAAACAACTCGGGGTGGGGGGGAAGCTCCAGAGGTTTTGCAAAGGGTGACGGAAGGAGCCCGGCTCCTTCCCTCCTTCCCTCCGCGACCTTCCTCCCCTTGCGGACCTCCTTCTCCTCCTCCTCCTCTTCCCTCTCCCTCTCCCCCGGCGGCGCTGCGGGGCCGCAGGGCAGCATCCCCCGGGACCGGCAGCCCCCGGAGGGAGGGCGGCCGGGCTGCGTTCCCGTTGGGAGCCCCAGGCCGGGCCGTCCCGCCCCTCGGCCGGGTGGCGGTGCCCGCTCGGGGCGTAGCTTCTCCGCTCCTCCCCGGGGCGGTGAGAAAGGAGAGGAGGAGGAGGAGGAGGAGGAGGAGGAGGAGGAGGAGGAGGAGGAGGAGGAGGAGGAGGAGGAGGAGGAGGAGGAGGAGGAGGAGGAGGAGGAGGAGGAGGAGGAGGAGGAGGAGGAGGAGGAGGAGGAGGAGGAGGAGGAGGAGGAGGAGGAGGAGGAGGAGGAGGAGGAGGAGGAGGAGGAGGAGGAGGAGGAGGAGGAGGAGGAGGAGGAGGAGGGTGACTCTGCCGTCCTTCCCCCTCCCCGCGGGCTGACCCCACTCGGGCGGCGCGGCTGCGGGGCCGTGCCCGGCGGGATGCGGGTTTAGCGGCGGTCCCGGGCGAGCGCAGGCCCCGCCGGGCTGTACCCGGCCCTGGGTTCGGGGGGCGGAAAGGGGAGAGGAGCGGCCGCGCTCCCCCGGGCCGGGCACCCGCCATGGAGAAGCGAGGAGAGGGCGAACCGCTCTCCCACCCCCTGGAACCGGAGCCCGAGCCCGAGCCGCAGCCGGCGGAGAAGCCGGGGGAGAAGCGCTTCAGGCTGCGCTACGTGGGCTCGTCGTGCCTGGACCGGCGGACCACGCTGCCCATGCTGCCCTGGCTGATGGCGGAGATCCGCCGCCGCGGGCAGCGGCAGGAACCCGGCGGCTCTTCGGGGAGCGGGGTGCCGGCCCGGGAGGTGCTGCTGCTGGTGGGTTCGCCCACCTTACGCTGCGTCCCCGCCGGCCCCGCCGCCGGCCGCCCCGCCAGCCCCTCGCCCGCCGTCTTCATCTTCGAGCACAAGGCGCAGCACATCGCCCGCTTCATCCACAACAGCCACGACCTCACCTACTTCGCCTACCTGATCAAGGCGCAGCCCGACAACCCCGACTCCCCCATGGCTTGCCACGTCTTCCGCGCCACCGACCCCAACCAGGCGAGTGGGCAACGCGGGAAGGGTAGGGGTGGGGGGAGGAGAGGAGTGGAGGGGCGCTGAGCGGGGTCACCCCCCCACCTTCTTCCCCCGAGGGGACCCCAGGCGCTACCCCACCGGAACGGCGAAGGGGGGGCGGTGCGCTCGGATGGACCCGCGGGGCGCTGGGACACGCACCCACCCGCGGAGTTGCGGGGAGAACCCGCCCGCTGCCGGCTGTGCCCCGGGGGGCAGCCCGTCCCGGGGGTCCGCGGGAAGAGGCGGAGGAGGGGATGGGGGGTGTGTGTGTGTGTGTGTCACACAATCCCGCGTGGCCGTGGGGTGCCGTGTCACCCCTTGTCCCCAGCTCTCGGCCCACCCGCCTGCCAGGACGGGGGGTACCAGCCTCTGCGGGATGCGCCGGGGGATGGAGCCCCTTCCCTTCTCCCTCTCCCGGGGGGCCGCCTCGCATCTTGTCAGGGACAAACACACAATTTATGAGTAAAAATGCAGGATTTGCGTTAAACTGTCCTTACAGCGGCATAGATGTTGGACACGAGTAGGCAGGAGAGTGCTTTCAGGGCTCCACAGACACCCCCCACCCCGATGTGGCGTGGAAACCATCCTTTGTGAGCGGTGGTCCCTCTTTTGCTGGCACTGGGTCACACTAAGGACACCTGGCTGTGCTCAGGCACACTCGGTAGCGCTGCAAACAACCCTGGGTTTGGGTGGAGACATTGTTGATGAGGTGCCAACTGGAAAAAAAAAAATAATAAAAGACCTAACAGTAAGACTGTCTTTTCCTGACTCTCTACAAACAGGCTTTGGCTTCTGCATCAGATGTGCAGCAGCCGGCTCTCGCCTCCCTGCTGAGGGTTATGGGAGTGATGGTGGTTGGACCAGGAGGTTTGAGCACTGATTTAGCGTGAGGAGGGCAAGAAAAAGGCCTTTCAATAACAATCCTCTGACCGAATAAGTTAAAACACCTTCCCCTCAGGTTTCGCAGACACGTATGGAGGAAAAACGCCTGCAATTAGAAACACTGGATTTCACTGAAAATTTTAGCAGACTTACTAGGAGTATTGAACAGTTGCTTGGGTTTCTTTTGATTTTCAGTTGTTTGGTTTTGGTTTTTTGGGTTTGTTTGGGTTTTTTTTTCAGTGAAAGTAATTTTTCAGTGGGAAGTAATAAGAAAACTGAAAAGTTCATAGTATATTAATTTTTATTTTGAGATTGCGTACATGGCTTGGCTTGAGCCATCATCAAAGACAGGACAGGAGATATCCCAAGTGGAGGGTAACTATGCATAACTTGTTGGCAACTGCTGCCACCGTTGTCCTCTGCCAGGAGAGAGCACGCAGAAGGAGCGTGAAATCGAGGGGATCGTGTTTGGCAAGGGAGGAGCCACAATGTCCCTTTAGGAGTCTGACCATATGGACTGAAGGGAATCGAGGTACCTGCCGTTGGCAGATGCTGAGTCAAATTTATTTCTGGGGTAGGTCTGCTCTGGTACCGTGACTTTGTAAGAAAACCTCATTCTGTAAGATAGTGGATCCCAGTTGGTCTTGTGAACATGTGGAAACTGCTTATGTTTACTTTTGGGAGGCTGTTGGTGACTAAACCTTTTGTCCATATATCTTCCTTTCTTTCCTCACGGAGGAAAATGTCCTTATGTGCGTGGAATTAAACCAGGTTGATACTACAGGTATTGAAGGACATTATTAGTATGAGCAAGTTCCCTTTTACAAACTACTGTCTTGTTCTGATAGTATAGTCAGAATGTTATCTGGCAAGATGTTCTTTAGCCTTGTTATCATTAATAAAGAATACGTCACTTGCACGAGGGTTATTCAGCACATGATTTCCAGACAAAGAACCACAATAAGGGTAGTAGATGCACAGCCAGTGATGTGATTCACGAGTGTCTGACTAACAGGCAAGGTGTTTTTTCTCGAGGTATCAAAAGGAAAAGAAGGTGGAATTTTTTTTCACCCTTCTGTGTTTTGTTACCGATGGCTGAGGCTTGGCTGGCTGAGTCTGTGCAGGTTGATCTATGCTTAAGCCTAGTCCTGAGCGGATGAAATGAGGCTGCAGGTTGCTAGCTCTGAAAATCTCCTTTTGAAGCCCTTAATTGTTTGATATAAAATAGGTGCCGTTCTCGCACACTTGCAAGATCTTCAAGTACGTTCTTCTGTTTCATATCGGTAACGTGAGCCTCGTGGTGCGTATTAGCTTAGAAAGTATTTTTCACAGCTGTTATTTTAAGACGACCTCATTTTCCATCTTGGGCCACAGTGGCTTCCATCCAATGTCCGTTGGCAGCGTTGCAGAGATGAGTGGGTCCTTGTCCTCTTCAGGCCTCCTTCCTTCCCCTCTTTGGCTTTGTCCTCCATGGCAGTGCAACTCCTTGTGCTGCTGCAGGGCAAACACGACCAGGGAATTCACTGTTGTTAAACTGGCTCTTCCCCCTCCCCCCACCTTTGCTGATTTAGTTCCAGACCACTTCCCTCGTTTGCTTTACCCTGCAACCCTAATACCATTTTACGTCAACGCCAGGTAGGTTGGAGGCGCAAGATAGCGATGAGTTGGCCAAGAGGGGAAGGGTGGGACAGCCTTTTCAGCGGACTTCAGACTAGCTGGAGATGACTACAGACCTGTGGTGGTATCTGTCTTGGCGGTACTAAGTTCAGCCAAATCACCCTGGAATGAAGGAGGAAGGGTGGCAGAAGACATCGTGTGGTCTTCTTGAGTTAGAAGACCGCTAGCCATAATTTTCTTTTTTAACGGATGTAAACGATGAAAGTGAGAGGATAACAATTGACTTCCAAGAGATTAGCGCTAGTGAGGTAGTTAAAAAAAAAAAACCAAAACAAAAAACCAAAAACCACCACTACAATGTAATTGAGAATGAAGATTTTTGGCTTCGAGCCCACTGCTTTGTCCGCCAGCGGTACCGCGCGGTGTCGAGGACGCACGTGCCTTCACTGTGACCACGAAAGGGAATGTTACTCACTGAAGACAAGCAGTACTTTTCGCCAGGCCCTGCAGATCCTTTAGCAGATGACCAATAAAAAGCCAATGCAATATGCGCTCCGATAACATCGGGTGGGAAGATAAGGTCTTCTAATGCTACTGGCTGTGACCGAAGAAAAGGGAGAGAGTGAGGGGGCACGAAACCTCTTTACATTTTATTTGAAAAGCCTGCAAATTGGGACTAGAGCTGAAAAGTAGGAGCTGGTTGGTCGACTCCTGGTCTGGAGAAGGACTTTGGCGCAGCGTCAATCCCAGAGCTCAGCTGTTGATACTGGGGGGGTGGGTGCCAAGATGCTTTTATTGGAGGGGGGTGGGTGGGTTTCTCTTTCTTTTGCCCTTTAATTGCCAGGGGAGGGAAAACTTCTGGAGCCATCTGACTGCTGAGGATGGGAACAGAAGGTTTTGACTTTTTTTTTTTTTCCCCCTTAAATTTATTACGGTGTTTGCCGCCGCTCATGACTGTTCAAAGCAGCAGCCAGCTGAAGTGGCTGAGGGTGGTTGTCTGTGTCAGTGCTGGCTAGTAGCTCCTGAAGAGCAGCCAGAGGTTTGTTAGTTTTGTATTGCTGTCGTTTGAGAATTATCTGGGATGCACGGAGTCTGTCTGTAGACATCAGATGACAGCATTGTCTCATTTTATATTTGGCAGGTTTTCTTCACAACCCCAGGAACAGATTTCTTTTTTTTTTTTTTAAACCAAAACTTGGGAGTTTATAAATATAGCAGGCTTGCCCTTCTCCCAGCCTCCAAGAAGAGCCCTTTTGATTAGTGTTTTCCAGCTCGACTTTAACATACTTTCACTGTGAAATACTAATTTCATTCTTTAAACAACCCGATTTTAATTGTGTGAAACAAATCAATGCTGTTTGACAATTGCCTGGAGTCCCCTATTCTCTGGGGCAGAGGCTTATGGTCTGATCCCTTTCTGCATTTTTGAAAAAAAAAATGTTATGCTGGTCTAGACTGTGCATTTTCTTCTTGAAACATGAAAAAGCTTGTTTGGGGGATTTTTTATTTTTTTTTTTTACATGAACTGGCATCCTAAATCTAATTATGCTGTAATTGATTCTTATTAGTGAAGATAGTTGTCTTCTCCAGTTAAGCAAGAAGTTGATGCATTTTGTGTTTCTTTTAGAAACCTTATAAGCAATGATCCAAATATGTTGTTAGGGGGTTTCAAAGCTAATCCGAGGTGGTTTATGAAAGAAAAACGTTCTGGTTTAGCTCCTGTGTGTATAATCTGTAGCTGTGGCGTAACCACGCGTTAGGGGGACCAGGCTGTCTCAAGATATAAGAATTCCTCAGAAATAAGGGAGCATTTTGCAGACAAAATAAAGCTGTGGTGAGAAGTAGAGAGGGTAGAGGGCCAGAGACAGGAGCCGGAGGCCGCCTGCTCGTAACCCAGATCCCAGCTCTGTCATCACTGCACGGGATAAAAGTCAAAACCGTGTGTCTGTTCCAAGAGTGTGTTAATTGTCTGTTAGATAATGCGTTTCAGTAAAGCCATAAGACAGTTTATTCTGAAAAACAACAGTACAAAGTCTTTCGCTTTAGCTGTTCAAAGGAGGCTTTCATGCTGTAATAATATCACATTCTGTAAGGCTTCTTATTGAATAATGTATGCTAGAAACGTTTGAAGAAGAAAATTCATGAACTTTACGTTCGTATTTCTTTTGTGCTTTGATTTTTATGTGGCACTGGAGCGTAGACTAAACGGTAGGAAATTTTTGGCATATTAAGTACCTATGTATGGCATGGTTGCAGTTCATGTTAAAACGTTGCAGAAGTTGAGTCATCTGATAAGCTGTTTTTTGAATAAGTGTAACAGACACGATAAATAAGTTGGGCTCTGGGTTTTGAGGGATTCTGCAGGAAACGGGAGAGATGCAAAGTTTGGATGCTAGATCGACTCAAGCGCGCTTTAATTGCAGAGGAAAGAGATTTTGGTGTTTCCCTGAAAAGGATAGCTTGTCCCAGTTTTAGCAAGACAGCAAGTCTTGAAGAGACCAAAAGAAAACTTTCTCCAAGTTTGTGTGGGTCAGGATTTCATTCATGGGTTGAGAAACTGAAAAGCGATGACTCAAAACAAAGCGTGGACGCTAAAGGCTTGCAGTGAATGCAGAATTGTTCGGTGGGCGGCCTCATTATCTCCAGCCCACATGGGCTATACGGCCTCAGATGCAAAGTCCTGCAACTCCCCTGTTTTGTTGGGGTTTTGTTGTTTGGTTTATTTCTTGAGGGTTTTGTTTGTTTGTTTCTGTTTGGGTTTTTTTTATTATTATTATTTTTTTAAACAGTATCTGACTAAAGATTTTGGAAACAGAACTGAAAGCTGAGAGCTTCAGGTTTCATTTTTGTTTCCTTAATGATAGATTCGGCACGTTTTTTCTGAAAATGAGGGCGCTTCTCACTTAAGGCTTGTAAAGCTATCTTTTTAAGTTCCAGTTTTGAACATCTTGTCCATGATAATTTTTCCAAACAGAAGAAATAATAAAAATGTTAAAATTGTTAACTCTTTCCAAATGCTTTTTATCCCTGATTAATGTTTAGGGGAGGAGGGAAGGAATGGTTTTAAATGATATCATGTCTGCTGTATTTGTAGAAAAAAATCATTCACTTTTCCTTTTGCAGTTACTGAAAACCACACCATTATTTGGAGAGTAGATGTGACATTATGGAGGATTGTCTTTTTAGAAAGGCAAAATAAAATATAGGATGAAAAATCATAGAATCATAGAATTGTCTAGGTTGGAAGGGACCTTTAAGATCATCTAGTCCAACCATCAGCCTAACTCTGATAAAAACCATCACTTAAGCGCTATGTCTACCCATTTTTTGAACACCTCCAGGGATGCATCAACCACTTCCCTGGGCAGCCCATTCCAATGCTTAATAACCTTTTCAGTGTAAAAATGTTTCCTAATATCCAATCTGAACCTCCCCTGGTGCAGCTTGAGGCTACTTCCTCTTGTCCTGTCACCTGTGACTTGAGAGAAAAGATCAAGAATATATTAAATGATGTGAGCTCACTGAGAGTTGCTGTAGGTAATACAGTGACCAGATAATATGGCTATTTTACTTAAAAAAAAGAAGCCTGTATGCATCTGTGCACACCAAATCAAGGCTCCTCTTCTGATTATCTCTTTCTACATTTTTCTGTCCTGTTTTTCAAATGTAGAGGCAGTTTCTTCTAAAAATAATTGAATAGAAAACTGACTTCCCAAAGGTTTGGCTAGCTTATGTATGTCTTGGCAACAGGGAGAGTCTGATTTTTAGGGATGGTAAAAATCTCAGACCAAAATGCTTGAAGTCAGTGTCTGTAAAAGTGAAGGCTAAAAAAGATTCAGTTTCTAAGTAATCATGGCAGAATAGTAGCGTGACTGGCTCCTGACCATCTCTGCTCTTTGCTAGAGGTTGTTGCAGCACGTGGTGTGCAGAGTTCCCCCTTCCTTGCATCTCTTCCACCCGTCCCTTCCCCATTTGCCTGGAACTCCCTGGGCTTCTTGAGTTCCTCTGAGGTGAAGTGGTGAGCGCCGCAGTGTGTTTTGGAGGCCCATCACGGCGATTGCTGTCTAGGCTGTAGGTCATGCAGAATTTTCAGCAGCGTTGGCATGGTCCCCCTCACGGCACCAGCTGTCCTCCGCCACCTGGTTTTGTTTCCTTTGTGGTTTCAGATACTATTTCAAGTTCAGAGAGAAGAAAAAAAACAGAAGAATTTATTTCCATGTGGCTTTTATCATTTGTCCTGTATGTGAATTGTGGCATTGTCTACCTTCGCGTTCTGCACTGTTTGGTGGCATCTTTAGAGACCGCAAATAGATGACTGGGTAAAACGACCTACTGGGAAGTCTTGTGTGGGTCAATAAATAATGGGGTGTTTGAGGGCAGCTGGAAAGCAAACTTAAGGCAACAAAGTGAAGTGACTTAGTTCATAAACAGGATCTGTGCTTTTCTGGTTTGTATAGACTGTAATATAATATCTGTGACCTTATGGTCTGACACAAATAGGTACATCAAGACCATATTCAGTAACATGGGCTCCAAAATAAATTAGAGCGTTGCTAATGCAAGACAGTGTATGATCATGTCATGAACAGCTATCCCTGCCCTGAAGAGTCCTTCAAAGTGCAAAAAGGCAATACAGAACGTCAGAGAGGGGCTGAAGGCACAAAGTGTGGAAGAGGTTACCCCAGATTCTCAAGAAGTATGTGACTTCCTGTTTTGTGATCTCATTTGGGTACTAGAGAACCTGCATCAGTTTTGGATATGCAGGTTTTCATCCATGAACATGTTTTCTTTTCCCTTTCCGTGTGCATTAACTAGTCTTAGATCAGTGAAGTGGGCAAATAAACATACTCGGTGGTCCTGGAGATCTGAGAGTGGTCTGGTGATTCAGTCTTCCTCTTGGCGTTGGTCAGGAGAAGCCTGTTGGTGCTGTAGTGGGTTAGTTGTAATAGAATATTTAGGACTACAGGGAAAAGGACATAAAACTTAACTATGTATCTTGAATAATCCAGTCAGTCTTCATTCTGAGCCCAGTCGTTCTTTCCCAGTGCAAAACCTGCCATCACCTGAAGCTGTGCTCCTCACCTCCACCTCCCCGCAGCAGCCAAACCACTTGACATGAACAGCCTTGTGTCCCGCTGTTGGAGGCAAAGCCTGCTTAAAGCCATCCCTCCTCTAAGTGCAATCTGCTGCTTAGTTCTCCCCCTCCCTGCTGCGGGAATTAGGGCTTCCAATGAGAAGTTAATTACTCGGTCCTCTTCTGGAGAGGAGGATGCTGCTGGATTTTCCTCTGCTCTCCAAGCAGACTCTCTGTGGGCAAAAAAAAAAAAAAAAGGAAAACCATGGCAGCAGTGGGGCCTCTAGGTATCATTTCACCCTCCAACTGCGTGTTGGCTTCAGCTGCAGTGCTTAAACGTGACTTCTGTGTCCTTCTACAAGGTTTTACTTACTGAAGTCAACTGAACAAAAACCTGAGACGTGTACTTCGAAGGCTGTGATGCCATGAAGACTGTTCAGCCAGGGTAAATGGCAGTACACATATAACGTCTCTTAAATTTTATTTTTCTGCTCAGGGCCTCTGAGAGATGTCACGAGCTAATAAGCAGTTACCTGGATGCATTACAGTTCTCTTCAGTTTGTATCATTTGTCAGAGAGGCAGAATACTTCAGTTGAACCACTGCAACAAGAAAAATGATTACTTTTTTTTTAATGGGCTCTTGATGCCATTTAGAAATTCAGCTTAATGTTTTGAAGGAATTGTATCTAATAAACCACATTTTCTGACTTTGTAATTTACTTGTAATAGTGAGTTCTCTTCATCTTTGCTCAAATCTGGTTGCTTTCTCACTGAATCCGTAATTTCCTTTTTTTATTGTCTTAATCTTTTCAGAATTAGATAGGCTTTTAAAAATGATCCCTTATGGGAATTTTGAAGGGCAGTATGCTAAGATTTTCCTTGTTCTGCATCTCTGGAACCACTGAAGATAAGTGGAATTCTACAGTATTGAGCACGTGGCACTTTTCTGAAGGATTAAATTAATTTAAGAGGCAAACATGGGAGAGATCCTTGTTCAAAGCCTGTGTGAAAGACTTGTAGAAGCCATTAGATAAGATAAAACCAATACCATAAAAGTGTTGTTTTCCCAGTTCCACCATCCCTGACACTGTGGTTTAACCCTTCCCATTAGAGCTGACTTTATTTTAAGTGTATTTCGGTTGTGCGGTTCATTTTTGCACGTTGATAAACCTTAACAAGCAGCTCACTCCACTGAAGTGTCTGGGGTTATGTTTTATTTCATTACCCCTCTTGGCGAGAACGTGTAGGTCCTCACGGTGCTGCTGAGAGATCCTTGATGCATTGAAAAACATGTGGTGGGAAGTCGGAATATTATCCTCTTGGGCATAGCAGCAACTGCTTTTCAGACTGTTCCCAATTTTGTTTTTGCTAGCAAGATGAATAAATATTTTTTATTATTATTTTTTTTTAGGTTGCTGATGTTAAATATGTTTCATGTATTCTGTGATGCTGATATGGGTTTCCTGTTATGTTCATTAAAAAAAAAAAAGGAAAAGATATAAAAAAGAGCAATGTCCCAGGAACTTTGGGAGTAGTCAGTGGTGTGTGGGTTCTGGAGTATTTCTGAACTAGAGTAAATACTCAGTAACAGCAGTGAAAGACTAGGACGTCCAACGCTAACTGGCTGAAACGTATTTTTATATGCCTTCTCCTAGTCTGTTTCTTGCTTTGGCTTGATTATTCTTAACAACTCCATCTCAAGTTACAGTAGGATTTCTAAATAAAAATAGAAGTAGGGTAGCACACATTTAAACGGGGCCGGATTTGCCGCAGAGGAACCCGTTGCTTTCTTTAGAACCGCTGGGCTGAAAGGATGGAAACCAAGCGGCGCTTAAACTCCTGCTAAACCCTGCACTGGAGGCTGGTGTGTCACCTTCAGGTTTGGTGCCTGTGGTGGGCTGCAGGACACGGGCAAAGCTCTGCCCTTCCTGCCCACCCTGCAAAGTTACAGCTTTGGTCATCTGAGGCGAAGAAATTAATTCCTTGCTAATGTGTGGGTTAGAAAAGAGAAGGGTTTGTGTGTGTGACCTGCTGCCATACTTGGCATGGAGATGGGTACCAGACTGCCCTCGGTGGTGTGGTACTTTTGTGGCAATTTAGGATACAAATTGCCAAACAAGCTATTGTAACTATACTTAAAATAAGCAAACAAACAAAAAAACCCCACCATAATTGAAGATGTTGAAATGCTGCTGTCATGTGCAAATCCTATAGCATCTGGCAGGAGAGCTTTCTATGGAAAATAGAGCTCTTCTAAAATGTTATGACATTTTAGGTTTAGGCTTGTGTACGAGGCTTTGGTTTTTATGGAGAAATATTTAAAACAAGCATCCCTTTTGTAGAAAATACTTCTGGCCTGACTTTGTGGTCATACTCGACATGGGTTCCTCAATTTTCCGTGCAGCAGGACTGCAAGCTTGAGCAATACAAAGCAGTCTGCAAAGAGGATCTACTTTTTTTTTTTTTTTTTAATATATATATAAACAGAGCTCTTCTAAAATGTTATGACATTTTAGGTTTAGGCTTGTGTACGAGGCTTTGGTTTTTATGGAGAAATATTTAAAACAAGCATCCCTTTTGTAGAAAATACTTCTGGCCTGACTTTGTGGTCATACTCGACATGGGTTCCTCAATTTTCCGTGCAGCAGGACTGCAAGCTTGAGCAATACAAAGCAGTCTGCAAAGAGGATCCACTTTTTTTTTTTTTTAATATATATATAAACCAAGTACATTATAAATAGAGGCAAGATGTTGGCTTCTCTTCAGCAGCACTTTTTCAGACGAACCTTGCCAAAAGAGAAAAATCAGTGGGCCTTTCAGTAGGAGCAACACATCGTACTTTCATCTGAATTATTCATGAAGAAACACACCCAGATTATCCACAGCATATGTGTGCATGTATTCAGATTTAGCCCTGAGGAAATTTGCTGACCTAAACACGGGAGCAGAGTTGGGAGCAAGGCACCATGATTAAAGCCGGCTCAGAAGGAGTGGGTTTACATCTTGGCACTGCGCCCTTGGATTCCCTGTCTGCTCAGTGCTAGGGGAGAACTAAAAATAATACCATCTGCAGTTTAGTGGGGTGGCGTGGAGTTTACAAAATGAATACGCTTCCTCCAGAGTGACCTTCTCTCTGCAAAAATCACCGCAGAAGGCGGCGATGTAAAAAAAAAAAGAAAATAAATAAATTTATATAGAGCACATCATTCTATCTGTATGAAAGCTGGGCTGTGTTTTTTTGGGGTTTTTTTTGTTGTTTGTTTGCTCAATATGCAGGTTGTCCTTAAAATATACAGCATCACAGTTGGGAGTGTGAGAAATGTGGAGAGCAGCCCAGACTGCTCGATTAATGAGCTTGGTGTTCCTTTATGTAACCAAGTATTTTGTTTCTGTACGTTCACCCGCTGCTCTGCACTTCATCAGTTTTACTTAATATCATACACTTGCTGGTGGTGGTTGTTGTTGTTGTTGTTGTATGGGAATTTGAGAGGGAACTTTCTGTGTTTAGTGAAAACTAATAGCTTAAAACTTCAGCAATCCTTTTCAGAGATACTATCAACAGAAAGCTGACCAGAAGCTTAGCTGTAGTGCCTTAGCTTGTTTCTTATCTGAGTCTAAATTTTTCAGAGTTGACAGGCTATTTGTTACGGTTCTGCTCCGAGTTCTCACATGACCACCATAAAAAGGTCAGATTTTGAGAAGACAATTAGTACTTGATTTCTGTGGCCGAGCAGAATGGATGCTTCAGCTGAATTCTGTGATTTCTGGAAGTGTCAGCCTCAGGCAAGCTAGGGATTTATATGGGTATGTTTATTACCTATTAGATAACGCATCACGTTATAAACTGGAATATCATAAGGGTTCCTATTATGCTAAACTAAGTTTCATTCTGATACTTTTCTTCAACATGGCAGTGCTAATTCATCGTTTGCCAACCCAGCCTACAATATCGGGTGGTTTTTTAGCTATTTAGTCCTGCTGCTATGCTTTGCAATTGTGCTGCTAGATTTTATCCATGTAGTACACCACCACTGGAGGAACTCCCGCAGAGTTCCACGGGCTTTGACGCTCATTCTGCAGATTTCAAAATTTTCGCTGTAGCTCTGTGGGAAACTCGACATGCTCTGTGGAGCCCCATGGGTTGTTCTCGTCCTTGTAGAAGCACAGCACCCAGCTCGTGTGTGCCTACACAGCTACCTACGTAATAGTTAACACCTAGTAAGATTAAAAACACACTGGTAAAATGCTCAACCATGCTATATATTCTAGCCTTTTACATAGTGGTTTGGAGCATGCTTGCATCTACATCATGAGCTTGAGTGAGATTGCTGATAACAAGTAATACCAGGGACAATGTAAGGTTTAAACTTAGGATCACCTACCTGAGATTATTTATAGAAATTTCAAACTTTCTTTTTGTGTGATATTCTTCTTTTCATCAGTTGTAAAGTATTTAATGGAATCATAGAGCTGTCTAGGTTGGAAGGGACCTTTCAGATCATCTAGTCCAACCATCAACTTAGCACTGCCAGATCCACCAATAACCATGTCCCTAAGCACCACGTCTGCGTGTCTTTTAGATACCTCCAGGCATGGTGATTCCACCGCTTCCCTGGGCAGCCTGTTCTGATGTTTGGTAACCCTTTCTGTGAAGAAGTTTTTCCTAATATTTAGTCTAAACCTGCACTGGCAGAACTTAAGCCATTTCCTCTTGTCCTAGTGCTTATGACTTGGGAGAAGGACCGACCCCCTCCTCTCTACACCCTCCTCTCAGGTGGTTGCAGAGAGCAATAAGGTCTCCCCTCAGCCTCCTTTTCTGCAGACTGAACAACCCCAGTTCCCTCAGCCACTCCTCATGAGACCTGTTCTCTAGACCCCTCACCAGCTTCGTTGCCTTTCTCTGGACCTGCTCCAGAATCTCGGTGTCTTTCTTGTAGTGAAGGGCCCAGAACTGAACAGGGTATTTGAGCTGGTACTGTAAGTCTGTTACCTCTGTAACGCAGAAAATAACTTCCTTTTGACCCAGCACTGGGCCAGTTTGTTGGGAATAAAGAGTAGGCTTCGTGGTGTCCTGTTACAGGGGTCAGTCAGTTAATTGACTTGGGTGTACCGCTGCCACGTGGGCTCCCAGCCGTGTTACGGGGAGCAGAGCACGTAAATGGTGATGGATCACTGCTCCTGGAAGGACGGCTGTTCTGTACCCACCAAGAGCCCTGCATGAAACTATGCAGGGTCTGCTTCGTGCTTTCATCCCGGGCTTAATTGCTTTGGGTTGGTTTCAGGGGACTTTTCAGGATTCAGTCAACAACTTAAGGCTTGGGACAGAGAGCCCTGCTCTGAAATAGGAACCGAGTCACACGAGTCGTTCTGCCCGGATTGCACCCGTGTTTTCCTACAGGGTCACCAGCTGCTGGGAGATCGTACTGCTCTGCTGGTCTGTAGCACATCTTGGGTTTTACACCGCTCTAAGTATCATTCTCCCATCAACTACAGCAGTCTCTTGCTATTACCGTGTCATAAAAATCACGGTCTTGAAGTTTCTTGTTTCTGCTAGTACTGATCATATTAAAGTGTCAAAATATCTTTCAGCTCAATTGAATAAGGAGGTGGGTAAGGATGTGACAGGCTTCTAATTCAGATTCAGTACGTGGTGCTACTGTCATGTGGAGCCCTGCAGAGTCCTAAGAAAACATAAAAATTTTTTTTGGCATGTAGATTTGCTGGCTTTGGTAGTTGTACACACCAGGAGCGTTCATCCAGGGGAGCACACTTCTTAAAAGGATGTTTCCTCTAGTTGATGCCTGTGAATGACCGTGATGAAGTCAGGGTTAGGAACTGTGACATGAAGGTAATGGGGAATCTGGTACAGAAATCAGAGCTGCCCACGGAACGGTAAAGGACACAGATGACTCTGAAGATCCCTTATTGCTTGTCAACAGATGCATTAGTTTTCAAATTTGCAGGCTTTTCCAATCTTTTCACCATATGTGTATACATGGCTACTGCTTGTTGTTTTCTCCTCTCATGTCTCTTGTTCTTCCATTTTTCTCAGCTCCTTGAAAGCATCCCAATCCAGGATTACCTTTTTTTTTTTTTTTTTCAGGAGTTATCTCTACTGCATGCAGTACTGTTAACTATGAAGATTCATGTTTCTGATCATAGGAAAAAAAACCCCCACCATAATAATGCCTTTCTCCCCACTGCTCCCCACAAGCCTGCTGGTCGCAAATTAAAACTTGAAAGAAAAGAAGCCATTAATTCTTTTGATTGCATGCTGTCAGGAGCTGAGCTTTTTAGATACAACTATCAGGGTTGTAAAAATTTTAACTTTATTCCTGTTCATATTGCTAGTTTCACATTGTAGAAATACCACCAAGACTAGCTCCTATCTCTTTCCCCCCGCGCCCCCGCACTGTTAACCTGTGGGGGGTTTTTTAAACGTATGTTCTGGTGTAACAGCTGTTTATTGACTGAAAACTTGAACAGAAAATTTTATGTAAAAATAAGCATGCGGGAGTATAATTTCAGTTTTAATTGGGCTATTCTAATGATTCTACTGGCTCAAAGTTCCTTTGCGTTTAAAGTTTGTTTTTCCCTACACACTCTATTTAAAAAGGCACCACCTGGCACGTGTTTATTTTTAATTCAAGCCTGCATATGGCCGATGGGAAGTGAAAGTTAGCTTTCTTGGCGATCGAGGCAGTCATATCATGTTTCAAGAGAGGAGGTCTGAGGAACACAAAAAAACCCCCAAAGAAACAAAAGAAACCAACCCCTACTATTGAGGGAAAGGATGCTGTGCTGTATGGTCAGAGGCTGTAATATTAGCAAAGGAACTCCTGGAGCATGACGTGAGGAGCTGAGTCATTTACAGCTGGTACAGAGATGAATTTCTGCTGAAGGATACTTGTTACTGCAGGGCTGATGCTCCAGCTGGTGCATTGCCTGGTTAAGAGCAAAGTAAACTTGAGGCCGGTAAGAACTGCTGTGAAAAAGTGCACTCCAGATAAGAGTACTTTAATCTCTGGAACATTTAATTGGTTCAGCAGCTTTTCTCTAGTGCCTGAAGTTTTTTAGATTGTGCAAACATATTCATGACATGGGCATAATTACCCATTTCTAATGTATGTATTCTCTAGTAGTAGTAGCAGAGAACACTTTCTTTTTTACCGTTAATACAGTTATGGTTCATATATCAAATTATAAAGTTTAATATGTGTCCTTGAAAGTCTCCTGACTTAGTTCTCTGCATTTTAATGTGGGTTGCTATTGTAGGTCAGTATACTGATCTTGCATCTATCTAATGAGGTTTGAACGTGTTTAATATGAGCCTCGGAGTATGCTTTCCATGCGACTGTGTAAAAATTAATACTTTCAAAAATTTGTATTCAGTTTGTGCTCTTTGAACATCATGTCCATTGGAAGATTGTTTTGACAGATTAGTTGTGGATAATGATTTTTTTCAAGCATGTTTAATGCCTTATGATAGGCATTCTGGTAACTATCAATCAATTACTTTCCTGTACAAGATACTGTTTGAAATTTGATTTTAAGACAAAGAGGGCTTCTACCTTGCTTAATAATGCCTTTACCTCCCAGCTCCCAAATGTTTTTTTTTCTAAGCAAGTTGACCCAAAACTGAGCATCAAGAACAGCTCGCCTAGCCCCTGCCCCGGTGTGCTGTGGCAAGAGGTGAGCAGGTAGGGTTTTTAACAAGCCCTTGGTTTTCTTACTGGTGTTAAAGAAGCTGGCAAGTTCACAGGACTTGGAACCATGTATCATAAATTTTCAGAGAGCCATTTCTGAGATGGTACGGCAGCACAGGTTAAAGTTAGAGGGGAGAAAAGAGAGCAATTCCGCTTCTCCGTGAGGAAATTGTCACGCTTCCATGGGGACGCTTGCTTGGGTCTGCTGGAGGAGCAATTAGTGGCAGCTTGGAGGAAAGGGAAGCTTCTGCTGTCCTGCATGGTGATCAGACTCCTGAGTAATTAACCAGTGACTGTGACAAATATATTCCTTCAATTTCTTGAATCACGGTATTTCTAACACCAAACGCGGTTAGTTGCCAGTTTGCTTACAGATGTAGAGTTACAACTTCACAGAGTAACTATCTAAATACCTTCTTGGGCATCATATCTTCCATTCGCCATGTAACCTCTTGTCTTTTTTCCTTTCAATGCTATTTTTCCTCTTGGCTCTATTTTTTTTATCCTTTATCCATCTTGGATGCTAGTTGATCAGAAGGGTTTAAGGTCGTCGTTATTCCTTTGTTTTTCTGCTTTATGGAAGTCTGCATAGTTTGAATACAGTAACATGAAAAAAACCCAAAACACAGTAGTTGGTTATTCAAGTAAATTACTTCTAGGGCCTCACAGATTCAAGGACCATAGAGAACCTGCCCCTTGTCCATGTTTCTTGACTAGGGAGCTCGGAGTGCTACAACAGGTCTTCATCACCCATTTCATCCGGTCACTTCCTTCTGTCAGCCTGGACCATCTTAGTCTATAGCAGTGACGTAAATGACAGTAGACATCAGGGCACCCCTCTTGCTCCAGCCCACAGAGTACAAACTAACAGATGGTGCCAGCTAAGGAAAGAGAAGATATTAACAACATCAAAAATTAGCATATTTTAAAGGGTGCTGTTGCGTGAAAATGTGTCTGAATAGCTCAAGTGTGGAAATTCCATTCATAAAAGTATTATTTCTCTGTGCCACTGTGGGTTTTTTGGTATGTTGGGAGATAAATTTATAGAATTAAACTAGATAAAATCTTTTAGAGGTGAGTAAATTTAAAAGCAAGTACTGATTGTGTAGGGGGTTTTGAATTTTGTATGCAGAATGCTTATTAGGCCTATAAAAATAGCAAATACTTTCAGGAATCGATTGAGTCACTAGCAATGTTTAATAGTCCAGATTAACAAAAATGCCTCTTTTGAGTCTTTGGGGAGCTCTAATTCTTGTGCATTTCTCCAGTTCTTCTGTGTAGGATGATTTTGTCTCTGTAAAATTTCCCTGCAGCTTCTACCTTTATTATATTTTCTTTAGCATAAATGACTTTCACTTTCCACCTTCAGATTCTGAACGTCTAATGTTTTTATATAAGAACCGCATCTTTTGCTGTGCCACCCCAAGAATTCCCCAACGCAAGGGTATAAAGGGGAAACATCCACGCGTCGGAAAAAAGCAACTAGACCTCGTCAAGTAATTTAGATGTGCCCAAGCACGGCTGAGTTTTTCTACCTGGTTCTGCAGTTTCCCATAAAGGAATGTGCACATATGTTACTGGTGGCTGCTTTGAACAACTTGAGTCTTGTTTCAACAAATGTTGACCCCTTGCTTGTAGGACTGATCCTCTTAAAATGTCTGTGTACGGTATGTCAAGAAGTTCCTTTTCTATAAGCCTGTCCTTCTAAATCCTTTGTTGAGAGTATGCAGCAGGGATCATATATATAATTTCTAATGAAGTACCCTTACTTCAGGTTATTTCCTAGCTTGCAAACAACCTTCCTGTGCGACCTTGCAGTCACGCTGCCCTGCTATGAGCCGCAGTTCCTGGTTGAACTTGGGACACAATTGCCTGGTGTTACAGCTGGGCTGGCAGAAAAAATGCCAGTTATCACACAAAATACTTTTACTCTGCTAAAATCTATGTGCTTAAACATCTTGAAGAGATGATTCTTTCTGAGCTTATTTCTAAAGGGGCAGGCCTTTCGGGTGTTACTCTGCTAAAATCTATATGCTTAAACACTTAGAAGAGATTATTCTTTCTATTTCTAAAGGGGCAGGCCTTTCGGGTGTTCTTGGAGAAGGCTAGGTGACTTCAGGGAGTTGGCTCACATGTATGAATTTTCCAGAAATTGGCTGCAAGCCAAAATTTGGCTGGGAAGGTTAATCTGAAGAGCACCGTAGTTAGGTCTCGTTTCCAGTGTATGGATTTTGCAGAAATTGGCTGCAAGCCCAAAATTTGGCTGGGAAGGTTAATCTGAAGAGCACCGTAGTTAGGTCTCGTTTCCACATGAAAGCTTTTTGTAGCTTTTTTATTTTTATCAAGACCTTTAAAAATGTTCTTTTACTTATTTGTTAGCTGCTTCAAAACGTGCTTTAATCGGAACGTATCTAGAATGTCCCCTATCCTCTTCCAGAAGACATTCACTTTACTATGAAACATCGACTTTAAATAATTACAGAATATTCCAAAAAGCTGTTACCCCATTTACCACAGACTCAGGTACTCAGGTGCCTGCTATTGAATCTTTCTTCCAAATACTTTTTTTAGTAGGTTGTGGTTTTATGTGACATTCTGATAACTTTGGGGATCTGTTGGAAAAAGCAGTTTTAGTAGAGTTATGTCATAGACATTAATGGTGATGACGTTGCTCTTTCACAAAGTCCCTTTTTTGATTGCAGGAGCCCCCATAGATGGCAGAGAGCACAAAGAATCTGTAAAAAATAACCTGGCCACAATTTCTTGTATACTTACCGGTTTTACAAAACGTTAAAAATATTTGGTATTATGCATTGATGTACTTAACTGATTCAAAGGGTTTTCTGAGCTACTTATTGCGATAGCATCTAAATGTTTTATGACTTTAAATAATTACAGAATGTTCCAAAAAGCCGTTACCCAATTTACCACAAACTCAGGCACTCAAGAACCTGCTATTGGATCTTTCTTCCAAATACTTTCTTTAGTAGGTTGCGGTTTTATGTGACATTCTGATAACTTTGGAGATCTGTTGGAAAAAGCAGTTTTGGTAGAGTTATGCCATAGATGTTAATGGTGATGACGTTGCTCTTTCACAAAGTCCCTTTTTTGATTGCAGGAGCCCCCATAGATGGCAGAGAGCACAAAGAATCTGTAAAAAATAACCTGGCCACAATTTCTTGTATACTTACTGTTTTTAAGAAATGTTACAAATATTTGGTATTATGCATTGATGTACTTAACTGCTTCAAAGGGTTTTCTGAGCTACTTATTGCCATAGCATCTAAATGTTTTACAAAAGCATTATTAAATTTATTTTCACACTTGTGAGAGAAAGGAAGAGATGTCTAAATTTGGGAGGGTGGGAGGTGAAATTCCAGGAAGAGATTTTTAACTGACTAGAAATAGAAAATATTGAGTCCCTTTTTTGATTGCAGGAGCCCCCATAGATGGCAGAGAGCACAAAGAATCTGTAAAAAATAACCTGGCCACAATTTCTTGTATACTTACCGGTTTTACAAAACGTTAAAAATATTTGGTATTATGCATTGATGTACTTAACTGATTCAAAGGGTTTTCTGAGCTACTTATTGCGATAGCATCTAAATGTTTTACAAAAGCATTATTAAATTTATTTTCACACTTGTGAGAGAAAGGAAGAGATGTCTAAATTTGGGAGGGTGGGGGGTGGAATTCCAGGAAGAGATTTTTAACTGACTAGAAATAGAAAATATTGATTATGTGAACGCGTAACTTAGGGTGTTTCGGAACTGTCTCATCAAAACAGTTGATAGTTCTCCCCCTTTACTCTCTCCTGGTGAGACCCCACCTGGAGTACTGTGTCCAGCTCTGGAGTCCTCAGCACAGGAAGAACATGGACCTGTTGGAACGGGTCCAGCAGAGGGCCATGAAGATGATCAGAGGGATGGAGCACCTCTCCTGTGCGGACAGACTGAGAGAGTTGGGGTTGTTCAGCCTGGAGAAGAGAAGGCTCTCAGAAGATCTTATAGCAGCCTTCTAGTACCTGAAGGGGACCTACAGGAGAGATGGGGAGGCACTCTTTATCAGGGAGGGTAGCGATAGGACACAGTAACAGTTTTAAACTGAAAGAGTGGAGATTTAGATTAGATATTAGGAAGAAATTCTTCCCTGTGAGGGTGGTGAGGCACTGGAACAGGTTGCCCAGAGAAGCTGTGGATGCCCCATCCCTGGAAGTGTTCAAGGCCAGGCTGGATGGGGCTTTGAGCAACCTGCTCTAGTGGGAGGTGTCCCTGCCCATGGCAGGGGGGTTGGAACTCGATGGTCTTTAAGGTCCCTTCCAGCCCAAACCATTCTCTGATATATTCAGACCTCATACCAGCTTTATCTTCCAGCTCATCAGACTCCAGGACCTGAAATCAGTTGCTCAGACACTAAGAAGTGCACAGAATGTTGGACACTTATGCAAAGTTTAAGAACTTTGCCTATCACCACGGGAGATCGCAGTAGTAGGAGATTGACTGTCTCCTTTACCGCAGTTTATCTTCTGTAACTACAAAGTCATCTTCTCTGCTTTCTGTTCCTCAGGCCATGTACAATAAATTTTCTTACACATGGAGCAAGTGGACAGTCTTCCACTGCAGTCCTGGTACTTTCTGAGACCTTGGCCATTTTTGATGTGAATGAGCTGAGGGTCTGGCAGAGAAAAAAGCATCAGTCTTGAATGACCTGCCACGATTGTAATATGTATACACAAAGTCCAGTACAGTTGCATAATCCCTGCTGTGTCTTGGATGTTGACTTTGTAAGCAGGGTAGTTATACAGTTTTCACCAATCTTTCAGAAAAAGCAAATTAGAGAAAAACCCCAGAGCTTCCTAAAAGAAAAATCTGATACCCAGAATAATTGTAAAAAAACCTCGCTATATCTGCTGCAAACGTTTGTCCCTTTTGAGCTAATTGGATAACTGATGGTAGTAGGAGACGCACATCCCCTACTGTTAATGGGAGAAAAAACCCAACAAAACCCCCTGCTGTTAATTTTTCACACACATTTATTGACAGAAAACATTTTGGATGCCGGAGTGAGAATTGTAGTGGGTACTAAATTCTGCTTCCAGCTCATCTTTGCCTAATCCCGTTCCTTTGCCATCGCTGCTCCTTCACAGTTTGCAGGCTGCTGCTGCCACGCTCGCTTGCACTCAGTGTGACTCTAAACTTCTCAGCTCTTCTTCTGATCTTTGTGTTTTTGTCAGTCTATTTGTATTGGCAGTCCCTCGTCTGACACAGGTCCTCCTCAATCTCTCTTGCTTTGCCTTTACCTCGTTCCATCTCCCATGTGTTTGGCTGCACTCCCTGTTACTGTTTTAGCTCTGCCTGCATTTCTTTCTCTTCTCTCAGTCTTCCCCTGGTCCTTGCCTTTCCTTCTTTCCCCTCCCTGGCTTGTTACCTGAACTCAGTCTTTCCTTCCCACTCCTGACTTTGTGGACTCAGTTCATATTGCAAATCCACTGTGAGCTGTGTTTGCAAGCAGAAATCGCTAAAGGTTGGATGAAAATACTTTCAAGATCTGGTTAGCATCCAGGGAATGTGACCACTTTATATATATAGTCATTACAAATACCTGTTAGCCAACATTTTGCAGAGATTTATAATTTGGATAGATTTTGGTGGAGACGAGAATCTCAGACTATACACAAAGACCAAACTGAAGAGTTTGCATGTCCAAATACCTTGGAAGAGTTTCTTGCGGTGATTTATTATTATTTTTTTTTAACAGGAGCCAAAACCCAAAGAGAAGCATAGTATAATAGTTCGGTAACTGAACTGTTTTCAAGATTTCAGTCCAGAAAGCTTGGCAAAGTTGTGATCTAAAACTGGAGCCTTGTAGCATGAACTATTGGCTTTACCTGAGCATCCTTGCATCCCAGGCGATATAAGCAGTCTTTATTTTAAAGGTGTTGACTGGGGAAAAAAATCCAAATTGATGGATGCTCTTCCATAGAGGAATGGGCATTATTTTAAGTTGTCAAATGTGTCATCGCATTTTCCATGCAGAATTTCCAGGGTGGAGGTGCAGGGGGGTGTGTCTCTTTCTGCAAGACATTTTCAGCTCAGAAGTGATGAGAATTTTACCAAAAGTGTGAGGGGGGGGTGGGGTGGGGGGGAAGGAATGAAGCTGAATGTGTTATGAATTAATTTAGTCTCAGACCTGGTGCGTGGAAATGAGTGATTACATATGTTAAAAACACATTCAGATTTAACACAGTGAATGTTTCCCTTTTTTGTGCTTTGGGTATAATAGAAGAGACAGCATCTTGAAAGGAGAAATTAAAGCCCTACTACTTTCTGTTATTACTCTGAACTTTAGACAAAGATTTCCATCTCTAACACCAAAATTGTACTAATACTCATTAGCAGAGCCCCATCTTTCCCTGGCTAGTGCTTACAAGTCTGTATTACAGAATGATAAACCGGTATTTGAAATTCTGCTGGTCAGAAAAATCAATGGAAAGCTCGACCCCTTCACAGAATAACATCCGTCGCATGGACATGGGTTAAATAAGGTCAGAATTTCAACTTGTTCTAAAATACAAATGCTAAAGGTGAGGTGGTTCTCCGGAAAGAGGAGTTGAACAGATGAGAAGATGGGTAACTTGCCTTTTTGGCCTCCCGACAAACCCAGGTTTCTGACACTGGTTGACAGTTCATCCTAATCCAAGCCAAGATGAGGTGCGTTTTCTGAGATGTGGGAGAGAAGCGTGTGCTCACACCTTACCCACTGTTGCTACATAAGGCAGTGTTACTCTGTGTGTGTGTGAAAATCCAGCACTCTGCTTTTTTTTTTTTTTTCCACTTGAAAGACAATTTTTTTACTACTGAAATCCACAGATGCCTTTTATATTTTGAAAATAAAAACCATGCAAATTATTCCTTAATACTTTTTCCTTTGAACTTACCAGGGCAGCGGACCTTGGTGACCCAACAGCCGCAGATTTGGTGGGCAGCTGGTTTCGCTACAGACTTCTCAAACATTCAGCTTTCTGCAGGCAGCACAGTTTTGGCTGCTACTGAAATTTGCCTGTTTAGAAGCATTATTTCCATTTGTGTTTTACAAGACTGTTTTGTCTTCTAATGTATTTTAAGCGCCAGAGCACTCTAGTTTCCCTCCAGATGGACTGACAGACCAGCAAGAGGAACTAGAGAGGAACCCTAGTCTTTGGGGGTAGGAGAGGCTCTAAAAAATGGAGATTTCTTTTTGAGATCCTCTTCAGGAAGGATGGGAGATGGTGATGCTGTTATCCAATCCTTTTCCTGCTCTCTCCTATTCTTATTTCTGAAAAAAACATCAGGGGATAGAGCATCTTCCATGACACAGCATCATTAGGGTTATGAAGAAGTAAACCTCAGCAGATGTGCTGGTCATCCCGTGTACCTTAAAAGTAGACAGTAATGGCAGAATACTCAGACTATGTTGTAACCTGTGTGAGGTCCAGAGCTGAGCCTGCTTCTGAAATGAGAGAGCCCTACAGAGATCCTTTTCAGGTCAGAGTAAAACTAGGAGGCAATTGCACAGCTTAGCCATAAGCATCTCGAGCCAGGAGCATGATATATGTTCCCCTGATGTTATGGAAAAGGTCGATGAAAATACAGTCTATTTCCATAATATTTCAAAACAGCAAAACCGGCAAATTAGAGATGCCAGGAAATACTAGAGTTAATGAATCCCCTACACAGTTGAGTAAAAGTAATTTCATTTTAAAGAGAAAGGCCTTCCAGTAGCATTAAAAGTAATTTCACAGCTTAAATGAGCTCAGTCATGCCTCTGTAGTAAAGAGTGCATTACCCTTTTTATTGCCATCTATGAAACTGCTTTTAGCTACATTTGAATTCGAGACATGATGGTTAGACTGGTCTGTGCCTAGTTGAAAGTGACTGATCTCATTTTTGAGAAGATACTTCCTAATAAATACATCTGTTTATCAAAAGGAGTTTTGGAAGGGAAATGATTACTCATTTACTGAATTTAAATATAAAGGGCAGCTTTTTATAGCCTAACTTTTAGTAATTGCTCTAAATATACAGCAGCTACTTTTTAGAATACGTTAACCTGTATTAAGGGCAGATATGACTCTCTTTGAGAGGGAAAGGACTGTCAGCTATTTAAAGGTCTCAATTTATCTAAAGCGAAATGTAAAATTTCCTGATATCACTTTCCTGATGTCACTTAGAGACAGGTATTGAATATTTTGAAACAATGTTTTATCATTTCTTAAGATTTCCTCAGGTTTTCAGTGATTGTAGCACCTAAATGACCTGTAAAGATGGGTAATCTGCATGTACTTCAGCTTCCCTTTGAAGTTTCCAGCTGCTTGGTCTTTTTTTCATTATCGTAGACAAACTAGCAGTTTTTAATTGCTATCAGGTATTCCTGAATTTGAAGCAATCAGCTTGTTGAGGCAGAAGCAAATTTGGTGCTCGGTATTCATTCAGTAGTCAAACTTGTTTAATAGGTTTAAAATAAACAGATTTTATTTTTGAGCTAAGATGCCAAGGTCAAAATTCTATGGCAAAAAGGCCTAACACAGAGAGAGGTCTGTTAAAATCCATAACACTTTAAATGGATGGACAATATCATGGACCATATACTTTATTTTAGAATTAGGCTTTGCAGAAACCACTGATTTTACTTGATGTCTGTTGTTAACACGCCTTTCTTTCAAGTGGAGTTTATTATGTGCCTTTATAGGTCCAGCTGAATTGCACTAGAAAATAAGTAGGAAAAAATCTAACCTAACTAGATGCAAACAGACAAAAAAATCAGAAATAAGCTGCAACTTAACTCTCTCACAGAGAGAGAATTATGGAATCTGGCTTCTTCTTGACATAGTGCTGCAAAGAGTGAGCACTGTATAAAAACAAGATACAGACTTGATGGAGGATGGTCCCTCAGTCTTCCTAACGTTTGAAGAAGATTGGAGTTGTGGTGCAGAGCATGTCCCTTTATGTCAAGGTGTCATGGCAGATTCAGTCCTGCATCCAACCAGTGTCCAAAGCACCATATCCTCACCCTCTCAGCAAGAATCTTGCCATTGACCAGGAGCAAAAATTGTCATAAGTCTCACTTCTGGATTTTTATGTGTAAATATGCATACACATGCCCCTGCTGTGGTATATGAAGAAAGGAGACTTTTCATTCATTAAGACTCCTTCAAAATGATGGGTTTTTTTTGAGACTGTTACTGAGCCAATGAGGTTTAGAAACCTTTGGAACAGACTGTGATGGGAGCAGTTGAATGTTCAGTGGTGATTTACCAACACGCCATTTGAATTAGGATTACAACAGGAAGGAAGTTTCCATGGGAGATTGCTTCATGTACTCAGCAGAATTCCAGTCTATTTTAGTTGCTCAGTGCAAATTTTATATAGCTTTAATATAAGAAGTTGAGCAAAATTGCTCTGTTTTGCACATATAAGCTGCACAGATTCCACTACTGTAGTTTTCAAATCAAAGGTAGGTGACAAATTTGTCTTTACAAGGAGAAATCCATTGGAGATTGTTCCTTGGTGTCACAAAAGTTGGTTCTTCTAATATTGGAGACAAGGAATGTTTTTCAGCTCATGATTCTGCTTTACTCTGTCCATGGCACAAGGTCTGAGTTCATACCACCTCGTGCATCCTTTTTGTTTCATTAGACATTGAGCCCCCAGAGCAGGAGGACAGCAATGCTGCACCCCAGAAGACACCTCAGTCTGAAGATCAAGTCTACCTCATTGTTCAAAGGGCATCATGGAACAAACCCACCTCGTAGAGTTAACACCACCATATCAGAGCTGCTTGTTGCATGCTATGGAAAAGGGTCAAAATCTGTCTCTGGAAACCAGACCTTTTCCTCAGAAATTGGAATTGCTTTCATATCAGAAGATTTTTTTTTCTTCTGCTTTCTGCCTGTTTTTGAAAGCAGATGTTTGGCAACCAGCAGCTCCTGGATTCCCAGCGTGGAAAGATCCCAGCTCCATCCCAGATCTGCTGGATAGCTGGAGCTGACGCTGGTCCCCCAGGCACTGGTCCTGTCCTCCAAGCAGTAAGTCAGAACATGAGAATTCTGGATGTGCCTTTCCTTAGGCCATCACTCATGTGTTTTGATTTAAAGAAAAAGAAGTTAACTTATATTCTCACTTTACAGTGGTTCAAGGTTGACCATGTAGCACTGTTTTAGGGTTCCTAATCAGAATACAGCCCTTTACAGGGAACACCAAAATACTTTCGTGGAACATAACCTCCAGGTACCATGGACCAGTATTATGTTATGCAAGAGTTATTTTTAATATATTAAAGATTAACATCTATGGAGAAAGTTGATCAGGAATAAACATCCTGATAAGGTAAAAATCTTTCTCCATTTAATCATCACCCCTATTTTTAAGAGTTCCCAGGTTAGATATAAAGCATGGGCTTTTTTAGCCAGAAATTGGTTCATGAAGTAGTTATTAAGGAATAGAATTTTTTATAGGGAATTGTATTGTTTACAGTGACTGACCTTTTTTCTTTGAGTTTTCATCTTCATTATTAAATAAAAAAGCTTAATCTGTTCCTTTGCTTTTCCATTGTTGCACTTTTAATTATAAGCACAGGTAGTCATTCAGGCTGATGAAAATATTGATTAATCTCAAAAATATTAACTTGCAAATATTTATTAAAGGAAGCATAAATTTGCCTCGGATCTACTTTTAAAAATCACTGTTAATGATGCTTTTAGTTTTGAAGTCAATGCTTTAAAGTATGAGCTGTGCATCCCTGGGTTTTTTGTTTTTTGTTTTTTTTTTTCTTTTTTTTAGTACACGAAGCACACTTTATTTTAGGTTAAACATTTATTTTAATCTAAAGCAGAGGGTTAGATAATAAGCTTCAGTACTGACACACTTAACTCCGTATGAAAGTAACCATAGTACTAAAAGTCTAGAATTAAAAGAATAATCATAAAATTACATGTACAGAATAATTTGTTCTACCAGTAACATGTCAAAAAAAAAGATGACATTGCTGTTTGGACTGTGAAAATTTTTTCCTCTTTTTTTTTTTTTAATGAAAAAAGATTAAACGGGGAAAAATTGGATTAAGAAAAATATGTAGTAAATTCCTAGGGGTGAATTGAGACACTCAGTTACTGGGAAGAAAATAACCCAAAATCTAAGGAAGCACTGATGATAATAAGTGTTTTTTGACATCTGTAGCATGTGTATAGGCTGAGAAACAAAGTCAGTATTCATTTTTTGAACATTAATATTTGCATTATGCAGTTCCAACTAATTTGGGTTCCTCATTGAAGTTTATATTTGAGATAAAAAGCACATAAACCAATAAGGAAATGGGGAAGAGAGGAAAAAGAATGGCAGTGGTGCATTTGGAAGGGTTTTCTCTACATACAACTTGAAAGCGTGATCATAAAACTTCCGAATGTTATTGCAAGTGTCAAAAGCTCTGAGATTCCACATAGTTTGTAACCAAAAGAAAAAGGTCACGTATAGTCAGGGAGAGCACGGTGGAAGACAGTTTGAGTCTGCTGAACCTTCCTTTGGCTGCTGCGAGCATCTGGCAGCGCAGAAGTCATGGCGATGCTTATTTCTGGAGTTTGCTCAAGCTCTCAGCATCTTTGCTTTATGATTAGCTATTACAAGTTCTCTTGTAGTCCAAATAAGCTTCTGACTCTCAAAAGTGGAACAGGAGATTGTAATTTATGCTCCTAAGGTTTCTTGGAAGAGATTAAATATAACCCTGCTCCTTAGCCTGTATTAGAGAGGCTTTAGCCTTGGCCCAGAATGGTGGGACTTGCTTTCTGTCGTGGGCAGCCTCCTTTAAATGCAAGAAAGTTTTGATTGCTTTCATGATTTCTTTTCATCCTCCTGGACAAAAAATCTGGACGCTTCCAGGCCCACCTTTTCCCTTGCTGTTTAGCTCATAGAATCGTAGAATGGTTTGGGTTGGAGGGGACCTTAAAGATCATCCGTGCCATGGGCAGGGACACCTCCCATTAGACCAGATGTAAAAGAACACAATAAAAAGCTACATTTTCCCTGTCCTGTACCAGCAGGAGAAGAGAAAACCATGGCAAGAACATGTTATGTTGCTTACTACCTACCCCTACATATATATATATATATTTCATATTTAAATAAGAATAAATATTACATATTTATATTTCTACCCCTACATATATATTTTTTTTTTCCTGTCATGAGCCATGTGCTCCTTCACCTTTGGAGGAGTTTGAAGTATTGGTAAGGATTTGATGAGGAAAATGCCTTTGGAGAGGCACTATGTCTTCAGCTGGGGAAGGGGAAGAAAAGGGTCAAATGTAGCAGTTGGACTTGTCTCCCTTCAGCTTCTTCTCCAGTTCAAAGGTGGGCTGCAAGGCTGCCCTTCTGTTTTGAATTTCCTAGTTATTTCTAGCAGTCAGCAGGTTGTTGGCTGGGGTATTTCAGTTTGTGTGTAATTTAAGCTATCACAGTTTGATTGAAGGGGAAGGATGTCAGTTATTTAAGATTTTGAAGGTTTTCAGAAATTCAGCCTGCTTTAACAGGGATGTTAATGGCACAGATAAAACTTTTACATTTCAGCAAAAGCCACAGCGAGCTATTTTGGATCTAATTCTTGGACTATTTCTCTCAGCTGTTTAACTTCCATCTTACTTGTTCAAGGGCTGTCTGAAAGGTTCCTTTTGTGATGTCTTAGCTGAAGACATCACATCAGCCACATTGGAAGGTGGCTTGAAATTTTTAAAACCAAAATCCTATAAGATGGGGATAAATGGTGAAGATGTTCTGCTATAGTCATTCAGTTGAAGTTATTTATACTTCATCTGCTTCTATATTTAATTATGTTGCAATTGAAGTTCCAGTTGGAATACAGCTACAAGATGACATATGATGCTTTTAAGCAATAACATTGTGCTGCTCTTTCCTGGAAAAATTAGCGTATTGGATAAATTATGCCATAGTTGACAGCCAGGATTAATTTTGACAGTAAGCTTTAAAGCAATGTGGTTGGAAAAAAAAAATAGCAGATGTGCATATTTGCTGAAGAATCTGGATTTGCAGATTATTACATGTGTTATGAATTGCAAATTAAGACTACTTGAAAGCTTCTCCGCCTCTTATGCCTGCAACTGTGTTCTTAGTCTCCCATGATGTGAAAGGCTTCTCCTACTACTTTCTCTTACTGGCTTAGGAAAAGCTGGAAGAGTAGCTCTCAGCTTGGTTGGCTACTTCTTTTGTAATGCAGTTGAGTAGCCATAACTGAATAATGGCAAACTAGCAAAGAATGTGTTTTGCTAGTTACCATTAAAAAAGAAAAAAAGCAAGAAGACAGTTCTTTGACAAAGGGAGGAAATTCTACGTTTTTATGCTGTCAGTTATAATGCTTTTATTTTAAAATAAACTTGAGTGTTTCTTAGGGGGAGACTGAACTGTACGGAGAATCAGCAGGTGCTGCAGAAGAGCCAGGGGAACGGCACCGGGACCTGCCAGAAACAACTTGGGAACAGCTAAAGGAGGGTTCAAGAGTTTGAGAGCTGTTCACATCTAAGTTTGGGTACCCAGTGACTGATTCACTGTGGCTCTCCATGAGAAAGCTACAGACTAAGAGAAATCCAAACCTCTATTTATAAGAGATGCTGATGTTCCCTAACTTTAACTGTAAGGTTTTAGGGTGGTATAATGTTTGCTGTCTTTTACCACATTATTTCACATGTTCTTGTAAGTCTGTAGGGTATCACAGAATCATAGCATGGTCTGGGTTGGAAGGGACCTTAAAGATCATGGAGTTCCAACCCCGCAGGGTCACCTCCCACTAGAGCAGGTTGCTCAAAGCCCCATCCAGCCTGGCCTTGAACACCTCCAGGGATGGGGCATCCACAGCTTCTCTGGGCAACCTGTTCCAGTGTCTCACCACCCTCACAGGAAAGAATTTCTTCCTGATATCTAATCTAAATCTCCCCTCTTTCAGTTTAAAACCATTTACACCTCATCCTATTGCTCCACTCCCTGATTAGAGAGTCCCTCCCCATCTCTCCTGTAGGGCCCCTTCAGGTACTGGAAGGCTGCTATAAGGTCTCCCCGGAGCCTTCTCTTCTCCAGGCTGAACAATCCCATACATAATTTCAAAAGAACTCCTAAATGTTTAAGCACTTTCCATCCAAGCTCGAGTTCCTGAATAGGACATCATAGGACATCATCTTACCAGGTCTGTAGTCTTTTCTTTGTATTGTAACTGCAGCAGTGCTTTATCTCACCAGAAGTTGAAAAGATCGTATCAGACAGGCCTAGGACAGCAGGTGCAGAACAAAAATAAACAGTTTAGTTTAAATTAACTAAGGGCTTCAGCTCACGGTTGCTGAATATTTGAAGAGGCTAATTAGCATTTTCACTAGGTAATGGAAACTTTGGCGTAGGTTTTTCTTCGGGAGGCAGCGACTGAGAAAATTAACACCTTCATCAGCCGCCGTGTTCGTTCCTAATGCAGGGTCAAAGCCCTTGTTTGTTCTGCCGGGGACCAGGCACGTTCATTGGTTTCTAATTGAGTTGCCAGTGCGGAGCCAGCGGCCCGTGGACCTGTCCCACCTCCCGGTTCAGCCAGGAGGTCACCTGGTTAACCCAGGTTCAACCTGCAGGCTCTGCCCTCCCTTGCCCTGGTGAAACTCCAGGCCAAATTTACAGCTATGGGCAAACACAGCGCAACTGAAGGCAGAAATTTATTGTTAGATTTTGTCAGCAAAATTACTCACTGAATTTCACTGAATTTCTAGAGTTGGAAGGGACCATAGAGATCATCTAGTCCAACTCCCCTGCTGAAGCAGGATTGCCTAGAGCTAGAGCACGTTACTCAGGACTGCATCCAGGCGGGTCTTGAAAATCTCCAAAGAAGGGGACTCCACACCCTCCCTGGGCAGCCTGTTCCAGGGCTCTGTCACCCTCACTGTGAAGAAGTTTTTCCTCATATTTGAGTGGAACCTCTTATGTTCCAGCTTGTGCCCGTTGCCCCTCGTCCTCTCACTGGGAACCACTGAAAAGAGTCTGGCTCCCTCCTCCTTCAACCCTCCCTTGAGATACTTGTAGGCGTTGATAAGGTCTCCCCTCAGCCTTCTCTTCTCCAGACTAAAGAGTCCCAGCTCTCTCAGTCTCTCCTCATAAGGGAGATGCTCCAATCCTTGAATCATCTTTGTTGCCATTCGCTGGACTCTTTCCAGTAGTTCCCTGTCCCTCTTGAACTGGGGAGCCCAGAACTGGATGCAGTACTCCAGTTGTGGCCTCACCAGTGCAGAGTAGAGGGGGAGAATGACTTCCCTTGACCTGCTGGCCACACTCTTCCCTATGCAGCCCAGGATTCCGTTGGCCTTCCTCCCTCCCACCCCCCAAAAAAAACCCCCAACCCAACAACGCAGCTTGATTTTTAAATTTTAGGTTGAATTAGCAAAACCACAAATACAACTGAAAAAAAAAATAATGGTTGGATTAAAAAAAGCAGGTTGTCATTTAAAGTACCAGAAAGTAAACTCTCTCTGCTATTTTTACACAGGCTTTATTTGGATTATCAGGGTGTTTTAATTCCTCTCTTCCTGCCTTCCTCATTTTAAGGAAAATGAGCTGAGACATGAGGTATACACAGTGTCTGGCAGCGCAGACGCCTGCTCATGTAAAGATGGAACAGTTGTTGTACACACATCCTCCTCGGTGTTGATGCAGTGGCTTAAAAGTGATGAAATCCTTGCCAAGTAAATACCTGTAAGCTGAATGGTCAAAGTTGATAATGAAAAGTCCTGAGCATGTTTGGGATTGCTTTTAAAGACACTGGTCAAAAGAAGACCTCTCATGATTAGGTAAGGGGTTATAAAGTAAAAAAATATATAGGATAAGCAGAAGTAATTGTAGGGTAAAGGCCTAAATGCAAAATGTTTTGCCATCAGATACTTCTTGATATGATGAAGCAATAAAACACCACTCCTCCTGCCTAACCAGAGGGGAGACAAATTTGAAGCTGATCAAATTAGAAACAAGCACAGTATTTTTAATTGTGTGCCCAAATCTGAAGTTTGCTTTTTAGAAAAGCAAAATAGAACAAAAGTTACTTTTGTTAAACATTATTATAAGATAATGACATCTGAACTGTCTCTCATCTGAGCTCTCTCATCAGAGCTATTTGACCTTCTGTCACGCTGGTAGAGAAAATGATTTTTTTCAGTGTAAATTTCCTTTCCCCAACTCTCCCAGTTATTCATCCTCAATTTTAAGTCTTTCTGCGCAAAGATCTAGATAGCAAGACTTCGATCATCCTCAGTCTCTTGCTTTACAGTGTTGGAATTAGCCTGAGAAAACAATGTTTATTTTTATATCATTGGGTTGGTTTTTTCCTGTTGTAATCCATGCATTTGTCATAGTTGATATATTTCAGAAGATGACACTAGTTTTGGGGTTTTCTTTATAGAAACGGGTCCTGTCAAATTATCATTTGTTAAACCATATCTAGGAAATAAAAATACTCTAGTTGTGTTTTAAAATTAATCATCTTCTACAAGTTGGAGTTTTCTTTACACTGTATCTGTGAAATTATGAACAAGTAGGTATGTAGGAGCTCAGCCTTAAATGTTTCTCTAGGTCCGCTATACCTAAATCTAAATAGATACTATAGTATCTATCCTATAGTAGCACAGATCAGTGGTCACAGAGCCAAAAAAAAAAAAGAATGCGGTAAGAGCCTATCAATACAAGACTGTATACTGCTGAATGGGAAACATTTAAGCACCCATGTAAGAATTGACATGAGTTAAATTCTGTAGAATAGAGAGAAATTAAGTTTTCCTAATAAGTGGGGCACAGCAGCTTTTGCTAGTAATTAAATAGAAACATTCTAGCTTGATTATCAGATTTTTTAGGAAGTATTGAGATTTGATCATTGTAATTCGTGAGGTTTTGTAGCGCCTTAACTGTATGTGTCAAACAGGGCTGTAGGAGTAGCAGCGAGACTTTTTTTTAAGCAAATGAACACTAGGAGTACCTCTAGGAGGAAGTTACTCAGACTTGTTCAAGTATAAGTAAATTCATGTCTTACTGTTCAGAAGCACTTAGAAGCTCAAAAGTCTAATTAAAGAAGACCTTAGTAATACACATATATGGCATATAATATTCTAATAATATTAGAAGACCAGGTAAACACACTTAACACCCTGGAAGAAAGTCGAGGCAAGACACAATAGTTCTTACATCTTTGCTGTACTCACAAGACACAAATGGAAGCAGTAGTTACAGAATAATTTAGAAAGACCCATGAGATTATAGTGTAAAAATCAGTATTTAAAAACATGCAAAACATTATTCAGATTTAAATCCTCGTTCTTAAACTAGAAAGTGGTAGTACATTGAATTGCATAATGACTTAGACCAGATTCTGGTTTATTCCTGCCTCAATTTAGGTATGTAGTAGTACGCCTTATATCAGTAAATTTTGGGACTAACTTCAGGACCATCACTTTCTGGCTAATTTATAACCACCAAACATTGAAAGTAATTTCACTTACAAAAATGAATAGTTACATTTTGTATAGCTTCTTAGATAAGTGATCTAAAACATATGTTTTCAGAATTACTTGTGCTACCTAAAAAGCTAAATAAACATCCTCTATATAAGGGGAAAATAATTAAATAATTTGTTGAAGTACTACCATAAGCAAACATCCTCTGTAGTAAATATTTTATATAAGCCCTTGAATGTGGTATCAGGTGTTTTCTATGTAAAATCTTGGCCCCACCTCCTTAATGCTCAGTTGCCAGCATTCTTGAGGGGAAACAGAGTATGTAACATGAGTATACTTCTAGGAGAAGGAGCTCCTCTATGTTAGATTTTTACATGTGTTTCAATGGAAATTTACGGTCTCCTTCGGTATGTTAAAAAATACAAAAGGACAACTTTTGTAAAAGTAAGTTTTTTGTATATGATTTTCATTTATGTTGTGGTTAAGCACAGGTTTTATAAAGCTGTGGAAGATAATGAAGGGAACCAAAGAAACTACTTGGATTTAGTAGGTGTTTTAATCATGTAAGAGTCCTATTATAAGGTTTTTAATAGTTTATTAGAATGTTTCTAGAGCTAACTTGCATGATGCCTTCTTTTCCTTCTCTTGCCCTGCTCTCCCTGAAGAAGTCCTTTTATCGTTGATAATGTGTTAATGTTGTCTCTCTTTTACTCTTCTTAGCTGTGTAGTGTTTTCTTTACGCAAACCGAGTTTTTTCCTTGTGAATGAGTAGCTAAATCCTAGTTTGTTTTTATTTTTTTTATTAATTGCAAAAACTTATGTGTAGAATAAATCCACAAATACTAGTGCTGTTGCCCTTAGGATTTATATCTAAATTGTTATTGCAGCAAAGAGGGACTGAAGCTGCAGAAAGTCCCTGTCCTAAAGCCACGGAGGTGATTTCTATTTGCTGTATTGGAACTCCTATTTTCCTATGCAAAATCTGTACTGTACTCATAGGTTTATCATTCCTGGTTTTTTTTCTACTTATGGTTGTTTTTCTACATACACTGTTAGGAGTCTTCTGTGCTGTTGCCTTGATAGTAGAACTGTTAAGGATAATGGTGGCAGGATAGGCTCTTGAGAACATCTTGCCACGTGAGTTACTTACAGTGTATTTTGGAGTAGTCTCTTTAGGAAGCAATTCCAAAATAGCTTATCCTTCAGTAGGAAACTCCAACTACAATAACTACTGTGTTGGGATATCTGTTATTTTTGGTTGGATAAAAGCTTGGATGGGGGTGAGGAAAAACCAAAGGGGGTGAGCGAAAACCAAAGGAGGAGTGCAAAAATCATAGCATATGGGTCTCTATAGATTTACAGTTTGCTTAAGTACAGAAGTTGCTAGGTGCTTGTGCAGAGTGTTGTATCTGGTAGAGCTGAGACATCAGTGCTGTGGAACTGGTGCTTCAGAGGTCCATGAGGATGGGGGAGATAAAGGAAAGGAGGATTGCTTTGGATAGTGGTGCCCATTCTCCAAATATTTTGGGCTAATACTGGAGTCTTATTTTAATGTGTTTTTAGTCACGGGAGAAGACAAAAGCTGAAGCCAGGAAAAAATGTCTATTGTAGTCCAGAGACGTAAGCTTTAGTGCACCAACCTGATGTTGCCTTCCTGTATCTAAAGAGCAGCTACCTGGTACCTTCAGTCACTACAGCTGGGGTTTCAAATTGAGGCGTGTGGGGGAGATAACGGGGAAAATCCTATGACTCTGCGTTGTATTTCACAAAGCACTACCTTTTTGAAATGACATCTCTGTTGGTGATAGAGGGTGCATCTCTTCACCTAAACAGCATTTTGGTGTTTGGGTAGGAGCAGGGCTTAGGTCTGTCATGAACCCACTCCCATCAGGCTCAGTGTGCTCCACTGGAGTCCTGTCGTTCTTGGAGAACAAAACTGCTAAAACACTAAGTGTTAAACATATTGATACTGAGAAGGATATGAAGGCATCAGCAGCTGTAACATTCTTGGAGGATGTAATGACATCCTGAACAGGATGTGCTTTGCTGGAGGTTGCAGTGTTTTGTGTGAAGTATAGTTTTGAGTGGCAGATTTAATCTAATTAATGTGAAGCTGATAGTTGTGGTCTGTCTTGCCCAGCTGAACGGCTTGAGTCAGCGCTGCGCTGCAGTGGGAACTGTGCAAGCACAAACAAAGGCATCATCTTGTCCTTGAAGAGCTTCCCGTTTGAATTGACATGCATCCTGCTAAAGGCTTCTTCTCTGGAGAGCGGCTCTTGGTTCCAGCACCAAACAGATGGGACTCTTGTGTTTGAGCTTGTCTCCAGAGGGTGCTGGCTGTGTCCCTGCTGCCCAGCATCTGCTTAGGGTTTTATCCAGGTCTCTTGTGGACTGGTCACAGGGTCTCTGAGGATAGGTAGGTGCTTTGTGTGGCTCAGAGTGCTTCAAACATGAGGCTGGGGTTGGCAACCACAGGAATGACACGATGGTATGGTGGTGAAGTGGTCATATCATGTCCTGAGGGTTGGCTGAAGGGAGGATAGAGGGTGATTGAGGGTGGAAGGCAGCACCTGAGGGTAGCATTGGAGGTACAAGGGGATAAAAGGTCAAATTTAATGTGGTTTCACTGTTTTCCCGTATTGTAAGGGCACCTTGCAGTAGGTAATCCTTGGCTTAACGCTTCATGTTTGAGCAAACCAACTGTGTAAGATGACAAGAACCAACAGGGTGGTTGGAAGTGAGTTTGTATGCCCAGTGTGGGTGAGCAGGGATGAAGCTTTGGGCTCAAACTGGAAACAAGTGGCAGGCACCAAGCTGCCTTTTCAAGGGATTTTGTTTTGGTGGCCTTAAGAGCACCAGTGAAAATATGTGGCCAGCTACTTACCAGAGTGAACCAGAGAAAACTGCTAAATGATACGAAGCAGTACACTGCTGAGGATGTTTTTTTTAAAGGAAAGTTGGTGTGAGAAGACCTTTTTGACTGCCTGCTGCATTTCTCTAGAGGAACTTAGAGGCTGTTGTAGCCACTCAGACTGGTAGCATGAGAAGCAGGTGACTGAATTAATCACAGAAGAGTTTCTGGGTGCATCGTGAGAGCTTCAGGTGAAGCTAGTTGTTGGGAAGCTGGTTGCATCTAACAGCAGCTGTGTCTACTTACCTATGTAAATGAAAGAGTCTTAGTGATGAACAGGCAGTTTCCTTCTCCATGAAGAGGGAGCTCCTGCAGAGAACAACTGGGCAATGCTGGACCATCTTCCTCAGTCTGATGAATGTGGGAGTTTCAGCATCCATTTTTATGACTTACTTCATGCATAAACTGAAAGGAAATAGGACACACACAAAAAAAAATGTTCCTTTTATTGATGCCAAATAGAACATTTGTAAATCATGGTATTTAGCAGAACGCATCTGTAGGAATAGCTAATTTTACTTAATTTTATAAATGGATACTTATATTTTATAACTTATTTCCAGTATTATGCAGAAGTATGACAAAAGTTACATTCTACTGTAAACTACTTGAGTTAGTCTTTGTGTTAAATAAGGTGTTTGCAACTGTGTCTCTTAATTAGTGATTGAATGCTTATATGACACTTGGATTTCACTGCTTTTGTATTTAACTGATGAGAAAAACCTAGACTCTGAATTTCAGAGCCAGAAGTATTTCCCTAATACTATCAGGAAATGTTTCCACAATAGGATTGTCAAATTGCCTGCTTGTTAAAAGCATTATGCTGGGGAAAAAAAACCCACCTTGGTAATCTTTTCTGCCAGGATCTCTGAAATCTCAGTTTAATATTGCTAATGAAATCGCTTCTATGCCAGGCTAAAAAGAAGTCTCAAACTACAAGATCACAACCTGTCTTTGGGTACGTTTATGGGATTTAGGATTTGATTGCTGACAGTGCTGGTGTTTCCCGATTGCCCAGGGAGGTGGTTGAGGCCCCATCGCTGGAGATATTCAAGGTGAGGCTCAACAAGGCCCTGGGCAACCTGGTCTAGTTGGGGGTCGGACTAGATGACCTTTGGAGGTCCCTTCCGGCCTGGGAAATTCTATGATTCTAGTGAAGCCTTTTCTATTTATTACTTTCTTAAACTATTAGTCTCTGTCCTGTAAAGGTGGTCATTGTCAATGGTAGCAAACATAGGCATGTGCTGTAAAGCCTGGCTCTTGTCTCCTGGGTTCTCTGATGCGTGTTTCTCGCAGCCCACAGGAAGGAATGCAGGCATCACTGATTATGGAATTACACAAGCGCAAAATACTGATACGAGATCTTCAGAGCAATAGAACTAAATTGTCCTCTGATAATAGTAGTACCTAATTGGTACTTATGATGGTTTTAAGGGATTTTCTGCTGTGTTGTCTTGATGCTATGACTTCTCTGGTTTGTCAAAGCACCCAGGTAAGTGAGGCTCAATGTGCTGCAGAAGCAAGGTCAGTATGGAATCCAAGCTGAGGCTTAAGCATGTTATCCAAACATTGATGCAAAGTACACTTGGGTATGAGCTACAGGCCTGTAGGGGGGAAAAAATCCAATAAAATAGACATTATTTCTTAGAGCATTCATGAGACAGATGTCTTTGTCTCCTTTGCTTTGTTGCAGTTATAAATGACATGACTTGCTCTGTTGCTTATTTTTTCACTTGATCGCGCTGAAGAGCAAAGGTGGTTCATGCCACTTCAGTGGTTAAGAGTGCGCATAATGTTTGCCCAAACACAAACTTCCTGGACACATCCTTCTGCTATCCATAATCTGGTACACCACAATTACAGCCACCGGCTTCCTAAGGAGTGGGTGTTTTAACCTAAGCTGTATCTGTTTCATTGACCACACTGATGAACTCATTTCACTCTTCCAGCAATTTCCATTTAGAGAAATGTAAATAGAAGTATTTCGTTCCCAGGGCTTGAGGTTTAAGAGGTCCAGCAGTGAAACTCATGATAAGGTGCTTGCACTACATGCCCTAGAACAATGCTAGAGGAGATAAGGGAGAGAGAAGAATTATTATTGCAGGAAAAGTTGAAATAGTCTGGGGGGAAAAAAAGATCTTATGTCTCTGAATCAGTGCGTTTAAAGGATGATCTTTGCATTCTTCTATGTCATTTCTGCAGTCTTGAAGCTATATTATGAAATCTTAACAAAAAAACCAAGTCTTATTCCCTCCTTTCCTATAATCCTGTATCAATTAATTGTGGTTTTCAATTGACTTGCAAGGATTGCATCTGTAGTAAGGCAGGAGATGGCTTGCCTTTTTTTGGTATTATTTTCCTTTAAAACAATTTTCTATCTGTTCCTATATACTGTTCAGGGGGCCTTAAGCAATGAGCGTGTGAAATGGGTGCCAAACTTGGAAGTGTTCCCCTTTTTAGTTCTAAAGTTTAAAAAAGCACTGAAATTGTGACTAGTCACATACAAGTGCAAGCTTTAGATGTAACTTGGCTACTGTAACACTTAAGTTTTACACAATAGTAGAAACTGAAGGTTTTCAGCCCCCAGTTTTGCTGTTTCACTTGTCAAAAATGGTAAAACCTTAGTTGAAACGCATTCTGCACTTGTGCACCTCGTGCTCCATATCTGCTTTTGAGAAGCTGCTTGTATTTCATATTTCACTACTCAAGAGCTTGTATTAATTATTAAGGCAGTGAACAGCTCCAGAGCTATATTTCAGTTCCCTAGAAAAATGTTAGCTCATTCCAGCCTTCCCCACCTCTTATTCCTGAGCATCCTCCTAAAGCAGAGCTCCGATCCCGTGTCCTCTCCTGCTGCAGCATCATAGAATCATAGAATGGTTGGAGTTGGAAGGGACCTTAAAGATCATCGAGTTCCAAGCCCCCTGCCATGGGCAGGGACACCTCCCACTAGAGCAGGTTGCTCAAAGCCCCATCCAGCCTGGCCTTGAACACCTCCAGGGATGGGGCTTCCACAGCTTCTCTGGACAACCTGTTCCAGTGTCTCATTACCCTCACAGGAAAGAATTTCTTCCTAGTATCTCATCTAAATCTCCCCTCTTCCAATTTAAAACCGTTACCCCTTGTCCTGTCACTACACTTCCTGACAAAGAGTCCCTCTCCATCTTCCCTGTAGGCTCCCTTCACATATTGGAAGGCCGCTATGAGGTCTCCTCGGAGCCTTCTCTTCTCCAGGCTGAACAGACCCAGCTCTCTCAGCCTATCTTCCTAGGGGAGGTGCTTCATCCCTTGGTGCCCAACACGGGGCCCGCATCCTCGTGTCACTGCTCCTGTAAGGTGTGTCCTGCCCACCCCAATCCATCCGTGTCCACAGCTGGATGTGTGAGGCTTGGGCTTGAGCGTGAGATGCTTCCTGTGCTGTGTGCAAGGGGCGAGCTGCCGCGGCCGGGTATCTGCTCGCGTCGCCGCTTTCAAAAAAGCAAAGCTTTGAAGTGCTTCAAAGAACCCAGTGGTATGTGTACCTTTTGATAAAAAGGATGTTCGGTACAAATAGCAGAATATACTGAAATATTAAGATAAGCGAATTTTGCGGTCGTGAACAATGATTCCTGGGGGAGAGCTGGTGGTGACCAAAGTGTACCTAAGCAAAACCGTACTTTCACCCAGTTCATAAAGGCTGAATAAACAAACAACCTTGATTAAAAAGAAAGTGGACCAAAGCACACTAGTGACTGTTGGTGTTAACTGCCCTGTACTAGAAGAGACAAGTTATGGACATAGCTGAAGTCTTCACGCCACTGAATTTTTCTAAACATCAGATCAAATGTGTATGGTTATAGTTCTATAGATTTTATTGCCAATACCTAAAAAATAATGGAACTAGCCATATCTTTTTAAATGGATGACCTTCCTAAAAATGTTTTTACTTAGGTTGAGTTTTTCTTTTTTTTTTTCCCTCTGGAAAAATGAGGTTAGGGTTTTGGCAGAGGGGAGCCGTCTAACGTAACAGAACTTAGTTCATCTCATGCCAAACACCAGCACTTGATATCAATAATCTTTGACTCAAATATTGCTCTTGGGTACATTTATCGTTCCTATTGTTCCATAACATAGCGGGAAAAACAGTCTTTAACAATTGCAAGCAGAGGAAAATCTGGACACAGTGGGAGCTGAAACAGTTCTTGCAGTTGTGTAACAAAACCCCAAAATGTTGGCAATGCTCTGGACCCGGAAGGGGATTTTTGTTGGTGAATGCTAGAAGTGGTTTCAGGCTGGTGTGCATCATTCTTCTCACTCTGTGTGTGGTATTGAGTTATGCTGCACATACAAAATGTAATCCTTAAAGGATGTGATTTTTCCTCCTCCCCGCCCCAAAGGAGAGGAACTTGTAAGGAACAGAGGACTAGTAGATTGTGACAGTGTGAATTAGAATTTCCCTATTGAATGACTGGGTGTCATGGTGAAATACAGGGTGTCAAGAGGATGGGGCTGGTCTTTTTCCAGTGATGCCTAGGGGTAGGACAAGAGGAAATGGGCACAAACTCGAATATAAGAAGCTCCACCTAAACATGAGGAGGAACTTCCTTTATTTTGAGGGTGGCAGAGCACTGGAACAGGCTGCCCAGAGAGGTGGTGGAGTCTCCTTCTCTGGAGCCATTCAAAACCCACCTGGACATGTTCCTGTGCAGCCTGCTCTAGGTGGACCTGCTTTGGCAGCGGGGCTGGACTAGATGATTTCCAGAGGTCCCTTCCAACCCCATATCATTCTGTGATACATTTGTACTGTGTAATCAAATGAGACTTTTCCAGTGTTCAGTGGTACTAGCCTCTGCTTTGGATAATGTGTATGTTTTAAAGGAAAAGAAGATACAGGATATTTCCCTTCAGTTTCTTCCTAGTAAGAGTCACTGAAGCATAGAATATTTTCTTCCCTCCTGTACTCATCTCCCCATTGTTTTAATGACAAACCATGCTTAGAAAGAGCAACATCACTTCCTAAGACAAATGGTTTTAAACTTAGGTGAAGATCCTTCTGACTTTAAATCATGAAGAAGACCGTTTGAGAAACTTTAGGTATTTCTGAGGACAGCACAGGATGATGTCTCCCCTGCTCCCAGTTAAAGCAACCTAGGGAAGGTAAATGGAAACTCTTTCAGGCTTAGGTATGTTGTTGTCTTGATGCTGTGATGAAAGTGGAAGATGATGAGACTTTCGTATCTGTAGCAAGACAGGAAATTGCACATACCTGATTTCCCCCTCTGTGCATACTCTGTCTTCCCAGTCTTCCATGGAGGAGACCTGCTGGGTGGCAGCCCCACTGCTGGCTGTGCATAGGTGAGTGCCTGGGATCCTCAAACCTAGTAAACTGGTTCACTGCTGTTGTGCTAAGCCCAAGCTCTCCTCTGTTAGATTGGTGTGGAAAGCCTTCAGACCAGCCCTGAGTCTGTTAGAGGTGCAGGTCAGAGCAGGAGACACATTCCAGCTCTTGTTCAGGCCTGTCTGCTTTGCAGCAAAGACGCAGGGAGAAGAGTTCAAGTGCTGGCAGCTCCACAGTAGCTTTGCTGTAGCTCTGCTTTACTTGGAGTAGCAGTACAGCGGGCATACAACACCACCCTCCCACCCTCAACTAGCATAAAGTGTGTCTGTCACACTTTATCGGTGCAGTCAGCCATGGGAGATGCCATACAGAAAAAGGGAGTGTGAAGCACATAGTGGAGCTTCGCCCGTTTGAGAAACTTTAGGTATTTCTGAGGACAGCACAGGATGATGTCTCCCCTGCTCCCAGTTAAAGCAACCTAGGGAAGGTAAATGGAAACTCTTTCAGGCTTAGGTATGTTGTTGTCTTGATGCTGTGATGAAAGTGGAAGATGATGAGACTTTCGTATCTGTAGCAAGACAGGAAATTGCACATACCTGATTTCCCCCTCTGTGCATACTCTGTCTTCCCAGTCTTCCATGGAGGAGACCTGCTGGGTGGCAGCCCCACTGCTGGCTGTGCATAGGTGAGTGCCTGGGATCCTCAAACCTAGTAAACTGGTTCTTTACGTTTGGGAAGGTAAATGGAAACTCTTTTAGGCTTAGGTATGTTGTTGTTGTCTTGATGCTGTGATGAAAGTGGAAGATGATGAGACTTTCATATCTGTAGGAAGACAGAAGAGTGCACATGCCTTATTTCCTGCTCTGTGCATACTCTGTCTCCCCAGTCTTCCATGGAGGAGACCTGCTGGGTGGCAGCCCTACTGCTGGCTATGCATAGGTGAGTGCTTGGGATCCTCAAACCTAGTAAATTGGTTCACTGCTGTTATGCTAAGGCCAAGCTCTCCTCTGTTAGACTGGTGTGGAAAGCCTTCAGACCAGCCCTGAGACTGTTAGAGGTGCAGGTCAGAGCAGGAGACACATTCCAGCTCTTGTTCAGGCCTGTCTGCTTTGCAGCAAAGATGCAGGGAGAAGAGTTCAAGTGCTGGCAGCTCCACAGTAGCTTTGCTGTAGCTCTGCTTTACTCTGAGTAGCAGTACAGCGGGCATACAACACCACCCTCCCACCCTCAACTAGGTTAAACTGTGTCTGTCATTGCAGCCAGCTGTCTCCATGGGAGATGCCATACAGAAAAAGGGAGTGTGAAGCACATAGTGGAGCTTCGCTTGAGTAGATTGTGCTTGCTTATCATAGAATGGTTTGGGTTGGAAGGGACCTTTAAAGATCATTGAGTCCCAACCCCCCTGCCATGGGCAGGGACACCTCCCACTAGAGCAGGTTGCTCAAAGCCCCATCCAGCCTGGCCTTGAACACTTCCAGAGATGGGGCAGCCACAGCGTCTCTGGGCAGCCTGTTCCAGTGCCTCACCACCCTCACAGTGAAGAATTTCTTGGTGTGTTCTCACCAGAGCAGAGGGGCAGAATCATCTGCAAAGACAGCAGTTGCTGGATAACTGCGCGGTGAAGATGCAAACTCTGACTGATCAGTGAGACACTTCAATTTTTTGAGTATCTCTTCCGTTAAGATTTTGAGCCTCTTTGGTAATGCAGTTTGATTCAAAGGGGCAGGATTCAGGGGTGTCCTGGTTTGGGGTGGAACAGAGCCAACTCTGTTCAGTGAGGGATGCTCTTGCTTACACTGGTTGCCACTGATCAATAGGGTGCTCCATCCATCTGCCATGATCCTGTCACACTTTATCGGTGCAGTCAGCCATGGGAGATGCCATACAGAAAAAGGGAGTGTGAAGCACATAGTGGAGCTTCGCTTGGGTAGATTGATGTGCTTGCTCATCATAGAATGGTTTGGGTTGGAAGGGACCTTGAAGATCATGAAGTTCCAACCCCCCTGCCACAGGCAGGGACACCTCCCACTAGAGCAGGTTGCTCAAAGCCCTATCCACTCCCTGATTAGAGAGTCCCTCCCCATCTCTCCTGTAGCCCTGCTTCAGGTACTGGGAGGCTGCTATAAGGTCTCCCCAGAGCCTTCTCTTCTCCAGGCTGAACAACCCCAACTTTCTCAGCCTGTCCTCCGAGGAGTAGGTGCTCCACCCCTCTGATCATCTTTGTGGCCCTCCTCTGGACCATGTCCTTCCTGCATTGAGGACTCCAGAGCTGGACACAGTACTTCGGTGTGTTCTCACCAGAGCAGAGGGGCAGAATCATCTGCAAAGACAGCAGTTGCTGGATAACTGCGCGGTGAAGATGCAAACTCGTAGGTGTGTTCTCACCAGATCAGAGGGGCAGAATCATCTGCAAAGACAGCAGTTGCTGCATAACTGTGTGGTGAAGATGCAAACTCTGACTGATCAGTGAGACACTTCAATTTTTTGAGTATCTCTTCCGTTAAGATTTTGAGCCTCTTTGGTAATGCAGTTTGATTCAAAGGGGCAGGATTCAGGGGTGTCCTGGTTTGGGGTGGAACAGAGCCAACTCTGTTCAGTGAGGGATGCTCTTGCTTACACTGGTTGCCACTGATCAATAGGGTGCTCCATCCATCTGCCATGATCTGTATAAAAGCTGAGGGATCCAAGGGGTCAGGTTGGCTCCTCTTCAGTGTCTACCTTTGATGCCCATCCGAGTGTTCCAGGATGCAGTTCCAGTGAGAGTTCTCCCGTTTGCTGAGACCAGTCTGGGACTTTCCTAGAGCTTGCTGGTGACATCTCCCTGGGAGCTTGATACAGTTTTCAAGATGTATTTTTATATATTGTATCTATTTGATTATTTCTTTTTTATTCTATTATTAATATTTTATTAAATTAGTTTAGGGTTTTTTTGTCCTAAACCTCATAACTTTCTTTGTCTCTCTTCTTCCTCTCCTTGGGGCGAGAGGTGAGGGATCCAAGGGGTCAGGTTGGCTCCTCTTCAGTGTCTACCTTTGATGCCCATCCGAGTGTTCCAGGATGCAGTTCCAGTGAGAGTTCTCCCGTTTGCTGAGACCAGTCTGGGACTTTCCTAGAGCTTGCTGGTGACATCTCCCTGGGAGCTTGATACAGTTTTCAAGATATATCTTTATATATTGTATCTATTTGATTATTTCTTTTTTATTCTATTATTAATATTTCATTACATTAGTTTAGGTTTTTTTTCCCCTAAACCTCATAACTTTCTTTGTCTCTCTTAGAGCTTGCTGGTGACATCTCCCTGGGAGCTTGATACAGTTTTCAAGATATATCTTTATATATTGTATCTATTTGATTATTTCTTTTTTATTCTATTATTAATATTTCATTACATTAGTTTAGGTTTTTTTTCCCCTAAACCTCATAACTTTCTTTGTCTCTCTTCCTCTTCTCCTTGGAGCGAGAGGTGGGGGAAGGGCATCTGTCATCTTGTCGTTGGCCCTCTTCTCCTTGGAGCGAGAGGTGGGGGAAGGGCATCTGTCATCTTGTCGTTGGCCAACTCGGCCCAAACCACAACAAGAGGGATTTCTTTATTGGGAACTGATCCATAATGAGACCTCTCACCCCATACGTGCATAAGCTTTCTAATATCATCTGTTGAACGCCTCAAGTATTTATTCCAAGTTAGTCATTTACTCTGGAGATCATGTCCCTGCCTCTAGAGTGTTTGCGTGCTTCCTTTCAGTTAGTGGGGTCGTGTCAAAGGGTTTTAAAAGGATCCTGGATGGAGACACACTGCTCTGGCTTTACAGTTCCAAATACTAGGATTTCATAAGTTGTTAACCGGAGTCTTATGCCTGAGAATAAACTTGCCTGCTCTCAGGCCATCTGAAAGCACTTTTTGTTCTGGGTACACTCAGCTAGTTTACTTTTTTTTTTTATGGGAGCAACTGTGTTAAAGCCCTTTATGGGTGTGTCTACTTGGTGCACATGACCTCCTCTGTTTATGTTGATAGTTTTGGAGAGAGGGCCAGACTGAATCACGTGTGTAGCAACAATATTTTATAATACTGCAAGGTAGTTGTTCCCTTGACTCATTACCATTTTCAAGATCAAAGTCTAGGTCGGGAGTTACATGCTGCCAGGTAGCGTCTGCCAGCGAATCAGAAGCAGCAGTGCAGTTCTAGGAGAGCTGTAGTTTGGGAAAGATCATGAAATCTTTTGGAATATTTTCATGGCATGATAGTTGGCACTCGTGACTGAAATGCAGGGGTTTTCTGTTGTAGGAGGTATGGCTGACTGCATATATTCTTAGCCTGTTTTATTGGGCCTTTTAAGTAGGAGATACAAAGAGCAACTTCTGCCCACTTAATGTCAGAATGGGCTCTCAGTAAAGAACAGATCTTACTGCTGCTTGTGCAGCTTTCCCTGAAGAACTGGAAAAGAACAGTTGACATTCGTACAGGTGGTGTTACACTTGATAAAATACTTTGATAATGGCACTTATGGGCAAAGAATCAACTGATAGAGTGTAACTTGGTTTCATGGGACTTTAGCAATACCTTGTTTCCCAGATGATGGCATTGGAAGGTGTTCAGGTTGCCTTCACAATGCCACACAACTTCCAGCAAACAGGTTCTTTCCTACAGTTTACTTCAGTGTCATTATTTGCAGGTGACCCTCTCTGACATCATTTGTATCATTTTTCCCACAGGCACTTAATTTTTCTGTTGTCAGAAGGCAAATTGCCAAAGGTGATCTCTCCTACAAGCTAACTAGAGCTAAGTCCTCTGTATGATTTGAACTTAGATATTGCACCTAGACACAGATTATTATTTTTTCTCCTCCAGTTTTGATAAAAAAAAAAAACAAACAACAAAACTTTCCTTATTCTAGTAGCTCAGACAGAATCAGTTGGAAGAGAGGTTACATGCAATTGGCAGGGGTTTATCTTTCAGAGAACTCTTGAGTCTTGGTATCTGGGTTTCTCTTTGTAGATCCGGTACCCTTTGCTTTGTCTAAAATAAGGGCAAAAAAAACCCCTGCAATAGAACAACCCAGAATTGCTGAAATAAAAGAATTAAGATTCTTTGTATGTCTTCCTTGAGTAGGAGGTACTCAATTGGAGAAATTGACTTTGGGGTGCAAAAATGGCTTCTTTATAGGCATAACTATTAACCGCATTGAAAAGTGGACTCTCTACAAAGCCGTAGGGTGGTAGAAGAGTAAAGGAGGATTTGCTTGTACAACTGACAATGTTGTAGACAGATTTCTTTTTTTTTTTTTTTCCAACTTGCAAGCTAATTACTTGTATAGTAGGCTGTACTCGTTTCTATGCTATCGTAGAAAACTGTCAAGGCAAAGCACTGTTTTGGCGAAGCTGGCCCACTAATTAGGATCTGTTATAAAGAACCTTTGACAGAACCTCACATTTCTTTTTTTCCTTAATCAGTATTGTTGCCTAGAGCTAACCATTTGGATGTAGCAGGACCATCTTCCTCACAAAAGCGAGTCCGTGTCTCAGACTGATTCTAAAATATGTTTGGTTACTTTCTGCAAGCAAGGGTCATCAAGATAACATTGATTAATGTCTAAAACTTGAGCAAGGACTTTTTGGAAGCTCGAGACTCCCTGCTGTAAGGAAAGGACTGGAAGGGCTTTCTGCAGCTCACCGAGCTGTCCAAGGGTGATAAATTGTTCAGTAAAAGCACATGGGCAGATGCTGTAGTGCTAGAGCTTTGTCGTGGGACTCCCTGAGGCTCCTGGGCTTGCTAGGCACAATCCAGCTCAAGCCTCTTTAGGGTTTATCCTGCTAACCATAAACCGTGATCGAAAAGGATGCAGAGCTGGTAGCAGGGAGATCGCTCCCTCTGGAATCAGTGCTTCTTTTCAGGCTTACTCATTAAGGAAACAAGCTCTTAATGACCACATGAGGGCGTGGTGGAGGTGGTAGGGCAGAACTATCTACTACTGCTGTAGTAGATAGATGTGTGGCCTTTCTATTAGGATCTACTTGCTACCAGAGGCTGAAGTGGAAGCCTTTGAAAGGGGTGGTAGGGCAGAAAGATGCTGTCCTAGATAGATGTGTGGTCTTTCTGTTAGGATCTACTTACTACCAGAGGCTGAAGTGGAAGCCTTTGAAATGCTGAATGCAATAGGAAATGCCCTCCCTTCCCATATGTTTATCCTTTGGATGGTAACAAGTGGTACCACTGGTCAATAAGCAGCACGGGTCACAGTCACTTATTTAGGTGTGCTAGAGGGTTAAAGAACCTTTTGGCTAGAAGGTTAAATTCTGGATAGAAGCCAAGATCGAGGTACATAAGTTCCCATAATTAAGTAGTTGGATATTAGGAAATGCCCCTGTTGCCTTAATCCATTTTTAAAAATGGTATAGCAGAGGAGTTTATGAAGGATTTGCTCTAGGAGGAATAAGGTTCTTAAAAGTAGGAATTAAATTTTGACTTGCACGTGGCAGCAAGAGAAAGGTGATAGGAAGTAACTAGGAAGAGAATGGTAAGTAAATAACCAAGATGAAATAAAAAAGCACTTTATTCAATATCATTTGAAGTAACAGATTGCGGTCAATAAACTTGGTTCTGATGTGGTGCTCAAAAATGAGTCTTTTAAATGACTCGAGTGGAAGCCAGACTGGATATTTTTTTTCTCTTATTGTTAGATATTTAAATAAACTGGAAAATGGAAGGCAACAGAAGAAGTTGTGTTTAGTTGTCTTCAAAGGTACTCTTGCCTAGTTTGGGATACTTAGATGGTAACCTTAGGGTTGGTGTATTGAGAGGTAATAAAAAAATTGAGCTCCATGTTAGTGGATTCTCGCTCTGTTGCTGTTTCATGGCCTTGAGTTTATTTACCCATAGGCACCTACACCTGGGCTTCACAGAGATGTTCAAATTGCCATTATGGTTGCTGATGGACTAATAAATTTGATCTGTGGAGTCTGGATTGCTAGTGCCTGGCCAGATGTCGGCGAGATGAAAGGCACTCTGCAGTCTAACTGTGTTTGTGCTGTCTGCAGTGGGGATTTCAATTCTCCAGATTCATTTCAAAGGGGAAAAACAGAAAGCTGTTTGGGGATGGGATGGGGCAGGATAGGATTCAGGTAGAGGCTGAAGTTCTATCTCCTTCATCAGATGGCTTACTGTACCTCATTCATGTGTAGTAATAAAATTTCTTTCCATCTTTTATTCACCACTCACTAAATTATTAATGCAGTTTGTTTACACAAATAGTCTTGTCTAAAGCATGAAAAAGCTGCATTTTGATCGACAGTCACAGAAATACCATATGCATGAAGTGTTCTAGCTCATTTTGTCAAAAATGATCAGCATAAGACTCGGACTAAGTATTTAAATATTACATAGCTTTCTAGGACTTAAAGATCCCTGACTAGCCAAACGCAGTACCTCTATATCAACATCTTATGTGCTAATTGGAGTCTATCTTTCTGTTGAAAGCAAGTATGCCAAAAAGTCAACTAATTTTTTAATATTGAACTTGATTGTAGTTTAAATGGCTGTGGCATTGTCTTACAGGAGAGCAAAACTCTTGTGGTCTCTGCCAAGGTTTAAGAATTGTTTTTGTGAATAAGGGTTGTGTAACACTCCTTGAATTCAACCACTTAATCATTTCTGTCCTTGAAGACACGCAACAGATATCCCAGCCTGGTGGTATAACACCCTTGAAAATACTCTGTGGAAGGAGGTGAGGGATAGCTCTTACATATTTGGAAAACGTGAAGTCTTTACCTCTAGAAGCTGTGGACGTGCACTGTGGGACAAGCCAAGGGAGATGTGTTAGGCTCACCTGTTAGGCTGTCCTGTTAGAGATGCAGCTCCACTTTGTTGCCCTTGCAAAGTCCAGCTGATGCATCTCTGATTTGGCTTCAGAGGCAGTACCTAAGCCAGGGAAATGTTCTCCAGTGCTTTCAGTTTTCTTAAATAGCGGATGGTGCTGAATTACATCCTGCGAAGTGTAAATATGAACAGATCAAGCTTAAGCACACTGAATTGGCATAGCATCGGTGATGATGAATAATGGAGTCTTTGTGCAATCTTATCGGCTGTTTGAGTCATTTGGGTTCATACTCTAGAGAGCTGTGACCATAACCAATGAAATAGTGCAATGTGTGTGTGGCTAAGAGGGTGTAGGAAGGAGGTATTGAACCGGTTAAGATAAGTGATTTTTCACTGTGCCTGAAGGGACCAACACCGTGTTAGTGTTCGTGTAAAACTGAAATGCAGCTTCTCCTTCAGTAATGGGAAAAGTCCAGATTGCTGCAGAACAAACACTCCTGCCATTTACAGTTACAGACTTTCTCGTTTTGATCCACTTCCTTCTGTTTTAAAGAGATAAGAAAGCTGTATTGTAATCTGCTGGATAGCTCAGAAGATTCTGCTAGGTCTTCAGCATTTCCTGGAAAATGAAGGTGAAAATGTCCGGTGAGATGAAGCAGAAATAAGAGGGAAGGGAAAACACACAAACAAAATGCACAATAAGAACTTCTTTCATACAAAGCATTTATCAAGTTCTCTTTTTTTTTTTTTTTTAAGCAGTCTTTTCGTTTTCCAGCTTATCCTGTGTTCTCAGCTAGTTGCTGGGCAAGAAACAGTGTGTTATGCCAGCTGCAGCTGATGTTTGCTGTGCACACACTTATGTGTGTATTGGCCAGCTGAACAGAACAGATGCCTTCACCGTACACGCCTGACAGCTCTCCTCTGTGGGGGTGTCCCTGCTTTACACAGCCACTTGCTCACTGTCTCTTTTCAGCTCCTCCTTCACCCTTCCCCAGGAAAGGTTGCTCTTAAGATGGAGAGAGAGCAGCCAGATACAGTGGAAGACATGGGCCCTAGATGTTTATGGGAATGAGGAAGACAAGAAGGAACTGATGATGCAATTTTAGAAACCTTTTTTTTTTTCTAGCCAGGAATTGAGGCTTACAAGGTGTCTGTAGATGGTCCTTAATGTTTCACAAGGGACCTGTGATCTTTCTTTCCAGTCCCATTGTCTGGGCATGTAACTCTTCCATTGTGAGAAGCCTACCAGTAAGCTATGATCCCTTACAAAAGCAAATGGGGCACCTCCAAATTAGCTGTGGAGATCCCAATAAAGTCTGTCACTCTGTTTTCTGAGTCAGTAGGTGCTTCCTTCCAAACATTCTGCCTTTTTGCTGTCTAGGAACTGGGGAGCTCTGTTTTCCCCTGAGAGGATCAAATATCTGAAGCAAGGGTTGAAGTTAAAGCACTGCATGTCAGGTAGCTTCTAGCCAAAGAAGGCGACTGAACATATATTCTCTCTATCTGTGCTTGAGGATGTCACTTTTCATACTATCCTTCTGTCCCTCATGACATTGGGGATAGGACACAACTACTCATGTGTGAGCAATATTCTGTATATTCCTGACTGTCTTCCAGAAAGTGACTTCAGACACTACCTGTTCACAGTAACTGAGACAAACACTTGCCTCTGTGAGTGACAGGGCTTGTCTAAGACCAGAACTAAGTCAGGCAATGGGAATTCCGGCCCGAGTTCTGTTTCTGAAACTAGTTTTATGCAAAAAGAAAAAAAATAAATAGTATTACTATGTTCTGTTACACTGCACCTTAATTTTAATAGTTTCATTCTGTGAAATGATAAATGATAATGCTTTGTAAACAGAAATTGGCCTTGCTTCCTGCCCTGGATCTTAATAGGGACCTAGGGGAGTATGAAAAATTGATGTATCAAGTCATGGTTGTCGGTAGAAGCACTTGTTTACCAGAATATAAGCAGTAGGGACACTGCTGTGAACGGTTAAGTTGGCTGTGCTTTCAGAAAAAGTTAAGATGTGCAGATGCAGCCTGCTGCGTTGCCTGGTTTCTGAATCCTCAAAACAAGTTTTTGAGAGCCAGTGAATCTCTTCCCAGCCCTATTGAGTTGGAGTGAAGAACCATAGTTAGGCAAATAACTTCCTTCCTAACAGATTAAGCTTTTTTTAAGTTGTTCAAGAGCCTGTTATTAAACAGGAGCTGTGGAGAATTTATTTTGGCTTTGCAAAAGCATTGGAGAAGGGCCTGCTCATCTCGCAAAAAAGCCAAGGCAAAGCCTTCTTGGCATTCTGCTCTGTATTTATGCGGCCGTTCCATTAAATGGTAGCATATATAAATGGGCTGATGTCCTGTCTGTCACTCATCAGCCACCGCAGATCAGATTGTGCTCTTCGTGCTACTTATGTGCTGTGTAATATAAATAGACTTTACTAGGGAATGAAGTATCTGAAGTATGAAGAAACAGAACTTGATGCCTAAAAATAAAGCTGGATATAAATTAAATCTCCAATTTTCTGAAATCAGACTCAAAATTTTATGCGATTCTCACAAAATTTTTTATAGTGCTTGCTGGTGCTTGCAAGGCAGTTTCCAGGTAGAATTAACCGTAAAGCACCTGTAAATCTTGCCTCTCCAAGCTCACCTTCAAGTTGTATGGTTGCAATGTTTTCAGTTGCTTGGTGCATAAAGACTCAGTTCTGTATTAAAAAAAAAAAAAAGGGGTGGCATTTCCCTAACCGTATCAGATTCCTTGAATGAGTAGGAAAATGATGCTAGGATAAGTAACCTTAGAAAGACTAACAGAGGTGCTAAGTGGACACTGGTGGCTCACTTTGTGTTGTAGGTTGGCTAGAACCTGGCTGCTTTGGGAAATGTCAGCACACAGTTGAATGTATGAATGACACAGGTGAAATGGAGAGAAGGCTTTGTTGTCTGTCTTCTTCCTCTTGGGAAAGATGGACTTTGTTATTTGGTTCAAGTTTGGGGAAAAGAGAGTTTCCTCTCCTCCTCTGTGGAGGAAGAGAGGGGGAAAATGTGCACATTTAACTTAATCATTATCGGCTACAAGATATAATACAGGTCTAGTATGACTAGACCTGGGCTTTTTTTTTTTTTCTTAAAAAATTCAGATGGAAATAGAGAAGTTTTTTAATGGACTGTAACAAACTCCAAAATACTTGCACTCCATTTTTCTGTCACATTATTGCAAAGATTTTTTTGCTTAAATGATAAACTAGTGGGAGAGTCCAGCACTAGAGCAAACTGGTTTCTGTTTGCTCCGCCCCTCCGCTGCTAGCAAGCAAAAATGAAAAGTGTTTCCTCTCTAGCTTCCTAGGCAAACATGTAGGACAGAAGGACCAAAAAAAAGGTAATCTTTTGAAGGAACAAATGAGCTACTTCAGCTGTCAGGGGTTAGGTGAAAAAAAGTAACCAACTTAAAAGCAGAAAACAAAGCACTCCAGCCCCAATGCCACCTTAAAAAAAAAAAAAAATCCCGACAACCAACAAACCCTTTTGACCTTATAGCTAAGGTGCTGCTGCTTAAACATTCTGATACAGGAAAAAATTTTAGCAGAGGTGGTACTAAATCTTAAGGAATTATTTTTTTCTTTTTCTACTGCATAGCCTTTGCAATTACTTTATAGAAATCTTACTGCATGCATCAGACCAGATGAACACACGTAGGCATTTAGAAGTCTGATCTTGCAGGTGGATTTGAGAAGACCCTCTGCTCTTCCATAGTCAGTAGGTCTCTAGAAATGGTTGATCAGTCCACCTGAACTCTTCTGGATGCGGCATTGAAAAGAGAGAGTTTAAACCCTGCATCTTTACAGTAATGGAGAAACAATGCTGGGGCAGGGGAGAGCTTACTGCCAGAAAGAGCAGAGGTCTCTATTTTTCATCTCAGAAAAGCAAGTTCTTTCTCACCCAAGCAGTTAGACTCTAACAAATTCAATATTGTAACCTTAACCTTTTACTGGCAAACTTACTTGAGAGGTCTGCCAAAGAAATGAGATTGCACTTGTAAATATAAAGAACACCGTAGTAAACAAATTATTTTCTTTTTTTTTTTTTCCTACTTCAGAATAAAATGAAGAATACTTCAGTAGCTTCCACTTTAAAAATTAAAAACGCTTGCAGGGGTTCCTCACTGAGCTCTTAGAGTATAGCAAAATAACAGGAATGAGGATGGATGTTGTAACCTCTTGGTCACACCTCTGTTCCTTTACCAACTAATTTGAAGCCCACTGTGCATGTTGCAAGGTTTATTTACTGCGCCTTTGCATGTCGGTGTTTCTTGACCTCTTCCTTAAATGTCTTCAGGAACTCATATTGGAAAAAAAAAAAAGTTTCGTCTAAATGGGATGCTCTTAGCTGAGACACTCAGTTTGAACGTGGATGTTGATGTAATAATGTAAAGGTTAAGATGCAAAAATCTGAAGTTAGAATAAAAATAAAGCAGTGGTGTGCACCTTGAGGTAGGAAGATAGGCCTGGAATGGAGATGCTGCTCCAAGCAGCAGACGTGGAGGCAGCATTAGTAGTTGCCAAGTGTTATTTTTCTTCCTTAATGTTTGAAGTCTGCCCTGTCAGTTTGTCTGTCAGTTGGCCACCAGTAGCAAAGGCGTGTGCTAGGACCTGTATTAGCTCTTCAGTTCAGTGACTGTTACTGTGTTGGTCATCTGTGCTATGCTGTATAACAGTCTGAAAAAATCCAGGTGTAAAAACAGTCTGTGTTTGAAGGGGGAAAAAACCTAATTTATTTAGCAGCATGTGGATATTAATGAAAATCGTAAGTGTCTTTGCTTTTTAGCCATCTGTATTGGGTTTACCTTGGCCAACAGTGAGAACCCACCCCAACCTGGTGAGGGAGAAAATGGGATGGAGAAGCTTGTGGATTGAGGGAAAAGGTGGGGCGATCACTTGCCAATTACCATCGTGGCCAAAATGGGCTCGACTTGGCAGAAAATTAACTTTATTTATTGCCAATTAAATAGATTTGGAAGTTTGAGAAAGAAAGACAAAATCTAAAATACCTCCACACACACACACTTTCTTCCCTGAGCTTAACTTCAGTCCTTCATTTCTGGCTCCTCTACCTCCTCCCTGCCCTGGACCTGAGTAGCACAGGGCAATGGGATCTGGGTTCAGTCCGTAATGGTTCCTCTCTGCTGCTCCTTCTTCTTCATGTTGCTCTCCTGGTCAGGAGAGAGGGTCAGGAGAGCCTGATCCAGCGTGGTTCTCTACTGTGGAACACCACCTCCCCTCCTTCTTCTCTCACCTTGGTGTCTACAGGGATGCGTCTTGCACTTTCTTCCTCCTTCTGCCTGTGCAGTGTGGTTGTTTGCCCTTACTTAAACCTGTTTTCCCTCAGGCTCCGCCATCTTGTTTGCTGGGTTCAGCCATGCCCTGTGGTGCCCCGGCCTCCCCTCACAGCAGCCACCTCTGCTACCGACACCTTGCCACCGACACCCAAAACATCACCCAATTTTTTAATTATCCGAGAGGGTCTTGCAGGCTCTTAAACGTCTCTGTGGCTTTTTGGAGAGGGAAGAGTAGTTAGAAGTGTCTACTTTGAAAGGTAAACTTGATGTCTTAATTATTTTTTTATAAAAACATAGAATGGTTTGAGTTGGAAGGGACCTTAAAGTTCCAACCCCCCTGCCATGGGCGGGGACACCTCCACCTCCCACTAGAGCAGGTTGCTCAAAGCCCCATCCAGCCTGGCCTTGAACACTTCAGGGATGAGGCATCCACAGCTTCTCTGGGCAACCTGTTCCAGTTTCTCACCACCCTCATAGTGAAGAATTTCTTCCTGACATCTAACCTAAATCTCCCGTCATTCATTTTAAAGCCATTACCCCATGTCCTGTTACTGATAAAGAGTCCCTCCCCATCTCCCCTGCAGGCCCCCTTCAGGTATTGGAAGGCTGCTGTGAGGTCTCCTCGGAGCCTTCTCTTCTCCAGGCTGAACAGACCCAACTCTCTCAGCCTGTCTTCATAAGAGAGGTGCTCCAACCCTCTGATCATCTTCGTGGCACTCCTCTGGACTCATTCCAACAGGTCCATGTCCTTTTGTGTTGAAGACTCCAGAGCTGAACACATTTTCATGTGTTCCTTTGCCCGTATGCAGGATGCGGGGTTTCTTTCAGCCCTGTAGACTTAATTTTATAGGTCTTCTGATAACTCAAGTTGACCGCAGCTGGCACCAGGTTGTAATCATGGAAAGTATGAAAGTTGAGGAAATTTAACTCTTCAGGGGAAGACATGATGGATTTGCACTCATTCTTTTATTTTTTTTCATTCAGAAAAGAAAGGGGGAAGGGAGAGGAGCACCAAACCCCAAACAAACCTCAATCGAGCATTGGATCCCTCCTGTCTTTTCAAGCTGTCTTTGCCATCGTCATATCTGTTTTCTCCTCCCTCGTCATCTTAGGCTGTCAAAGTAAAAGTGGGACTTAAGCATGGTACAGAGTTTGATTACTTTTGTATTAATATGCTATGCCAGTAGCATCTGTCTAAAAACATTTGGTTCCTCAGCTAGCTCTCTTTCGGACCTGTGGGTGTGAACTGGAGGCTTTATGGAGTGGCTGCTGATTAAATCCAAGCTGAACCTGAAATCAGCTGTTTCTGTGGTGCTTGTAATGAGGCTTGGGACACGTGTTCACATCCTGGTGGAAAAGTAAGGCTGCCTTAGCACGGGGTACGTTATCACAAAAGCACGGGGTGTGTGTTTTGCTTGATAGCGCGGGGCGGTGTTCAGATAAGGGGTGAAATAATACAAATACAGCTTTGTTCTTAGCGTGATGAAGGCACCTGTTGTATTAGAGCAGCTTCCTCCCCTGTTAGGGAGCCTGTTAAATACTTTTACATTATCTAGGGACTTAAAGAGCTCTGAAACTCCATTTTAGCCAGTTTTTGAGCAGCAGCTGCTGGGTAGTATCTCATAGCCGCAGTTCTTAGTCTGTATTTGGGGAAGGTTTGCTGGTGAAAGTGCTGTGTAAAGCTGGATGGGCAAAACTTGCCGATTTTTGTAAATGAGCGTGTGGAAGTGCGTTCTTACTTTATGTGGGTGTGAGCATCCAGCCAAGCCTTGTAGAAACATGACAATATCTACAATCATATTTATATGCAGCTATAGTGATAAGTAATTAGGACTAAATATTTTTGATGTGATATCTTGAGAAAATACTGGGGAGGTGGTGGTGGGAAAGCCTTCCATCGTTTCAGCTTCCAGGTGCATCTCTTCCTTCCCAGCTGCATACAGGAACCCCTCTAAGGACTAGCTGCTTCATATAATTATGGGGTATGAAACCCATATGCTGCTTTGTACACTGCAGTTTTGGTAGGTGCTTGGGAGTTTCGGGATTGAGAGCAAGTGTAAGTGCACTTTTAACAGCTGGAGTTACTTATTCTTTCATCTGTTCCCCAACCTAATTTCATGTCTAAAAATATCAGGCCTTGCTCTGAAGGCAAACCTCTGCTTGGTGTGAGAGGACTAGTACTGTATCGGTAATTACATGCTTTTCCTTCTCACGCCAATATTATTAAGTTGTTGGCTGCATGAACCTGTTCCTTCCAAGAACTACAGAATCCAAAGTGCTGTATTATTCCACATTTTAGCATTATATGTGATTTGTAAAAGCTTAACTAGCATATACTCTGTTCTTACCAGAAGATCAGGTCTCAGGATATGACAGCTCCTATAGCTGCAGGTCCTTTTTTCCCCCTGAAAAGCGTGGTAAATCAAAACCCTGAAAGAACAAAACTCGGAAGAACATTAGTAAAAAGCAGTGGGTTATTGCTTCCTCCATCAGATATCTATTTTTGTTGTCCACAGCTTTTTTTTTTCCATACAAAGAATCTGGTAAATTCTGAAGGTGATGCATCACAGCTGTAAAGCAAATATAAGTGCTCTTTTTAAATCCTTCTGTAGTACATAAATACTCTTCCAACTGTCTGCACTGCATTTTTGCAGAATGAAACTGTAGGGTATTCCATAAACTGGGTAAGTGTATATATATATATATTTATTTTTTTTTTTTTTGAAAACTCACAGCTTTTACTGTAAATTTCTAGACTATGAAATGAGACATAACTTAATGTTTGAGGGAATCCTAATTTCTGAGTGGCAAGTGTGCATCCCTTAGGTGTAATTGAGGTGGGGCTATTTGTGGAGCTTGTGCATCATGAACAGTGCTTAACTGCTTGGGAATTCACAGCAAGCAACCAAGCACAGCAAGCTATATATTAACAGTACAGGATTCTTGGCAAAAGTTGCCTGCAGAGATGACTCCGCCTTCTTTATTTCTGGTAAAATACTTGTTACAGTCAACATACATTACAGCATCTTGACCTCAGTTTGATTTTAATTTCCTGCCTATGTTCATAGGTTCGAAAAAAACCTGAATAAAATACTAGCACTGCCAATTGTTCTTCACCAGTATCTGAATCTTACAGCATTCAGATATTTGCCATTGGAAAAAGCCTTGTGTGTCTTAAATCCTGTACTTCACATCACTTAAGAATAATCAGTGTAATACCAGGATGTTATTACACGATGTGTATCTGTTAATCCCTAACGTGTCTCCCTGAAGTGCTGCCTTAAAATTAGCCTCCTACTTACCTATTTATCCACTTAAACCAATGACTGATCTCCAGAAGTGATGATCACTCAGCTTTGATGCTCTGGAGGTATTTTTTTTAACTTGAAAGATTATCATTCCTTGGTTGTACCTGAAAATTTCAGACCTGTCAATCCAGTAACTTGTAACAGACTTCGTTCTGTGTCTCAATTACTAACTGAATTTGTAGGTAAGTCTTTTTTTTTTTTTCTCCCCCCCCCCCCCCTTGGTTAGCTTTTCTTTCAGTACGTCCTTAGCACGGATGGATTTCTGATGGGTGCTCGAAGTGCTTTTCTCTTGTGCTTTTAATACAAGAGGGCACAAGTTTTAAATTTGCTGTTGAGTAGCAATTTTTACTGTACATATAAAAAAATTGCTGTTAAGGCTTACAGTTTCCTTGCAGCAGCTCTGCTTTATGTGTCCTTTTAGAATCCCAGTCTGCTATGGTCAGCCTCAGTGCGTGTGTCATCTAAATAAATTAGGCTAACAGTCATCGTAAAGCTGCTACTAATGGAGCAACACTGCAGAAAGGTGCTCTTGTATGCCATTTTGAAATTACTTACGTGCCAAGTACTGGATTTGGGAGCAAACATTAATAGAAAAACCATAAGAATAGACATATTTTTGTTACTGTTTGCTCTGATACATCATAACCCTTTTATACTGGCTCCCCTTCTCCCTTTAAAAAAAACAAACAACAACAAACAAAGCCCCAAACAAAGATTTCTACTTGGGTCAACTTGGCTTTTATGCATCTAAAAATATGGAGATATTAATATATTCAGTTTTACTCATTTCTGTTCCTGTAAATCCCTATGAACTTAAACTACCATCTTGGTGTATGAATTTTAATTAGGCTTTTCAAATGAATTGTGTGCTTTTCAGATTTTGCTTCAAGCTGAGTATCTATATAAATGTCTCAACTTTTATAGTTCTAATAAAATTCTCTTGATTAAGCTATGAATCCGCTACACCTTCTTCATTGTAAAATAACTCTCTTTTGAAGTTACCTAATTTATGGAAGGTATTAAGTTTTTCTGAGAGCAAACGCACAGAAATGAGCCAGTTTGTATCCTACGCCAGCTTCAGGTCCTTGAGAGCTCGTGAACAAACAGAAACTACAGCACCTGGGACTGTGCCAAATGGTTTAAAAACTCCCTAGAGAATAATAAACCTGACTAGTGTTGTATATTTCTGTCATGTTTAGCATGACCCTTGGAGTTGAGATTTTCATTGTTTGTCCCAGAAGTGTGCTGGTGTCTGCCATCCAGAAATGTATGGAATTGCTTTGGAAGACCATGCTGGTGTCACTGGAAGGCATGCTTCCCAATCCCACCACACACAAGGCTGAGGCTTGGTGAGTAAGACATACCTTGCCTTCCTAGATCACAGAATCACAGAATCTTCTAGGTTGGAAGGGACCTTAAAGATCATCTTGTCCAACCGTCAACCTAATTTTGACAAAAATAAACACCCACACAACAAACTAAAAGCAACACCATCACTAAACCATACCTCCCAGCACTACCTCAACCTGTCTTTTGAACACCTCCAGGGATGGTGCCTCAACCACCTCCCTGGGCAGCCCATTCCAATGTCTGATAACCCTTTCAGTGAAAAAATTTTTCCTAATATCCAGCCTGAGCTTCCCCTGGCGTAACTTGAGGCCATTTCCTCTTGTCCTGTCGCCTGTGACTTGGGAGAAGAGACCGACCCCCATCTCTCTACAACCTCCTTTCAGGTAGTTGTAGAGAGCAATAAGGTCTCCCCTCAGCCTCCTCTTCTCCAGGCTGAATAACCCCAGCTCCCTCAGCCTCTCCTCATAAGACTTGTGCTCCAGACCCCTCACCATCTTTGTTGCTCTTCTCTGGACCCGCTCCAGCACCTCAATGTCTTTTTTGTGGCAAGGGGCCCAAAACTGGACACAGCACTCAAGGTGAGGCCTCACCAGTGCCGAGTACAGGGGGACAATCACCTCCCGAGTCCTACTTGCCGCGCTGTTCCTGATACAGGCCAGGATGCTGTTGGCCTTCTTGGCCACCTGGGCACACTGCTGGCTTATGTTCAGCCAACAGTTGACCAACACCCCGGGGTCCTTTTCGGCCAGGCAGCTCTCCAGCCATTCATCCCCAAGCCTGTAGCACTACCTGGGATTGTTGTGACCCAAGTAGAGTACCCTGATACAGTGCTGGGAAGCACAGAATGATTATGAAATGTGCTCGCTCTTATTGGTACAACTGACATGTTTCCTCACTGGCTTTTGCAAAACAAGTTTCAGCCTTGACTTCAGTGAGAACAGGACATCCAGACATGGCCAAGAATAAATTCCTAATGTAGATAATTCCCAGATAGGCTAAGCTCCCCCAGGGGAGGGAGAGTTGATGGGCGGGAGGAATGAAATTCACTCCTCAGGGGAGCTTATTTTCCGATTTCCGTTGATAGTTAAGTGTTCAGTGCTAACTCTCATCAGCAAACTAACTTTCGGTTGCGGAGAGAAACATTTCATTATCTGGGCTACTTTAAGTAAAAAATAACTTCAGGTGTAGAATGATGAAATTAGGCATAAACGGAGCTTTAAGTTCATCAGTCCAGAGAAAGCTGTCGTCTTTTATGAAAGAAGAATTTGCATGCTTATTTCTGAAACTTTAAGTTACTTGAAGCTGTATCTTGCTTTGATTACAGCTGAGCATGACAAGTAATACCTTAGCTTGAAATGATTTAAGAAATTCCTGTGGTAATCTGAAGGGAATGGGATTTATATTATCCATCAGAATAACTTATTTAAATGTCATGAACAAGAATGCTGTTGTGTCACTGGCAAAACCACTCTTCCCTTCTCTTCCCCCTACCCCTGTCAGCCCAGAGATGGGAGTTTAGTTTCCAGGCCGGACAGGAGCCATGTGACAGGGATTGCCTTGTTATATCTAAGTGTACTTTTGTGAAGCTCCAGACATTGAGGCTGTGGTGTCCTTCTCTACATGCAGGGAACGTACCTTAATATATAGGTAACTAAGTGGGATGTGCTAATAGTACTAGTAAGATGAAGATGGTACTGCAGAAGATAAAGCAGTGTGGGCTTTGGTATGCTTTAATAATGAACTTTATCTCCACAAATCCTGGGTATATTTGGGATCATATTGGTAGGACGTGATAAAACCTATGCCACTCTTCCTATGAATATTGTTAGCAACGTTACTCTAGTTAGTTAATGCAACCTGCCTGTTCTCCTTACCTGTGTAGGCTCAAGCCAATTCCAAAAGCTGGTTGCCTAAATCTTACTGTTTGTGCTGTCAGGCAGTGCTGTGCAGCTGCTGGCTGAGAAATATCTGTCATGTACCAGGCATACTAAATTGAGAAAATAAAGGTTAGCAGTACTGAAACAAGTAGTATTTACGAGTAGCAATTATTGAAGCACTGCAAAAGTTACTTCACCTGAGGTATATGAAAGTGTAGCTTAAAAAACAAACAGAAACTCCCCATATACCCTCAGAAACAATTCTGTCCCATCCATCTTGATTCTCTGTATTCATCACCTGTTGTGTTTTCTTCCTTGCACAGTATCTGAGTGCTTTTATGTTCCCTTTTCCCCTACAGTTTTGTAGAACCCAGATTCACAAACAAAACATTATCTCACAAGCTTTTTGGGAATATATGCAAATGGTCTCATGAGTCTTTATCAAACCCTATAAATTATTCACTATGTATATGACTGTTGGAGCAAGAGTCTTGTCTTATGAAGCTGTTCCTCTGAAAGGACGTTACTGTCGCTTTACTTCATTGACTTATTTGTCTCAAAGCTTTCTGGGAAAGCATTTCCTTTCCTGTTGCCCCTGGGTCTTGTGGGTGGAGGTTTATTATTATTATTAACAGTAACTCTGTAGCTTTTCTGAAATTCCTCTGCATAAAAAAGTAAAACCACCATGCTCTTAATTACTTTCAGCTCTTAAATCTGAAATACCCATTCAGCTGTGTCTGTACAGATTTACTTTCGAACACCGTCACTATCTAACTGTAATTCTTTTCACAGCATAACCATTAGCAGCTGATGAAATCATAGTATATTTTAAGTTAGTGATTGACAAGATTAGGCTATCGTGACTCCCAGCGAGAGTAGTGCTTGGTGGGTTGTGGTGTGCTCGCTCTGCCTTCAGGCACGGTATCTATTATTCCTCTCTCTCCATCTGGCAGAGTCGTGAATCAAGGCTTTGGTGCTGGAGAAAGTCTAGTGAGGTAGAAGCTCCCTGCTCTGCCCCACACCTGGTTTCGAAGCCGTTGGGAGTTCAGCATCTGGATCGATACGCCTTTGAAACATCTTTTGCTGTGTTTATGCTGGGGTTGCTTGCTGGTTGTTATCTGGGAAAAGTTAATTGTACTACTAGTTGCTTAGGCATTTGATAGTGTCACGAGATAATGCAGTTGCTCTTGTGAACTGTGAGATTACTGGACAAGCTACAACTTGTACAGGTGTGTATTTCCACGGTACTACAAAACTTAAGAATGTTACTTGGCAGGGGTGGAGAAGCTGTTTAAAGGCTGTTAAGTTGCAATCCATTTTTATTTTCTACTGCAGGCGCACTATCTGATAAATCGTGTGCATTTGTCTTTCACAGTTTCTTAGTGAATGTCCTTTGAGATAAGGAGTCTTGAACCCACTGGTAACTTTTTTTATTTCTCTGCTGCAGTGTCACCTTCTGTGTGACACTGTTTTTGACATCTACCGTTCTACATGCTGAGCCTTTTTTAAGGAAAGTTTGTAGTCTGAAACCTCTCACTACTGCAGTCAGGAGTTTCTGGGAAAATATCAAACAGGAAAAGACCTAACTCTTTGGCTTCACGTCACTGAGGAATTTAGAGCCTTGTTAAGGGAGCTAGAAGTTACTGCAGTGTTTGACTTTTTCTGGACCGAATACATGGACACCTACTAGATCTCTTGGACTGAATAGAGCCTGTAATTTTTCCCATCTGGAGTGAGTGCTGAAATTACTAACCACATACCGTCTTCTCCTTCGGTGATAAAAGAAGGTGCTTATTGTAGCAAATAAGCTAGAAAGGTGGTGCCATCTGTGGAAATCGGATGCAAGTGGTCTTCAACCAAATATGAGCTGCTACTCAGTTTAGGAGTCATCATGGTCTGCCATGCAGGAGTCCTGAAAACTTGACCTCTTGGCTAGGGAAAAACAGGGTTTCCAAGGTATGTTAATTTCATAGTGAATCAACATATTCAAATTTTTAAATTAAAACCTTGAGGGCTTCTATCTGAAACTACTGAATTAAAAACCTCTGCTGCTTTCTTAAACACGGTGTATTAAACCCTTATTTCAGTCACTTTCACTTGCACCTTAAATCTGCTAAAATGCAATTCACTATCTTCTGATCTGTGTTTGAGAAGTAGATAGTGACCATAAATGGGCAAAATACTTCAATGAGCTCTCCAACTGTAGCTTTTTATTTTTTTTTTTTCCTCCCCAAAAGGAAGTGTATGCAGAGAATGTATTAATTGTTTGGGATTGTCCACGTGACAGCCTTATCTTCTCAGGCAAGCCCTTTTTAAAAATAGGGTATGTGTTAAATACGATGGAGTTCATAAAAACAACATCTTAATAAGTCTCTTTACTAGAAATTAAGTAAAAAATGCAGAGGAGTTAGGAGGAAATTCCTACTTAGTATCTGAATTTGTGCTTTCATAGTTTAGAAAACCTTGGGTTAAGGCATTTGGAAAGTTTAAGATGAACTGATGTTACAAGCAAGCTGTGCATTTGCTAAACATCTTTTACTGGGAGCTGTGTCCCAAATGTGGAAACAAGTTCTTGCATATGTTTAGGGTATGTGAAGTGGTAGGTGACTATTCTACGTATTCAAAGAACATAGGGATGGTCATGACAGCTCTGTACTGACCCTTCCATGGGTTGAAAAGTAGTGAAGCAGCGTGAGTGAGAGCTGTATTGTAAAGGTGGAAAGGGGTAAGTTTGGCTGGCCTAAACATAGGAGCGGAATACTGAATGCAAGGACCTCTTGTGTGCTGCTGTCACTGCCATCATTGAAGTTCTTTGATATACCACTGTAGAGGGCTCACGTGCAAGTATAAAAAAAGGCGTCTGTTACCTGCCCAGGCATCCAAACAATCTTGTAACTCTTACGCATTCTTTCCTGTTAAGTAACTTGATCCACCTTCTATCATTATACGGCTTATTTAAATTTGGATACTTGGCAAAGCAGCGTCTCGTGTGCGTGTGTAGCACACAGAAGGTGTTAGGTGATCCACAAGTTTCCAGTCACAAATTAGGTAATGGGGTGAGTTCTCCAAGCGAGAGGTGTGCAACTGCAGTAGACTTTTCTCCCTGGTGACTGTCTCAAGCCTAAATAGCACAAGTAGTTCCTGAGTTGGTCTCAAGTATGAATTATTTTAAGAACTGAATTTTACTTTATTTTACCTATCTAAAAATCTCTCTCTCTTCAGGCTGGTTTAGTGGTAGTCTTCAGCTTTGCCTTCAGCTGGTATGTGAGATCTCCCCAATATATGGCATGATGTTCAATGTCAGAGTAAAATAAGTGCATGGTTCTGTAGTAGTTCTTCAGAAACAAACCTAATTGGGTCCTGACTAGTCACCTGGAAAAAAATATAGGCCAAGCAGGTAGGAAGAAGACTTTGTCTCCTGAAAGCAAAACTTTACTGTATGCAATTCTTTAATGGGTTTTTGGCTTGTTCCGTGTGTGTTTTCTGTTGCTGTAAGCTTTGGCTACACTCATAAACCTGTAGAGAACAGCAGAAACCTGAAAGCACTGGCTGCAGGGGTGACTGTCAGCTTGAAGCTACAAAAGCTGCTTTCACAGGGTCTATCTTTGCCAGCTCCTGTGTTCCAGCTTCCCTGCGACCGGGCTTGTGTTGAGTTAGCCCAGACTTGCAGCAGAATTAATTGGAGTTGATGGCAGATGCTTATTACTGCCTGCTGAGAGCCTGATTTCATGTTTTCTAAATTGTGTTTTTTAAAGCACACTAAGTACAGGTGGATCAGAGAAACACTTGGCAATTTGGCTGTTATTCTTTTGCCTTCATTCTAGCATTTCTCTTGGCTACAAATCCTCCTCGTTTCTGTAAAACTGAAGATGGTCAATATTCCTTCAGTGCTAAGTCAGCTGATGAAGACAAATTCTTCTGTTTGGTTTCTAAATATCTCTAGTGTAAACAAAGTCAACATATTGCTTGTGGGACTGGATGAATTGAACTGCTCTGAGCTGGGCTTTTATCTCTCTATCAGAAAGATGCATTTTTAATGGTGAAAACTGTTAAGTGGAGGCGCCGTCACTAGCGTGTGAGGCAGCAGATGCCTGTACGGTTGGTAGTACAAAAGGTCTGGATGATCAGTGCTGTACTAACGGGATGGCAGTAAAAACATTTATAGCAGTTAAAAGAAAACACCTTTTTTTTTTTCCCCTCTCCCACCCTTATTTCTGGTTGAGAATAGTTACTGATATCTGCACTTTGGCTAGCACTTGAGTGAGTTTTTGTGTAAGATAAAAACTTTTGCCTCGGTGTTGAATGCCTGATACATAGCAGGATGTGATATGTGGCTTATTTTGTCTCTGTCATGTTTCACTGCCGTGGCTTGGGTTCTCCTATCTTGTAACTTAGCACCAACTGAAAGGAGAGGTATGTCCGATTGCTCCTAATTTTTTCTCCCATTGCGCTGGTTTCTAATCAATAGCTGCCAAACTCTTTGAGTAATTAGCGGAGCACAGGATGTTGATTTCTGTACGATATCCTGTTTCTCTTTTGTTCATTTTTTAAATATAAATAGCTAGATCGTGAGCGGGACTCGTTATTCAAATCCCAGGCAGCGCGGGTTGCTCCCAGCCCGGAGTCAGGAAATGCTTGGCTTTTTGGGGGATAACGGTTGCCGCGCGGAGCTCTGGCCCCGCCGTGGTCCCGCCAGCCCAGCCTGAGGAAACGCGGCGACGGCGCTGCCAGCCCTTTGTGAGAGAGGGATCTTTCAGCGCTCACTCATCGCAGGAATCCGCTCCCGAGTTCCTCCTGTTCATGACACCCAAAGTTTGGTGACAGTTTCGCTTGGACATGCCTCTGCTTCTGAGCTGGAGCCTACCCCAGAAGGTACTGACTGCTCCTAATTGTGTGTGTGTGTGTGTGTGAAGTTCATTCCTCTCGTCTCTTTGAATGGTGTAAGGGATCTGACGCCGCAGCTTGTGCGGTGGGGGAGTGAGAGGGGCAGAGCTTTTTTCCTCACTTTGGGAATAATCGCCTTGCTAGAACTGCTGTCATTAAGTAGCCAGATTTGTTAGGCATGTTTGTTAAATTAGTACTTCACAGTCACGCTAATGTCTGTAAGCCTTATGGTATGAAGAGGGGCTCTGCTCTGTTAATAAATTCCAGACTGAAACTTTCCACGTAGAAGCTAGAAACAAACTAAGAAGAGCTATAGCTTCTCTGCACAGTGAAATTCTGTCCAGCTGTGGAAATGATGATATACAGCAAGTGAATTTTGTTGTTCTTTGCAATATCCGTAGTGTTTGATTTCTAAGTTTGGGTTAAAATTCAGACTACAGCTTGGTAATTATGGCAGGATGCATTTGAATGTTATCCCTCCAGCAAAAAGGGGAGTTCCACCTGTGTTCACTGGGGGCTGTTGTAAATTCAAAGAGTATTATTTTTATTTTTTTTAATGCTTCAACTTCTGCCACCACTATTCAAGAAAGCGTGCGGTGTCACCATGGAGATGCTCTGCCAATTCTAGAGTTATGGCAAATTGTTCTGGTGTTACCATGTAGCATGCATGATTTCATAGGCTCCATAGCCTCCCTGTTTTGCAACTTCGAGATACTGGTGTTAAACACCTCATAACTGAAGTTCTTCTGGGAGGGGGGGTTAAGGCAGGGTTGATAAAGTTAGAATTGATTTTAACGAAAAAGTTAGAACAAATGCTAGCAAAAATTTACTTGCATGACATGAGAAGATGTGCAGAGAAAGTTTATATTTGACATTATTTTATTGTAGTCATCTTTTTGGTTTTAATCGAGTCAGATAAAGGAGCCGTCATTAGCTACATCAGCTAAACTGATATTTCCAACGTGAAAATACATTTCTGCATCAAACACTATAAAGTTTCTCAATATGTAGTAAAACAGCTCTTGGCAGTACTATTCACATGCACTTTGAATAATGTACTTCTTGTGCATGAGGAAGGTGTTTGCTCTCCATTATGTATTGACCCTGTTGTAGGTGCAGTCACAAGGGAGAGAAATGGATGGAGCCCATGAACTGCAGAGCTGGAATTAGCAGATTTAGGGTATTAATGTATCTGTCTTGTAGCCAGAGTGAAGTGCTGCAGCCTTATTTGATGCTAGCTGGCCAAATGGATGATGTACTGCAATAGCTCATGAGGTCTATAACCAAGGTCATAGGGGGTGCGGGGAAAAGGGGGTGTAAGGTGCAAATGGAATAGACTGGGGGCACCATTTGGCTAAGACTGATGCTGTCATTAGTTTCAGCTGACCAAAACTCTGCTGTCTGTAGTAAACAGAGTATGTGACAGTGTAACACCTATTGCTTTGCTGCTTCTGTTGTGTATTCGGAGCTGAATCTTACTGTAGGTGATGCAGAACTCGACCGGTTCCATCTGTTTTGACTATGGCTAACTGTGCTTATTGAATCACCATGTATTGAATCGGGTGTAATTGGCTGACGAGTGATTCATACAATCCTAGTCTACTCAAATATGAATAATAACAAATTTAATATGGATCCTCAAGTGGTCTTTTTTTTTTCTCCTTAATTAGACTTATTAGATCAATCCTGTTTCCCTGGAGTGAAATATTGCCTCTTTAATGTCATTATGAAGCTCTTCTTACTTACCACAGTCTTTTATATTTGGTTTTGGTGGTGTAGTTGTTTTTTGTGGTTATTGTTGTGGTCTTTTTTTTTTCTCCTCACCCAAGTTTTGGAGTGTTCCTCACACTGAGGAGCAGAACTAGTATCACGATCCAGTCTTGTACTTAGGGTGCCTTGCTGTCCATCCTTGTCTTGTTGGCCTCTTGCATTTATGGGGGGTTTTGCTACAGGCCCTGGGAAAGAGCAATCCATGCTCTTTTGAGATCTTTTGGCTCTATTCAGAGATTTAGGGGTTACTATGAGCATTGTTTCAAGGGTCTTAAAGTTCATATGCCACTGTTGTCTACTGACAGGAGTGTGCAGCTCGTAATGTTCTGGAGGGGAGGAAAGCTTATCTGAGGCTCTCACATCCCTTTTGTCTGGTGTTGATTCATTAACACCTGACAGAGTTCAAGTGTGCCCGTAGTTGTTTAAGCATGAGGTCACTTGTACTAAAGAAAGCTTTGTGTGCTGTTCCCACATATTTGAGTAAGCATGTTGCTTAGTCCCTTCATCTAGATAACATGCCATATCTGTCTAGTTCTTCCTGCAGCTCGTCAGGATCTTTGTTTTTCTGACAACTTTTCAGTTTTTTGCCTGGTGGTGTGTGTGCTCCTTCTGTTTTAGCTCCTAAGGACCTTGCAGCTTCTGTTCTGGGAGTTCATCCTCTTCCCTTAAGCATTTAAAGTGAGAAGCTAATAGAATTTTTGGATTCTGTGGTCAATAAATACAATATATTGGACAATAAACATTTAGAATGTTGGTTTAAGATGCTTAAAATGTTATAATGTTAATTTGTATAGACTGGGAATATGTGTATCTCTAACAAGCTTGTTCTATCAATGTCCTTCTTTTTAACTGCCTTGTTCCACTTAATGTAATAGCCTGGTGCTCCTCAACAGTTTAAGGAAGCTTCATGAGTAATACCTAAAGGCATGGTGTGCATTGTGCTTCTGCTTTTTTCTTCTGGCTTCAGAACTGCTGTCCTGGCATGGCACCATCGGCTCCTACCTTTCTGCCTAAGAAGCCCTCTGCAGCTCCATAAGGGACGTAGTCATCTTCTCCTTCTTGGCCCAGCAATGTTTGGAAAAAGGTCATAGGCCCCTAGACCATGCGACCTGGGAGAGGCAAAGCATGGGAGAATTAAATCTTCTTGCGTTGTCCCAGCACTAGTGGCACTGGGTTTGTTTGAGCTGGAAAGGTGCCCTTCTCACCTGCAAATAAACTGCCTATTCCCTCTACTTCAGTCTCCTTCTGACATAACTGTCTTCAAAGCTTGACGACAAAAATTCTGCGTATTTTAGCTTAATTGCTTAAATATTTATTTTCTTTGTACGCAGGTGAAGGTTGAAAAACTATGCGATAACTCGTTTAACCTTTTTGTTTTGCTCTACCATAACGGCTGGTAGTGTATGTCCAGGAAGATCTGCAATAGCTCTGTGGGTTTCAGGAGTAGGAGTCCCATTTCTCCCTGCTTAATTTCATGAGACTGCTGCAAGGAAATACTAGAACTTGGAAACACATTAATAAATTTTGAACATTTCAAGAGTCTGTCATCTTAATATTACTAAACTGATTTCTAAAAGCAGTTAAGTAGTTTCATCCTGTTAACTCAGTATTTTAAAATCTCCATTCTGCTTAACTGCCTTGTCTAACTTTGCCCTGAAATTTCAACACTAACAGGTAATAAGCTAATAGCCAAATCCAAAAAAGTTACACAACTTTGATGGCGAAACTTTTTTGACAGGGGCTTCTTGATTTACAGAGGAGCAAAATGTCAAAACCCAATGATATATGCCAAAGAAATGTGTAAAAAGCCACATTGGGATGGTTGCTGTGCTTGATGATTGTGTAACTTTTCCTGTATCTTGCATTTCAGGAAAATATAGATACAAACTGTTGTTTAGACTCCACTTGATCCCAGTTATGGTTTTTGCCCAAAGTCAAAACATTAAATGAAAATTTTGTAATCCGATCAGGTATGTCTCAGATGGTAGTGGCACTTGGTTCTTGATAAGGTAGTGTCTGTCACTCTGGAAGTAAAGAGGGTCAGGTTTGACAGTACAAGCTGACACATTGTCAATCATTTTGCACATCATCATCAATGTACAGTTACTCCTTACACTAAAGACCAATAAAATCTGTATATATGACTAATTGCCCAGCAATATTGTTATCTGTCTTGCATCTTATACTCAAAGCTGTTTTTCACACCATACCATACTATTTAGAGAATCCATGAAACAACCCACAGGCATCTGAAACTGCTTCTGGGCCATCTGACAGATATTTCTTATCCATTGTGATATCCCTGAGGTGCATTGTTTTCATCTGTATATAAGGGAAGTATTCATAACTATGGAGATCAAATGGGTTTCAATTTTTCACCATGATTTATCACTTTAGTTCTGTGGATAGATAAAAAAAAGTAGGAAAATAGTGAATACTGATGATGGTGCACTCTGAAAAATAGCCTGTAAAAAAAAAAAAAAAAGTAGTTATATAAATAAAGTAAGGAATAAAGATTGGTTGGGCACTATGAGCTGAAGCCTCTGCTCTAATGCTAGGATCCCTCTGTGTTGAAGTGAAAATGCTGTAGCAATTCATGTGGTAGGTAAAAGCAAAAGCTATACAGGGGGCAGGGATTGTGAAATAATAATTGTGACTCGAATACTGGTGTCTGAATAGTGTGCATGATCTGGAAAAAGATGGGAATAAAACCAAGTGATAAATAGCAGGATGGTACAGTGTTTGGTTGTTTTTTGTTTTTTTTTAAGTAGAATTGCAATTACTTAAAACTCGGTATATGTGCTCGTGGGGGACATCTCTGAGGGGAGGGTATGGATGAGAATCCTGTTGTGGTAGAGTTGGTGGTGTCTTATTCCCAGCCCATTTGGATGCTTGCTGGCAGCGGGGGGTAGGAAGTGATAGGAGGCTATTGGGTGTTATTAGAAAGACTTAAGAATTTCTTCTCCAGTCTTGTATCTTAAAAGTGGGGAGCAAGTGGCAGAAACCCGTTATTGGAGTGGAAGTGATAGTACACTTTTTAAAAAATCCAAGTTGCCAGTTAAATAACTGACATTGTTTATTCTAGTTGACTGTGAGTAGATGTGATGCGTTTTTAATAGAATTACCATTTGTCACTCTACTTTGAAGAGAAACGCAAGTGAATGGTGCTGTAACAGGTTCTGGATTCTAAAAAGGAAAGTGTTAATTAAAAGACAGCTAGCTTGTGAATTTTGGTAAGGGTTTAAACTCTAGACCTTCTTTAAGCACAGACCATAGAAACAGTAAGAGGGTGATGAGTAGAAAAAGAGCTGCATCTTGGAATATGAACCAGAATGTATAAAGGGAGAATTGTTTATGTCCAGCTGAGCTGGTGTGGCTGGGAGGATGTGTACCTTGGGCGATGGTAAAGCAGCTGGGTAGTGAGAATGAGTGAAGATTAAATACACTCTGGTATCTGTGGCATATCAAAACTAACTTTTAGCCTCACTGAAAACTGAGATGATGATGACATCTATAGGGATGAAAGCCAAACAGTCAGTAGATCTTAGGGTAATGGAACTTCATTTTGCAATACGTGAACTGGAAGCAGATTTAAGTGGAATGGCCAACGGATGAGGAATGTGTAATGGGAGACAGGGATTAAGACGAGGTAATTTTCCACTGTGGTTTGCACAAATATTGGCGTATGAGATTGCTGCCTGGTTTGCAAGTTTCAACTGGTATCATGACTGAAAGGAAGAGATACTATAGGGAGCATGGATTATTTACAAAGTTATGACCTCAGTAATTTTTTTTTTTTAATAGAAAAAAATACTGTGAAACACATTATCAAATATTATGGAATACAGAAGCTGTTGACTGATTGCATGGGATTAGGCAAGTGTTGAGAACTGGTTTCTCTTGTGAAGAAAATCAGATATATATTCTCTCTTGATCTCGTTGTCACCAGTAACTTCCCCAATGCAAGTAACGTCGAAAGATCAACTAGAATCACTGTGATCTGCAGTCAGTCGAGTTGGACAACTCCTTGTTTTCTTTAGTGAAGGCAAAATGAAAAAGGAGCTTGCATAGTAAATACGTTGATACTAAAGGCAGACATAATCCCAAGGTGGATGGGATAAAATGGAAGAAGAACTATGTGGCCTTAAAATACTGGATAATACAGGGTTGAAATGCAGAGTTTTTACTGGAGACCTGTTTGGTCTCGCAGGTTATAGTAGGAGTCTGTAGGTAAGAATGATGGAGAAGAGCCATTTGGGTACGCTTCTTAGTTGCATGATGACTGAGACAGCAGGGAAGTATAACCTTAAAGTGACCTATATCACAGGATGGATGGGGTGAGGTTTCTGTAGTAGATAATAAACAAGAGCTAATGCAGTTGTACATGGTACTTTGGTAAATTTCCATACACTTGCTGCCTGTTTTCCAAAACTGTCAATTGAAACTGCTGGGGATTGCTGGTCTGTTTTTCACCAAACTGTTTCCACAACTGTCCGAAGAACAGAGTATTGGACTCTGCCAAATGGAAACACAAAAGCAGTGATGGCCCTATGCAAAATACATCAGCAAGAGAAGCTAATGTGGGAAGAGGGCTACAGAGAAGAGAAGGCAGTCTCAGTTTATAAAAAAAAAAAGAAAAAGTGAACCATTTGTCAGTAGACCTTTTGGCAATTTTAAACCTTACATTCTGAAACTATTTGCTTTGCTTCCTGCATACATTGTCTATACAGAATTTAGAATTTACTATTTTTATACTGCCGACCAAGAAGCTAGTGGCACTCTGCTGAAGAAATAACTTGTGTAAATATTTATATGAACAAACATTTGATTATCGCTGTGTGTGCTACCTCATTTATCACTACTAAACAGACCTTTCTAACTGTCCCATAGGTTCCTGATGTCATCAGCAGCATAAGACAAGTCTCCAAAGCAGCGCTGAAAGAAGATGCCAAACCAAATAAGGATAGTGAAGATGCCTTCTACGACTCTCAAAAATTTGAGGTCTTGTACTGTGGAAAGGTGACGGTGGCTCACAAGAAAGCTCCCTCCACACTCATTGATGATTGCATTGAGAAATTCAGCCTTCATGAGCGCCAGCGCCTGAAGCTATTAAATGAGCAGCGGAGTAATGAGTCAAGTTTGGACTTACCTCTGTGTGAAGGAAATGTGCCAGCTTCTCCATTGGCTAGCCCATTTGAGGAGCTGGAGAGCCCAAATAGCACCGCAGGGCATGCCGTGATGTTTACAATCGGCAGCCAGACCAACTTGACCAACCTGGCCAGCACTCGTGGCTCATTTCCAGAGCGAATTTTGGAGGACTCTGGCTTTGACGAGCAGCAAGAGTTTCGCACCCGCTGCAGCAGTGTCACTGCAGTTATGCAAAGAAGGGTTCACGACACAAACCTGAAAATACAGCCACGCAGAAGACATGCAAGTGCACCCAGTCACGTTCAGCCCTCTGATTCTGAGAAGAACAGGACAATGTTGTTCCAGGTGTGTGCAAGGATGTGCAGTTTCATGTTGCTTTTTCACCGTATCTTCTCCTATGCACTCTGAAGCTTAGACAGGTTTTTGCAAGATAAGTAGTATGGATCCAGTGTGGTTTCAGTATGGTTTCATGATTTGTCATAAATATTTATGTATCTGTTCATAAATATTTGGAACACAAGCAGCTGAATTTTCTTAAGGAAGTCACCTCAACTCATGATCTCAGATAAATTTTAAAGAAAGAGAAATTACTTATGGAGTAATTAGTTACAGGAGCAGGGTTTCTAGGGAAATAATTATTTTACAGGAAATTCTGGTTTGTCTGTATTGTGACATCTAGGACATAGCTGAAAAAAGTAAGCATTCTTTCAAAATGAGAGTTGTCGAAGACGTACATGTGCACAAATGCCCTTTTGTGCAATTAAGAAGAAGCTCACAACTTCACATAAGGCTTTCAACAGCCTCATGTTTGAGCCAGCCCCTTTATGATAACTTGAACTGATGTTCAGCTTCTTTCCCAGATGGGTACTCAAACGTCTCTGCACTGAAGGCTTCATCCTTCAGATCTCACGGTTATTTCTTCTTTTGCCTGAAGTGCATTTGACATCTTCAGAGCTTGTATTGAGAAAATAAAAGGACACTTAAAGGAGGTGACCCAGAAAAGGAAAGATCTTTGGACCTTAAAATAACAGGGGGCTAAATGCCTAGGTTTTGTCTTTCCATTTGCTTCAGAGATCATTCTTGCCTTTTATTCTCTTGGGGAAATGCTAACTGAAGTGAGAATGCATTGCCCTTTAGAAAGCCACAGCTATCACTACTAATGAAAAGGATTTAGCTGAGAAACTCTCCGAGCTCTATGGAATAAGTTTCATATGCTTGAGAAGCAGTTTGGGAAAGCTGAAAGATGGTTTACTGCAGAACCTAATCTTTCTCATCCGAAATGATAACAAACCCAAAAAAAGTATCACCTTAAGATCAACATCATTTCTCAGCTGATTTATAGTATAGTTTTCAAAGAATTAATAAATCCACAAATTCCACAAATTCTGGTTTTTATTGTAGCTTTTAATTTAACCACATTGTTTACTAAAGGTTTTTAGTATTGAAAATAATTCAAAAAGAAAAGTGGGGTGGGGGCTTGTCTTCTTTCCAAGTCTTTTTCCTATTCAACTGATTGTATTGTTCTTACTGAAATACTCTTACTCAACATAGGCTGAATTGTGGCACCCTTGTTCCTGCTGAGTAAGCTGTGGTACTCCATGTGAACAAGAAAGGGCTAGATTGTGACATTTTTATTGCTGTTAATGTGCTGCCTCCAATACAGTCATAAACTTGACTTCATTTTCTCTCCTGCCCTCCCTCCCCCCAGGTTGGAAGGTTTGAAGTTAACCTCATCAGTCCAGACACCAAATCTGTTGTGCTTGAAAAGAATTTTAAAGATATTTCCTCATGTTCTCAGGTAAGTATTAATAAGAAGCAACATTTAGATCATCAGGAGAAAAGGAGTTTATTTCTTCTTCAGCTGGCTTGCCTTCCTGGTCTGTAAGCAGCAGAAAAAAAGAAATATTAGGATTCTTTTTCAGCATTCTATGCTGTTTTCTTTTATTTAGTGTGGAAGGCCATTTTAAAATGGTTTATCCTATCTAAATTACCCTGAATGACAGTAAATTCCTGGTTTAGCCCATTGTCTCCTTAATTTAAAGAAAAAAAAGGGGAGGGGATTTTGAGAAATTTGACTAAAACATAAGCAAATCCTGCATGAAGTTTGATGCATCAACTTCTTTGGTGAGTACAGCTGAAGAAACAGGATACTAAACTGCAATTGCTTCATGAACACTTGCAGCAGACTTGAAGTATCGATTGGCCTTTACAAGAGTTAGAGCTGTTATTCAAATGACGGCTTTCACTCATCTGGTAGCAGGTTCAGGTAGATAGTGCACAAAAATAATGCAGTGTCATTCCTAAAGAGTTTAAGTACGGAAAAGATGAGCACAAAATAACCAGTCTGAGCTGTGGTAGTGGCAACTGATGATTGGTCAGAAAATAAATTATGAACGGTTCTGCTTTGGGAGAGCATTGGATCTAGCTTTGGAAGTAGCTTAATCTCCATTTAGGATGCTCTGAGCGTGCTGTTTCTGAGCAGCTAAGCTCCTGAAAGCCTCTGGAGTGAAAGGAGGAGAGCATCACATCAGCCCTCCAGAAGACAGCAGTTCACCTCCATCATTACTTCTGGAGAATATGGCAATAGGTGAACCCAGCGATGTCCAGTAATAAATAAATGTGTCTTATAAAGTTAAATGCCAGTGCTAAGGGATTAAGCTTTCTATCTTGCTGCTGTTCAGCATCTGTTACTTCCAGCACTTTCTGTTTTGAGGCCTTATTTTATTACCTCCTTTCATTTGCCGTGCGTGTGCATCTGTTCAGTCCTCCTTAAACATTATTATTCTAGTTTAAAATATACTTCCTGGTATGGCCTAAAACCTGCATTTCACCCCCAAGTGCTTTCATTTTAATGCTAATAACAAATCTGCTCTTGCATGACTGTGCTACCAGTGCTAATACAAATTAGGAGCTGGTCAGTACTTGTAACTCAAGTGGAGCCTTGAGCTACCAACTAAAGGTCCAGGCCCCTAATTCGACTCTGCTGTTCAACTACAATTCATATTACTCTTGGTAGAGAACAAAAAGGCAAGTGCAAATTTAGAACGGGACAGTATAATCAAACAGTGATGTATTAATAGCTTTGTAATAAATACAGATTCTTAAAGCAGTGGTATGGAAAGCAAAATTTGCAGGTGGCTTGAGCCTTCTGCTTTATGGGCCTACTGAGTTGAATAAAAGTGATACTTCAACTTCACGTACTGGACTCCTGGGTTGCTTGTACATACTGATAACAGACAAACACAAGTCCTAAGCGGGGACCTTTGTTCAGCTGACTTTGAAGCGTGGTGGAGACCAGTGAGACCGTGGCAGACCTTCAAGGCCTAGCTTTCCTTCAGTAAAATAAACTGTGTACAGTAAATAGTGTTAGGTAATGCTTTGTGTTGGGCTTCAGAGGTGGAATTTTTCATTCCACCTCTTCATTTTCATTTGGAGCAAGGCTTTTGTTATTTCACATGCTTGAACAACTCAAGCAGGCACTAACAATACTGTGAGGTTTTTTGTTTTGTTTTGTTTTTTAATGCAAAACGGCTACTTTAGAGAAGTTGGGGTATTTTTCTATGCTCAATAGAAATGAAACATTAATTTGTTCAAGACTAAGAATTTGGTTGCATAAACCTCATCAGTACTTCTTTTAAGAACTCAGTGCTAGCCACAGGGCTTCTCTGTTGCGGATTTATAGGGCAATGATTTACGGCGTATTGTGAGACTGCAGCTTAGGAATGTTAGTTTTTCTAAGCTTACAAACGATGAAAAAGAGATGGTCACTTCAGCTTTCATTCTGGATTCTTTTAGTCTGGTCTAACAGAGGTATTTTTATTTTATAGCTTAAGTATGGTTGATCTGCTGCATTAAATTCATTATCTGCACTCCACATAATTGTCAAAGCAGCAAATACAACTGATGATAAACCCCTGCCTAAGCTCTGGTGTCAGAGAGCTGTAGGAGTTTTTTTGTTGCAGCCTTGCTGACCTTGAGGGAACCCAGAACAACAAACAGCTTTGCTCTTTTGGCATGACAAGTCCAGCCATCCTCTTAAAGAAATATGATGGAGGTACTGTTAATTGAGGAACATACTGTACTATTTACGCCCCAGTGGTACAAGTGTCACGTCCATCTCCGCCACAAATGTTCTCTTGTGGAGACTGAGAAACCAGTCAGCAATAGACTTGCTCAGGCACTGTCAGCAGTGAGGGAACTGACATCTCACTGACCCACCTTAGGTAAATATGGTTTACTTGCGAAACAGAGGGCAACATTTCACTGTTAAATAGATCGGCATATGTGCATACATCTGTTCTTTTTCATTTTATACTTTCGAAGACTTGGTGTGTCACAGGAAAATGGGTTAATTTAAGTCAGGATTAGTGTTGTAGTAGTAAACTAATGCCATTTGTTCCATCTTAGAAGCCCTCTGCACCTTTGTTAAGTTTTGTTGAAGTAGCACAAATGTAACTTGGAATTTTGTTTTGAAAAACTACAGTGTGTAGTGACAATATGTTCAGTCTGTCACGTAGTGCATTACCAATTTTGTCTAGAATGTTTTCTGTAGTGTCAAGCAAGTTGTTTTGCCTTCTTCCTCCCCTCTTTTCTGATATAGGTGTTTTCTTTGGAGATGGATCCAAGCAACCAAGTTCTGCTTTCTGTTATATTTGAACTTGAGGGATTAGGCTTTCTTTTGGAGAAAATGTACTATTACCATACTCAGATGATCAAAACATTGGCAAAAGCTTTAACAATAGTGAGTCATGTTCCATGAATTGAGACTGGGAATATAGGGCTTCTTAGGAAGCAGCTCTCTTTGATCTTCTCTGTGCTGTTTTTAGCAAGGCAACATTCCCTGTCAGGCAGTTAAACTAGGATCTTGAAAGAAAACATCAGTAGTAATGCGTAGTAAGTCTTGAAAATTCTGGTATGTAACTGAGTCTCAAAGAATTTGTGTAAAAATTTGGTTGGAATTCTGCATGTCACCACTCATTCCCTGCTCTTTCTGGTGTAGTCCAAACTAATGTTACAGAAAAGCGAAGATTTGTTGCTGCTTTGGTACTTCTCTAGTCCCATGTTTTAGTGTGCGCTCGTTACATCAAGTTTTCACTGCAGAGACAATTCCAAATAGGAATCTCTTGTTCACTTCCCTGAAAATCCATTTTTCCTAATGGAAGAAATTCTAGTCCAGGTGTATTTCTGCATAACTTCTGTTTTGACCGTGTGAAGAGATTTATGTAATGCTAAAACATGAAAAGCAATTAAAAACATAACTATTATAGTTGTAAAATAGATCATTAGGAGTATGCATTTTTAGTTTCTCAGATTTTTGTGTTGGCAAGTGTTGGAGTCTGGTAACTATTTTTAGGGTCGCTTTGGAAACTAAACTTGTTTATAAAATAGTCCACTGATGCTGTTTTTAAACTCTTTAGGGTATAAAACACGTTGATCACTTTGGCTTCATATGCCGGGAATCTGTTGAACCTGGGATAAGCCAGTATGTCTGCTATGTGTTCCAGTGTGCAAATGAGTCTTTGGTGAGTATTTATTTATGATCTTAAGCTTTCCCTCAAAGTATGTCTGAGGCACTTCCTAAACTCTGGGAGTCTGTTATTCTCCTGTGTCAGCTGGGCCTCAGTGGTCACGTCTTCTCAGGTGTGAGACGCAATACGTGAATATGAAAACATGCAATAGGAAGTGCATACATTCTGTTCATATACATCCATATCCTGGTACTCTGCTGGTGCGTGTATCAATAGCAAATAGAAAAAATGCAGATGGATGAGTTCATACATGCAGACTGTTGAGCATATTTGGGCTCTATATTTAATGGTAGCTCTTGTATTTCTAATTGTTGAGACACTTGGTTCTCCATTAAACATGTAACTACATGTATTGAATCAGAAACAAAGCCGATGATAAAACCCGAACATAGTTTTCAGGGCAGGGTTTGAACTGTTGGCCTGATCCTGCATGTGTATTTAGTCTGCATGTGACTTTTTAGCATTTTCCCTGTAGTCTCTTTTGCTCATCAGGAGAAGAAAATAGCAGCGTCTGATCAGAGAAGAAGAAAAACATACTATGTGTGGATGTGTGTAACTATAAAAAGTCCATTGGACGTTTGCTAAAGTATGTGTCAATCAACTGAAGTTCCAGGAGCCAGTGATTTAGCTGATACAGGTAGCTTAATAATATGAGATGTATACAGGAAATAATTTTGGCTACATTTTTATTTTAAAGCTCTGACACTTTTAAAAGAAGTTGATTCCTGTTCTGAAGCATGTTTGTTCCTGATGGCTGTGCTGACAGCTGCTAACTCCTTCTCAGCTAACCTTAAAAATCACTAGCTACTGAAAATGTAATTTGTTAATCCATTGACTATCTTGAGAGTGAATAGATTTATGTCAATAAAACTTCAAGCAGCCAACAGTCCTAGGTATACAACGGTAGCTGAGGCTGCAATTTTATCAGAATAGGAGCTTGTTATGAAATCAGTTCAACCTTTATAGTAACAAAATGTTAAATCTGACCTGTTGATAAATCTGACCATGCAGAATTCAAAGACTTAAAATGTGATGTATAAAGTAGCCACTTATTTATGAACCTCTTTACGCGTTCTGGTCCTGATAGGTGTGAGTATGCCCACATTGCAATATGAAATTAACGTTCCTGAGCTACTTTCAGATGCAATCACTTGGACCTCGGTGACGGTTTGTGTGTGGCAGGGCAGAGCTAGCTGTACAACCTCATGCCTTCTGGATCCTGTGCTGCCAGGCAGGCTGTGTTGGTACTCTTCTGTATAATTGCTCCAAACCTAGCTACATTCTGTGCGACATTCAGTTCTCGTCATTTTAGTGTAGTCATAATCCATATGCTTAGTGCTGTTCTGTGGATCTTCCATTTGGGAAGCATCATTGCCAATTTTAAAAAATTACCAGTCTGTGTTGCAAGATAGATGTTTGCTGTTCAAGGCCCTGCTTTATTGCTAAGAAGAGAGAGCGCTCAGAAATTACTGGTAGTGGCTAAAACTGTGGGTCCCAAACATATTGGGACACAAACTAATTCAAGTTTTCCCATTCAGAGGCCCTTTTCCCCCCCCTTTTTTTTTCTGTTTTTGTCTGTTTCTTTTTTCAAGTGACAGACCCTTAATAAAGTCTGTATGTTTCTAATGTTAGACTGCATGATTTTGGTCTCCAACATTACAGCTTTTTTTCTTCCCGCTTATAAAAAAAGCAACAGGTAAGAGCAAGAACATGATTCTGAAGCAGAATACTGATTTCTTTTCTCAGATTGTCGTCAAGCTGTTGCCTCCTCCTTTCCATGCTGATGCCAAGATTCAAGCTTCTTAATAAGCATTGTATTCCCATAAAATACAGACAGGCAAACTCCAGGTGCTTCGTATATAAGATCCGGGAGTATATTGGAATTAGTGTGAAGAAATGCTGTCACCTTAACCTTTCTTAGACAAAAGTTGAGCTTTTACAGTGCTGGTGTGTGAGAATGTAGCACTGCTGTATTTGTGATGGGAGCAGGGGAAAGATCAGGGCAGACCTCAAGGCTGGCTGGTGGTATTGAAAGATAAGTTGGTGGTTGTAATGAAGCTGGTAGCCAGTCTAGTAGCCTGGGGAGAAGTGAGCTGCTGTGGGAAGCTTCTGTCTTCCAGCAGGATGGGTCTGTGTGGGGTTTTGTTCTAAAATGGTACAGCAGTGGGAGGAAAACCGTTGATGGGGAGCGTGTGCAGTTTACAGGAGAAACCTGAAGCTAAAGAAAAGGAAATTAATGCTTTTCATTTAGCCAGCATATATTCCAGCCAAAAATTCCCACTTGCGGCTTCTTAAAACAGCGGCTGTCTGCCCAGTAGGGCTTTGAGTAGTTGCAGTTAGATACTCAAAATTACACTCTCTGAAGTAACAACAGCTCGAAGACGGTGAGCATCCACAAAAAAGGCAGAAAAGCTGGGAATACAACCTTGATCTCTTTAGAAGACAGCAAACAGGATTTTTTTTTAATTGTAAAACACCTGTCTGTGGTGTGATTTATAAATTTGATTTGATGTACATGGCCTGAATTTTTGTTTATATACTGTCTTTTGCCTCCTTCCCCTTTAGGTTGATGAGGTAATGCTTACCCTGAAACAAGCCTTTAGCACGGCTGCAGCTCTGCAGAATGCCAAGACGCAGATTAAACTGTGTGAGGCCTGCCCTATGCATTCATTGCACAAACTCTGTGAGAGAATTGAAGGTAGCAGCTGAGTTTATTTTCTAATTGTATTTTTCTGATTATTCTAGTATAATTTTACTGTATGTGTTAATTTTAATTATGTCAATCATGCGCTTTGAACTTAAACAGTGAAAGAACAGAGGGAAAAGTATCTCAATCAGCAGTTCTTACCATCACTTTGCACTCTGTAATCATGTAGGTGACAGCAGTAATGATATTGCAACTGAACATAGTATAGCTTGTGTTATAAATACATACTCTGTCATTGTCGTGCCTCTCTTAAATGTTAAGCAGAGCAGAAAAACCCACCAGTTTATCTTCTGTCTCTTTTTTTCTTTTTTTTTTCTTTTTTTCTTTTCTTTTTTTCCCCCTGAAGATACGTGCTGGCAAAATGGGTCGTAAAAAGGCAGTTGTGATCAAAAAGGGGCTTGCTTTCTCATGTTTTTTCCTTGTGGGATTATTTTTTTCCTTCTTTGCATTTATTCTCTTACACACTTCAAAACCTTGTTCTATTATGGGAAATAAATGATGAAGTTAGGAGATTAATATCTAATGCAGAAAGCTAAGGCAACTACCTGGCTTCAAATATGAATACACAAAGCTTTGAAGTTTCTCTGGAAGTGGCGTATGCCAGAACATGTGCAAAAAATCTTACACGATAGAGTTTTTAAAAGAACAGTTATAGTAGCAGGATTCTATTTTTGTAGTCATTCCACTATGTCTCCTTGTTGTATGCCAAAACCCCAAATATATTACCACTAGTCTTGTTATCTTCTGGTAATGGTGGTGTTGATAATTGCCAGTTCTCCCATTGATTAAAAGTCACTATTGCTACTTGCCTCCCTCTGGTGGATGAAAAGCAAATTATAAGATCTTCGTGGAGTGAAATTCTGTTGGATTGTGACTGGTATTTTCTGGGTTTACAACAGATAATCAGAAGTGATAAAGCTTAACTGGGAAAGTCTTCTGTCAATTAAAAACTATAGAGGCTGCTGTATAAGACAGTGGGAGTACCTTGAATACAGGTACTTGCAAGCCTGGGATAAGTATCCAGTATCAAAATAAAATCTCTTCTAGGGTAATGAGTACCATAATAGTAGTTTCATAAACTTTGTTCTTAGTGGCTGAAAGATTTATTTTAGTGTCACTTTCTTTTTATCTATCTGCTTTGTTTAGAATCTAGAAGTTTATTATAATGAAATCCCCCAGGGCTTCATGACTTTGGAAAATCTTGATCGGTTCTGATTGCAGTTCTCTATGAACGATTTCTGCCTTGGATGGAAAAAACCTTATCTTCATCTGGATTGGGGGGGAGGGTTGTTTTCCCCACAGTTTTTGCAGCTTCCTGATATAAGCTTTCTGAGGAAATATACACTTTATCAAACATTGGAATTTTTTTCCTTTATTCTTACAGCCTTTATGCTGCTCTTTCTTTTAGAAGCGTCTTCAGTTCTCTGGTATGGCCTATACCCTGCCCTTTCCTTGTGTAGAAACGCATCTAAGCTTTTCAATTAAACACATCTGAAAACTTCTGAGTATCTTATGCATTGAGTATCTTTCCAGTTGCATCCCTGATCTGTTCCACTCTTCTTCCTCTCCTGTGCAGTTGTCAGGCTTCCATCTTAGTGATCTCTTGGTACTAGGACAGAAGACACCACTAGGGTAGGGAGCACAGCCTTTTCCTCAGGAGCCAGATAGTTGGCTGCTGCTAGTTCTGGTTTTATTGCTAAAGAAAGGAGACAAAACCATGTGGTTCAGCAAAACCTGAAGTGTTTTGTATCATGTGTATTACAAATATACAAGTTTAATGTATGATAGTTGTGTAAACTCAAAAGCAGGTTCATATCTTCTATTATCTTTTTTTCAAAGGTTTTTGAGAATCTAGAAGCTTTAATGTTCCTTTCTGTTCTCAGGACTCTATCCACCAAGAGCCAAACTTGTGATTCAGAGGCATCTGTCGTCATTAACTGACAATGAGCAAGCAGACATTTTTGAACGCGTTCAGGTAATATGTTAGATGCTGTTGTCTCAAATTTGAAAAGACCATGATAAAATGGACTAGACATTTTTTTTTATTTTGATTATGTTTGTTTTGTTATGTAATAAATCTAGAATTTATTATTGTTCCACCAAGCATCACACTGAAATAGCATGTTCCAACCTCATGTGTGATACACTGTGGTCAGAAAAGTTTTTGGTTCCCAGGTCCGTTGAGATGTTCTGTGTTCATACCCAGAGTATTTTTATATATTTTTTTTCTGAGCTTAGTTCTTCATCTGTAAATGCACTTCCCTACTTGAAAGCGATGTGGGAATGAGTTGAAAGCAGGTGAGAGATGCAGGCATTGGAGGTGGTTGGGATTTGCAGAAGCTCTCTTTTGACTTATTCTGTGGCAAGAGGTGCAAGCAAGTGTACTCAAGTGGATGAAGTATACAGTATTTTAGGCCTCCAAAGGCTGTGCTCCACTCTAGCTGCCTGAAGAAGGGAATGCTTGTTTGGTTTTTGTGGGTTCCTTGTTCCATTTACAAGGCTATACAATGGCAGACAACCTGAGGAAACAAAATGTGTCTCCTCCACAGCCTGTAACACTCTCCATATGGAAAACTCTGGTCTGTTTTGCTCAGAAGCATGGAGGCACACAAAAAGCAGTGCAATTTGATACACTAATAGTGCACTCTGGCATCTGGCGTATCAATATATTAACTTCAAAGAATACACACATACAGAAGGGAAAATAAGCAAATCATGACTTGAAAGACCACTTTTTCCTTTTCTTCACCATTACTGACAGAAAATGAAGCCTGACAATGACCAGGAAGAAAATGAACTTGTGATCTTACATCTACGCCAACTTTGTGAAACTAAGCAGAAAACACATGTTCATATTGGTGAAGCACCATCGGTAAGGCTTATTTTTGTATTATTCCTCTTCTTCCTCCCACCTTATTCAAATACAGCCTTGAATACTAGCAGGGCTGCTGCTAGAGTTCATCAAGGGGTAGCTGAAGCTGGGTATTGTAATTAAGAGAGGACTGTGAAAGAGAAGTAATTTGAATTGTTTTACAGTGGCGTCCTTGGGGATTTTTTTGAGTTTGTGGGGCAGGGAGGCAGGGACGAAAGGCAACCAATTATTTTTAGGTCTAGATTTCTTTACAGTGGGAGGTTACCTCTTCAGTCCTTCTCCTTCCTCCCTGATCCCCACTCCCAAACAGTCACTTCTAGGGGGAATAGAGATGAAGATGGCTTTTTAGTTTAAACTACAAATTTACCTAGCAAAGGAATGGGTAACAGTATTGTTAAATTGATAAGCTTTTACAAAATAGTCTTTAGGGATAGAATGTGCCTTTAACTGTGAGGGGGGTTGTTTTTTTGGGGGCTGCGGGGGTTTTTGTTTTGGTTTTGTTTATGGGTTGTTTTTTGGTTTGGTTTTGGGTTTGTTTTGTTTTGTTTTGTTTTGTTTTAAAGGCCAGGGGTATGTTGTTTGAGACTTGGTTCAGCCCTAATCTTTGGAGGTCTGCAATTGCAAAAAGAGTTGCCAAAGCTGAATTGTGTCTTTGCTTATTTCACCAGACCGTTTCTAACAGTGCGATTCCGGAAAGCACCACCACTGGTGGCAGGTTTAAACTTGACATTCTGAAAAACAAGGCAAAGAAATCCTTGACTAGCTCTCTGGAAAATATCTTCTCAAGGGTAAGATTAACAACTCATTGTCAGCAGCTCTCCCATATATCCTTGACAGTAAAGACCTATCAGATTTTTTTTTTCTTTGCTGTTTTTTGGCCTTCATTAAATACTTAATGAAGCGATAACCCTATTGTGAAATCTGAGGGTTATAGCTGGGTTGATTGTGACTTAACTGTGCTAGAAAGTTTATGGTAAGGCCACACATACAGAGGGAAGTCCATGGTAAGGCCACACAAACAGAGGCAACTTTTTCTGAGCAATGAAAGTTCATTGTAGATGGTGGGTGAGTTGAGCATTATCAGATGTGTTGCTTCAGAATAAAAAAAAAAAGTCAGGATGATCCCATGAAGAGATATGTTAGCTTTTTTTTCGCAAGTGTGACTACATATGTCTGCATAAACTGGAAATCTTTCTGTTCTGAGAAGTAATGTCTTGCCTCTCATAGCTAAAATTACTTATATTGGTCACTCAGAATCTTTAGAAAGTAGTAACTAAGTTGTCCTTTTGCAGGGGAAAAAAAAAGCAATAGTTGTTTGTTTGTTTGTTTGTTTTTAAAGTGAGTTGTTCTTCATTTCAGTATTGCTAGCTAGGTATGATGTTGAATTGCAAATAATTACTGGAACTCTCTTATACTAAATAGCCTTTTAAAGAGGTCTGAGATGCAAGTATTGCTTAGTGTCCCCTGCTCAGAAGGGAGAGTCCTGAAAGCAGAGAAGCAGCATATAGAAGAGTAACTGAAGAAGGCTGGGTGCCTGGGATCCAGTGTGTTGTTACAGAGAACGTGTGATGCTTCAGCCTGGGGAAGGCTCTGAGGAGACCTTATAGCGACCTTTCAATATCTGAAGGGGGGCTACAGGAGAGATGGGGAGGGACTCTCTAATCAGGGAGTGGAGCGATAGGATGAGGTTTAAATGGTTTTAAACTGAAAGAGGGGAGATTTAGATTAGATATCAGAAAGAAATTCTTCCCTGTGAGGGTGCTGAGACACTGGAACAGGTTGCCCAGAGAAGCTGTGGGTGCCCCATCCCTGGAGGTGTTCAAGGCCAGGCTGAATGGGGCTTTGAGCAACCTGGTGTCCCTGCCTGTGGCAGGGGGGGTGGAACTTCATGATTTTTAAGGTCCCTTCCAACCCAAACCAGTCTGTGATTCTATGAATACTGGAAGGCAAGGTCTAAATATAAGAGTAGTGAAATTAAGATCCTTCTGCTAGTAATTTTAAAAGTACCACGCTAAATCAAGGCCTAAGTTGTGCTTGTCCTGCAGCTTATGTGGGTATGTCATAAAGTAACCTGCAAACATTTTATGCCACAGATGGTGCCTATAAAGGAGGCAAAATATTATTTGCTGAGAAGGATCCTTAGAACTGTTTGTACTTCAGTGTAGACGTGAATTTTGCCTAGGACTGAAGCTAACATTAAAACTCTCCTGGTCAAATCTGGCCTATGTTGTTCAGCAAGTTTTATACACTGGGGACTTGGCCTGAAGAGAGCGAGTGAGCACGAAAGAGAGCAGTGACAGTCAGAAGATCTGGATAATTTCAGCGTTCTGGAATACCATCAAATGGTGACAGCTACAGTCATGCCTGCGCTGAGTCCGATTTCTTTTCCACATCTAAAGCACATGTGACTGGAAAGTGATTTAGCTGTGACAGTGGGTCACTAACCTTGCGGTGGTTGTGGAACAGGCCTGCACCACTGGGAATAACACAGTGAAGCAGCCCTGCCTTATACGGACATAGCAGCACTCTGATCATGTCAAGGAACAAGGATTTAGATGAGATGCACTTCTTAAGTTGAAGGGTCTCTGAAGGGAAATTGCTTACATATTGTTGTTGCTTATATAGAATGTTCCTTCTCACCAGGGCCGCTGTGACATGCTTCATGTTATAGTGTAAGGATCTACACAGTCCATGACTGAGTTCAAGAGAAGTGGACACCCAAGTCTGGATTAGGGCCATTTTAAGTGCTCTATGAAGTGGACTTACTGTTGTGAGGAAGGTTGTCTTATCTTTAACTTGAAACTGCAAGAGGTCAGGAACAGCAGCGTGTTGTAGTGAGTCACGATACACATAGGGGTTCATCCTTGCAGACCCGTTTAAAGGTTACACAATTCAAGGCTGAGAAAAATCATGTACAGTGCTGCTCAACCACTAACTATGTGGTTAAAGCAAGAATATAAGCTGAGTGTCTCTGCGCACATACACTGTGTGTTACGTGCATGTGTGTGTTATACAATGTCTGTTTCAATAGGTCTTATTCTTCATCAGGCTGTAACAACAAGCATAAGGGGTCATGGCTAATTCTTAAAGGTATTTAGGCACCAAAGGTGCTTTTTCCCCTCCTTAAGCCAGCTGCAAATCATATATCATCTATTGATATAATGGAATGCTAATTATTGCATGACTTACCATCTTTTTTGTAAAGTGTATTTAGTAACAAGGAGACCAGGAGAGAAATAATTAAAAAAAATAAATAAATCAGTATTCAGCATCTTTCTGTAGATAAAAAGATTAAGTAAAAAGTAAAAGTTAGTATATATAGGGGAGAGACTTACGCAGCTTCAATCTTAGCAAAATTAGAAATAAGTAAGTAGTAACCAGATATCTAGGAACACTTTAAGTGGATGGCTTCTTAGCTAGATAAATAGCATCAAGTGACATGTTAAGCTACTTGAAGGAGTAGCTGCTCAGTACTCTCCATAGGGAAACAGGCTGGGTTCTGTGCTCTGGCTTCCCTTACTCCCAGAGGAATGTCACTTTTTCACTTGTTTGTTTTGCTGGACTGATCTTATTTTTGTGGGGTTTGAACTGAAAACAGGCTGTGGCTTCCTAATGAGGTACCTCAGCAAAATAAATATAACCTCTGTTTGACCTTATGAACAGATTTCTTCCAGCCCTTGCTGTGCTAACCTCTTCTGTTGTTGTTTCTTCTGAACCAAAAAGCCCTTCTTACAGTGCCAAAAGTGTGTTTTTAAAGCTAGTGAGAAACTTCCAAGTTATCCTTTGCTCTTGTTTCATTGTGAGGGTCACTGAAGAGATGCTTCAGGCAGAGTATTCATTGGTAATGAGCTTAAATGGGATAATGTACTTAAAGGGCACTCTAGGTCTTGAAAATAAATCTTACCAGGAAAAAGTAGGCTAAATAAATACTGACGATAATGATATCAATTCCCCTGTAGTTGCAAGCATACTGAGAGGAGCTCTACCTCGAGTTTTCCTAAAACCTAGACTATTTTTCCCCTAATAAAATACTGAAAGCAACTTGGGAGTGTCCAACAGCAGACATCACCTATGTTTCATGGGAGTTAGTTAGGAGTGGAGGGTAGTCGATAGTATTGAAGCTCTGTCACCTCTTCCAGCAAAACAAGATAAGATAACAATTTTGTCAAGGATCTGCTAACTAATTTCTAACAAATTTCCCTCAGGGTTATCTACATCATAATTGAAAAGGCTTATTTGTATCTAGTGCTATTTGGCTGGATTTTACAGCCAGAGTGTGTTTTTTCTCAGTTTTAGTGCTTTCATTACTTTTGCCGTGGTGGAAGTAATTAGTCTGAAATGTTTAGAAATAGAGTAAATTTTCTGTTTAGATCATAGTACGTCAAATGCATCCATTAGCTGCAGTGCATGCACGGTACTGAAGTCTGGAGCTTTTAGAACTCGACTGTTTAAGCCAAGTCAGCTATTTTGCCTCAGAAGGATCAAGAAATACTCATTTGCTTCATGCAGTGGAGCTGCAGGTTTAAAACTCTTGGGAGCAAGGGTGAGAAGACAGAGTTTTGCCAGCTAGCGGCGTCACTGCTTGTAAAACCTGTGTCACGTGCCTGAACTGTCCTGTGTTCACCTGCACAGCTGTTGCCATCTTTGCTTAACATTCAGAAAAAGAAGAGAAAGACCAGATTAATTTTTTTTTTTTTTTTTTCAAGCCAGCTGCAAATCATATATCATCTATTGATATAATGGAATGCTAATTATTGCATGACTTACCATCTTTTTTGTAAAGTGTATTTAGTAACAAGGAGACCAGGAGAGAAATAATTAAAAAAAATAAATAAATCAGTATTCAGCATCTTTCTGTAGATAAAAAGATTAAGTAAAAAGTAAAAGTTAGTATATATAGGGGAGAGACTTACGCAGCTTCAATCTTAGCAAAATTAGAAATAAGTAAGTAGTAACCAGATATCTAGGAACACTTTAAGTGGATGGCTTCTTAGCTAGATAAATAGCATCAAGTGACATGTTAAGCTACTTGAAGGAGTAGCTGCTCAGTACTCTCCATAGGGAAACAGGCTGGGTTCTGTGCTCTGGCTTCCCTTACTCCCAGAGGAATGTCACTTTTTCACTTGTTTGTTTTGCTGGACTGATCTTATTTTTGTGGGGTTTGAACTGAAAACAGGCTGTGGCTTCCTAATGAGGTACCTCAGCAAAATAAATATAACCTCTGTTTGACCTTATGAACAGATTTCTTCCAGCCCTTGCTGTGCTAACCTCTTCTGTTGTTGTTTCTTCTGAACCAAAAAGCCCTTCTTACAGTGCCAAAAGTGTGTTTTTAAAGCTAGTGAGAAACTTCCAAGTTATCCTTTGCTCTTGTTTCATTGTGAGGGTCACTGAAGAGATGCTTCAGGCAGAGTATTCATTGGTAATGAGCTTAAATGGGATAATGTACTTAAAGGGCACTCTAGGTCTTGAAAATAAATCTTACCAGGAAAAAGTAGGCTAAATAAATACTGACGATAATGATATCAATTCCCCTGTAGTTGCAAGCATACTGAGAGGAGCTCTACCTCGAGTTTTCCTAAAACCTAGACTATTTTTCCCCTAATAAAATACTGAAAGCAACTTGGGAGTGTCCAACAGCAGACATCACCTATGTTTCATGGGAGTTAGTTAGGAGTGGAGGGTAGTCGATAGTATTGAAGCTCTGTCACCTCTTCCAGCAAAACAAGATAAGATAACAATTTTGTCAAGGATCTGCTAACTAATTTCTAACAAATTTCCCTCAGGGTTATCTACATCATAATTGAAAAGGCTTATTTGTATCTAGTGCTATTTGGCTGGATTTTACAGCCAGAGTGTGTTTTTTCTCAGTTTTAGTGCTTTCATTACTTTTGCCGTGGTGGAAGTAATTAGTCTGAAATGTTTAGAAATAGAGTAAATTTTCTGTTTAGATCATAGTACGTCAAATGCATCCATTAGCTGCAGTGCATGCACGGTACTGAAGTCTGGAGCTTTTAGAACTCGACTGTTTAAGCCAAGTCAGCTATTTTGCCTCAGAAGGATCAAGAAATACTCATTTGCTTCATGCAGTGGAGCTGCAGGTTTAAAACTCTTGGGAGCAAGGGTGAGAAGACAGAGTTTTGCCAGCTAGCGGCGTCACTGCTTGTAAAACCTGTGTCACGTGCCTGAACTGTCCTGTGTTCACCTGCACAGCTGTTGCCATCTTTGCTTAACATTCAGAAAAAGAAGAGAAAGACCAGATTAATTTTTTTTTTTTTTTTTCCTTGTAGGGAGCCAACAGGATGCGAGGCCGCCTGGGAAGCGTGGACAGCTTTGAGCGCTGCAACAGCCTCGCTTCTGACAAAGTACGTAAGGAGCTTAGTTAAAATTGGCATGTTTTGTGCATGGGTGTTAATGAAGCGTAAATATGGCACTCTGCTTTACTTTTAAGGAAGTAGCACAAAGCACATCAATTTATAAAACTCAAATTTCCACTGGGAGGTGGAGGGTATGAGAAAGCTGGCACGTACGTTGATTTGACGCTTCAGCTTTAATCTGTTGCCAGTCTTTTTTTTTTTTTTTTTTTTTTCTACATTTCCCTTGCTTTTACAAAAAGCAGGGAATTTCTGGTCAGCTTCTGCCTTGTTTTGCTGAAGTAATTAAAAAAGGTCATATCTCAACAAAAGGAAGTGCTCTGAAGGTGAAGAATCCTTTCTGTAATTAATAGTTGCTTTAGGGAAGTAAGAGTTTTTGACCTAAAACCAGCTGTTGGGGATGCTGTAATGGGGTACGAGCGAGCGGAACTCTGTTCACTTTCTTTTGATTTCCTGTTTTTGATGTTTTGCCTCACGTGAGGATTGGTGGCTGGTTTTCCCAGGAGGTGAAGATTCTGTTATGGTTTTCCTGCTACGGTTACCCATAAACTGGCTGTGTAATAACAGCCTCTCTTCCAGGATACCGCTATGACGGTACAGGAAGTATGCTCGCGATATGTCGAGGAAACCAGCTAAAAGCAGTTTCCCTAGTCTTTTCAATTCCTGTTTTTTCCTGAAAGAGCCAGAAGTTCGGTAGCTGGAATGCCAGTCCCTGTGAGAGGATGCCTAGAGTAATCGGCACGTTGTCTGCATCGTATATATGTATTTTTATTCCTCCCTCCTCTTTCTTTTTCTTTTTTTAAAGAAGGGCGCCGCTGGTTGGGAGTAAGTTCCCAAAGGATGTCTGGTTTGGGCGATAATTAGCATACAATAGGCCGTGACCGAGAAGGGGGAGAGGCTTTGGTGCCCCGATGCGGTGCAGGGCCCGTGGGGTTAGGCGAGAGCTGTGGCGGGGCGCAGAAGGGCAGGCCTCACTCCGCCAGCACTTCCTTTCAGGACGCGTCGCCGGGCGATTCCCCGCCAGCTACTCCTCCGGCCTCCCCCGTGTCCTCGGCCTGGCAGCCCTTTCCCGAGGAAGATTCGGACTCCCCCCAGTTCAGGAGACGCGCGCACACCTTCAGCCACCCCCCTTCCAGCGCCAGGCGGAGGATCACCTTCCAGAACGGCAGGTCCCAAAGCGTCCGCTCCCCGCTGCTGCGGCAGAGCTGCGTCGAGACGGCAAGGTGAGTCAGGGCCACGCGCCCGCTCTCTGCTGTGATTTCAATACACTGAGCCTTGCCCCACGTTCCTCCTTATGGAAGCTGTTTCTGCGCTGCTCTGAGTTTTATTTATTGATTTTCAGCCTGTCTTCTCCCACTTCTCGGTAGTTCGGTGCTTTGCGATAACTCGCTATTCCCTGAATTAGTGATTCAGGGGAAGCATCAGTCTAGTGAATTGGTCATCAGGCTGGATGCCGGTGCCAATCTGTTTATTTTTTTGTCACCTCCGAGCTGAGCCTTTTCGGCAGTGTTCATATTCAGGCCCTTTGGAGAAGAGGTCCTCACTGCTTTGAACTGCAGAGATAATAGCCTGACGGTTTTATGCCGGGATGAAAAAAGCACTAACAGCTTCAAGTGTCAGTCAGCGTGTTAGCTAAGCTCCCAGAGAGTATATCCATAATTAAAACTGGTGAGGAATCTCACAAAAGGACTTAGGGATTAAACACCTCCACTGAACTGTGAGGTATGCGTTTTCTCTGTTTGCCTTTCTCCAGAGCTTCCCTCTGTAGCTTCTTTCCCCTTCCTTTCTGGAGACTCTCCAGCTATTAACGTGTGGAACACTGTTCCTTCAGGAGTTCCTCACTCAGTCAGAAGAGGTCCCCACAGCTCATTGTGGGCCTTTTTGGTTGCACTTTCTCTGCCTCCATCCTCAGAATTTGCAGTAACTGATGGTGCAAACTCCAAAAATTTTTCAAGATTCAGGCCTAGATGAGCTGATTCTTTTTCTGTCAGAGGAGCACTTTCTCGTAACTTTTTGTCTGTTTCAATGCTTGGCTGCAATTATGCTTTTTGTGACCTTTTTCTAAAAATGGCTTTAAATAATAGTTTCTCACCCATTTGATGTCTAGATCAGTGTGAATGCCGCACCAGCTTGTAGAGAAAGCCAAAAAAGTTTATTCTTTTAAGAGGACGGATGGGGGTGAAGGGTAAGAAATTAGCCTTGAAATAGCTTTGTTACATTGTGTTTCTGAAGAGATAAATAATGTGTTTTTTACTGAGATAAACTTTGGTTATTTTTTTTTTCCCACTGATCATGTTATATACAAACAGGAAACCCTGACAGTTCAAACTGAAGGACTTGCTGACTTCACTTCTTTGAGATAACTTTTAAGAAGTCGCTGATTAAATGGCATCATCAGCAGATTTTTCAGTCAAAACACTTTGTAACAACTTGGTTCTAGGCTGGGATTTTTCCTTCTCTCCTTTCCTAAAAATTAATCAAAAATGTTAAGTAAAAGAAATTGAATTAATTTTTATGTCCCCCTGACTCTTGTTACTATTATTAAGTAACGTTTAACTGTGTAGCAGGATTGTCTCTCTTGATTTTAACACTTCACAAAAATTTATCCAAAAATATTTTATTTAAATAATCTCTATTTTCTAATGTGTTCTAGCAATACATCTTACTTACAAGAGTAACAGAAAACTGAAGGGAAGAAACAAGGCAGTTCATGTTGTTGGAACCAGGTTTCTAAGAATATTTTCTGAATGTTTCGGAGATTCTTTTTCTGAATTTGCTTTGAGAATACACGAGGCTAAAGAAATAAGGTGGTCTGCCTGTTCTGCAATGACATGTTTCTTAAAAGAAATCAGCTGTAACAGCTGATCAGTATCATCAGGGAAACTGCCCCAGTAGTGCACTTGGTACATTCTGTCTTCTGGGAAACCAAATAATTGTAAGCCAAGATGAGGTACCTGATCAGTATCTTTAGTCTGTACGTTTTGTTTTTGTGCCCCACCTGCTAATGTTCTCTTGTTGCCTGCACAGCCCTATTCTAGAGGTTCGGCGCACTCTCAATGAGAGTGAATCTGTGTCACCTGGTCTCCCCTCCTCTGTCTCTGCCCCTTCTTTCCTGAAAAGCTTTTACCAGGGCTCAGGAAGGTTGCTCCACCACTCGGAAGGTGACCTCTCCAAGAGGTGAGAGCATTGTCTTCTGCCTAGTTCTTCAGTGCCAACAGTTTAGCAACAGGATTCCCAGTGCAGTGCACCATATGGGGATCTCTCACTCTGCCTTGTGCTCCTGCATTTCTAACAGACTTCCTAAGTACTTGATGCAAATGGGCGAATAGGCTTTTTGTCCAAAAAAGCCTGTTAAAAATAAAGGCTGACATCCAGTAGCTGTGACCCATTTCTGTTGCGGCGTTGCAAATCTGCTGCATTGGTTTGTCACTTGAAATGCAATGGTTTTTAGCAGTGTCACGCCACATTAATGCTTTCTCCGCTGAATGCAAACCAGCATGTGTTGCTGTGATCATTGGCATGAGAAAATAAGAAAAGAGCAATGTGAAGAGTGTACAGTACTAACATGGGATGCCTGTGCATGAGGGAGGGGAAATGCCAAGTTAGTTGGGTGATGTTTAGAGAGAGTCGGCAAATAACTTCCAATTGCAGAGGAGTGGGGAAGAAGCAAAGGCACAAGAAGAGCTTTCTGACATCAGTGTGAAAGACTGAGTGTCTGAATGGAACTCCTTTTATTGTAAAAGGATGCTTGAGAAAACGGCATATGGGTTATTTTTCTGAAGTAGGCCTGTAGTGAATAAGGTGAAGCCATAGTTTTGAACTTCATGGTGCTTTTTGCCAGTTTCTGGCTTTTTATTTCTCTTCCATTGATGACAACTCCTTTCTCCTTTCTCCGTCTTGTTCACTGAACTATGCTTAGGTTTCTGGTACTCTTCATCTCCGAGTGTGGCTTTCCCCTAGTCATTCTCAACAGAAACCTGTGGAGTTGTAGAAGGTGCTTTTGTGACTGTTTCTCCCTGGAAAAATAACAGTAGATTGCATTCTTACCTAAAATAAGTGTTGATGAGATTCTGGGTGTGTTAGGACTCTACTGCATGGGGATTTCAGTTACGTGAGATGGTTGTAGAAGGTTTTAGTGGAGCCTTTTAGAAATTTTTTCACCTTGTGGAGTACAGTTTAGAATCACTGAATAGTTTGGGTTGGAAGAAACCATTAAAGGTAGAAGTAGGCTTTTAATATCACCTGTTCTAAGCTTCGTGTTCAGTAATAGTTACTACATAAGTGAATTAGATGCCTGGATTTTCCATTTCCTACTACACTGCAGTAACTCTAGGCTTAGTAACAGGTGAATTATTAAAAAAAATGATGAATGCACGCCAGAGTGCACAGAGAAATGGCAAAAAAATAACCTGTTTCTTGCAGACAACCTCTTATTTGGGTTCCAGTCCAACTTTCTTTCTGTGTTCCCTTCAGTTAGCGGACTTGGTCCAAGCTGAACCAACGCCCAGGTCAGTTTGTACAGGCAGCTGGATTCAATTAAACCTACTTTCTGGATTTGGGGAATGCAGGTGTTGAGTATTGTACTAAAACTGTACTTTAATCCCAGCTAATTCCAAGCTGAAGTTTCTGACATATTACCCTTTCTGGAATAGATTATGAACGGTAGTCAAGATACTGCATTTCCTTATAATGGAGTTTTGAACTGTAAGGTGGGGAGATCATCAAATTAGTAGTAATTCCCAGAAGACTACCCTCTTTATACTTAGATTTTATTGTGTACAGGTTTCTGATACCATTTGATCTTGGATTTGTTCAAAAATTCTTGTGAAAATGGGATCTCATTAGCTTGATCTTGCTGGGAGCAACTGGGCCTGAATTGTCATTGTAAGGAAATTGCAGTAGCAAGGGTGAGGTATTGGCATCTAGTTGGGTTCATGAAGTGAATACAACAAATATAGTCAGAAAGAAGTACTGAATGAATAATGCTGATGTGAAAAGAGTGAATAAGGTAATCAAAGTGTCCCTTGAACTGGCTAATGGAGAATGAAAAGTATTGTCCAATTGATGGTGGCGGAAACTCTTTAAACTTTCCCTGATTTAGCTTGCAAATGTGTGTTGTGCCATCAGGTTCATGAATGAGAGGAAGTTCAAGTTTTTTACCGTGTGGTTTTTCATAGAATCATAGAACAGTTAGAGTTGGAAAGGGCCATAAAGATCATCTAGTTCCAACGACCCTGACATAGGCAGGGACAGCTTCCAGTAGACCAGGTTGCTTTTTCTTGTGGGTTGATTTGTTGATTTGTGGTGTGTGTGGGTTTTTTTCCCTTTGGCTATTTTTCACAAAGAGGACCATCTTCTATCCCAGTAGGCTCAATGTGAGGTGTTCTTAAGAATCTCATGTGAGTGTGTTAGGTTGGAATTGAGCACGGTGTGGCAGTCCTTTACAATCTGAAGACTATAGGCTGTTTAACTGTTAGGAACCCAAATTAAAAATTCAATGCATTTTCCTCTCTACACATTCATGAAGTGAAATCTAGCCACGTTGCACTAGAGAAGAATACTTTATAGTCTGACTTCCCGTATCGTGTAGCTTTGAGATAACATGGGATGCAACCGGCAGCTTTTCTTGGTGTTCTGGTGAACTTCCATGTGCAGAAGCCAAGCCAGTTTCAGTCAGAATTCATTTTAGAAAGATATTTGATTTGTAGCAGTCAGATGGGCTTAGGCAAATAACACCAAGCCAGGGTCACCTGGGGAGCTGGGTGTTAAAAAGCAGCTCTGCTTATTATATATATGTGTTAATGTATGGCCATATAGAAGATGTTTCTGATCCATGTTTGCATCACATTTGCCATATGGTCACCAACTCAGAAATTGATATTAGGGTGTTGGAGATACAGTGTACAGAGGCTCCCACCTGATTGTAGGCATCTTCATCTCGTCTAATCAACGGAGAGAAGTTGGTGTTTCTGCAGCACAGTTGCTTTCATCCTAATATGGTTGCCTTTAATATTCTGACATTTACAGAACTGGTCTTGCCTATTTATTTATCTTCCTTCCTGAACACTAATACAGCCAGTTGTGCCTGTCACAGGGAACATTGTCATTTAGAAAGCGTGAATCATGTCCTAAAAGTGTCTTGACCTTCATTGAAAAGGAAGCCTCAGTGGACTTCTTGGCTGTTTTGGTGGTAGCTAAGCCAGGAGAAAAAAAAAATAATAGAAATTCTTCAGTTAAGTTCATTATGGTGAAAGACATATCTTTTTTCCTAATGTTTGTTGGGGGGACTGAGGCTTTTTGGGTTTAAGCCTAATGAACACTACTGTGATGCTTTATGTAGAAGAGGGAAAACATCAGTATGTTTTCTGCTTTAAGGAATGAACAGCATAGTAAAGTTGGGCATCAACACAGTTAATAGGTGCCTTCAGAATGTTTTTCTGAATTGTCAATTCATTAGTCTAGAGAGAATTCTAGGGTGGAAATAATCTTGACTTTTGACAAGTGTGTTGTGCAGTGTTTAATATTGAACACAAGCACACATAAGGATTAAAAAAAATGCTGCCAACATAGAGGCAAACAAACAGGAATTTGAAGGCATAGTCTGTTTTTAAACTTTCATTTCTGTAACTTCTGGGATTTGTGGCTTTTATTCATCAGTTACTCATGAAAGCTAGGCTATTGGAGGAATCTGTTTGGTTTTTTTAATATAAAAATAAAAGCAGCACTTTCAAAAATGGTACAAGCTTCAGCATAGGTCTGACTAGCCTGTACTGGCTCTGTTCATTGCATTGTTATGCAAGGATAATTCAAGCTGATTTATCACCACTTGAATTTGAACAGATTACTTTTTTAAGACAGCTTCATTTCTCATGAAGGCAGTAAAATACTTGAGAATGTTCTTTAAACAAAATAGCAAAAAGTAATTATTCAGAATAAAAATATATGACAACAGTGAGAACCAATAGAGAGGTATTAACTGCTTGGGACTGTTTTTACTTTGTCCCAGAGGGGAAGAATATTTCGTGTATTAGACTTACATATGGGCTTCTGTCAGTTTAAGTCCTGGGAGTTGAAATATTGCCTTTCTGTGCTTGATCTGGAGGATTTTGTACCATCGCAGCCTCCAAATTGCAAAGTAGGTCAAGTTGATTCAATTGCTACTCAGGGCAATCAAGAGAAGTTGAAAAGAAAGTGAACAGGGGAAAAATGCAAATCTTGGCATGAGCAGCAACAGTATTTATTCTCGAGTCAGTTGGTTTGCATGGACTCAAGTGCAAAATAATTCAGGTAAGTACTGTATAAAGAGTTCACAAGAAATGGGGTAGCTTTGTGGTTTTTTGAGTATCAGGCTTTGGCAGCATTTTAAAGAACAGTTTTGGGAAGAGATTTGGGTAACTGAAACCAAGCAATGAGCATGTTTGTAATCTGAACAAGTTTTTTGGCTGGCTGCTTAGATAGTTAGTACTCTGTACTCTTGAGTACTTAGGTTATGGCTTGTAACAGCTTAGGGATGAAAAGTACAGACTGAAATATTTGAGGCACTATATTTTGAATTTATAGCTTTTCATTTTTTATTGCATGCAAGCTGATGAATGTGTTTTGGTTTCTGTGTTGGGTCAGGAGCACAGTCTAAGTAGCCTTATGGAGATCAAACTGAACTGTGATGTATTTGTCTTAAATATAGAGTATTACATTGTATTACATTGTGTATTCCATATTGCATTTTCAAGAGCTGCATGGGAGGTATGTTAAGTGTTTAAAACAGGAACAGTAAGTGAAATAAATTGTAAATACTGCATTTTGTGGAATTTCTCAGTTGAACTGTATGGCTTTGCTCTTTCATACATCTGTTTTACCAAGCTGAAAGATTCTGATGTGGAAGCTGTAGCATAATCTAGTTGTCATTTTCTTAAACAAACAAAAATAAAGTTAAAAAAAAATATCAATTCTTGCAATCACATCCTAGTTTGCAGTTCAGTTCTTAAATATCTCTTCTGTACTTCGTTAGGATTTTATATGCTGCCATCTCTTAATTTGCAGTACATTGACTCTGGTGCATTTTGTCTTGCTCAGTTGTTGGGAGGTTTCAGCAGGATAGGAACTTGTAGAAAGTAGTTGTGGGTTGTTTTTTTTTTCTTGATGGCTGTGTCACTGTGTAACCCAAGAAGTATTCATCCTTTGCCTTGCCCAGCATTTAGACTCTATAATGCAAAGTTTATAAAGAAGTTATAAATTTCTTGAGTGGAAAACATAATTAAAAGCTGGAATTAGAGTGGAGTATTTCTACTAGTTGACTTTTCAACATGCTTCCCATGTAGATGTTTAAGCCTGTGCGTTGTCAGAACAAGGTTCTTTTCTTAAGAATTTTTCCCATGAATATTTGAGGTTCGGTATCAGTGCCTTTACAGGAAAGTTGTGAAGGTCTCTGTTTCCCAAGGTTGGGAGGTGGTGAAAACTCCGCACTGTTTTTTCAGCAGCAATGACTGAACTCCATTTTAGAAGTTGTTGTTGTTTTGGAGTTACTTTTGCTCTTAGCCTCTCTGCTCACATTAATAAACCTCTTCATTTTGCTGGGAGCTGATAGCTAATCATCAGACGTACCTTTTTTTCTCTACTCCTGGTCTGTCTTGAGAAACTGTATGAGGTGGTGGTGGCCTGGGTGGCCTGTTTGAACAAAGCACCTATCTGCCTGGCTATTAAAATCCACCTCTACCTTAAAACCTGAAGTAAAATTGCAAATATGACCCAAGAGTAAAGCCAGCCAGTTAAGTTTAGGTATGAAAGATGGTGAAGTCTAGAGAATAAGCATGGGGCAGCTCTTGTTTCGAGGTGGGGAATATGTAATTGAATTAACTCATCTGATTTTTTGCACCAGTCTTCTGAACCATTTTGTCACAGGATAGGAGACTTTACCACTTTACTCTGACTTCTTCCTGTTTTTACTCTGTAGTGTATTGTTTCACACCTTCAGATCTGATATGAAGCTAGGACTTGTCTGTCTGTCTTGAAATCAGGAAACTTTCTTTGCTCCTTACCTAAATCTTGGACTTCTTCACAGGTGCCCTTGCCTTCCATTGAATATGGCAGGGTGCATCCAGAAGACTTTCAGAAGTTTTCCTCTAATCACTTGTCAGACAGCTCTTTGAAAGAGGAAGTGGTTCATGTTAGTTGCTTAAAATGCCAGGGGAATTTTGGAAGGGAGGGTCTAACAACAGAAATACAGGGTCCTCACAACTGTGTGATATACACACTTCACGAGGTAGCACATATGACTAATCCATCCCACTGTAAATTCTGCAACTCAAATGACGTAAACAGCTTTGTTGCCTACCCTAAAATAGCCACTCTCTTATTCTCACTTTCCTGTAAATTTTACTACTGCAAACTGAACACTGTTCCTAGGACTGTCTGCATGTTTAGAGGCACAGTAGCTGAATGTAAATTTTTGTATGTAGCAGTAGAAAGGATGTTTTCATTCCCTCGTTATGTAGTTTCTATTTAGTAAACCCTGGAATGACTCAGTTTTTGTGTTCTGACATGTGATATGTGAGACTTGAAATAGCGAGAAGTAGTTTCACTGCAGTTATTTATAGAAACGTGAGTTATAATGATTAGTGTATCCAAACTCAATAGCTTATTTCCAAGAGGGCCACAAGGATGATCAGGGGGTTGGAGCACCTCTGCTACGAAGACAGGCTGAGGGAGCTGGGGTTGTTCAGCCTGGAGAAGAGGAGGCTCCGGGGAGACCTAATAGCGGCCTTCCAGTACCTGAAGGGGGGCTACAGGAAGGCTGGGGAGAACCTGTTTAGAAAGGCCTGCAGTGACAGGACGAGGGGCAATGGCTTTAAAATGGAGGGGGACAGATTTAGATTGGAGATCAGGAGGGGGTTCTTTACTCTGAGGGTGGTGGAGCACTGGAACAGGTTGCCCAGGGAGGTGGTTGAGGCCCCATCCCTGGAGATATTCAAGGTGAGGCTCGACGAGGCCCTGGGCAACCTGGTCTAGTTGGGGGTGTCCCTGCTGACTGCGGGGGGTCGGACTAGATGACCTTTGGAGGTCCCTTCCGGCCTGGGTGATTCTATGATTCTATGATTCTAAGAGTTGCTGGACTGAAATACCTTTGGAAAACAGCACCTCTAGATTCAAAATTAGTTTTTGTCATCCGTTTAGCTAGCAGAAGCAGTAGTTACCCCATCACCAAGGACTGTAAGAGTTAGTTCAAGAAGGTTGCTGTTTTGGTTAGTGTGGCGTGGGGCTCTGCTGAGACCGCCTGCTGATCGTATGCTGCATACGGAACTGAGGCGCTGGAGGAACTAAATTACTAACTTACCACTAAAAGCATAGTGAACACTTAACGTGCTGGGCTTTCCTTTCATCTAACTGTTTTGAGAGGCTTTGCACTGTAGCATGGAAATTCTTCACAGGATGAAGGTTTGAGCGTAGCTGCTGCTGTGTTGACACAGCAGGTTTCCCTGTGATGAAGATGAAGCTGCAGACACAGCTCCCTGCAGTTGATGCTGCCTTCCCAAGAAGCCTGTAGTTGTGTGTCGCGCTGTTGACGTTGCATGGAAGGATTTGTGGCAGATAATCAATACACCTATTGCTCTACGAGATCTTTGCACCTACTTTACCACCACAAATGCAAAATGCTTAAATATTTCTGAAGGTGGCTCAAGTACTGCTGAATGCTAAATATCCTTTCCACTGGCAATAGTAGGGAGGTGTGCTCAGTGTCCTCTTAAAACGACCTCCCAGCAAAGCGACCTTGTATCCCCTTTCAGCAGTATAAGTTGCTATTAAAACTGCTGTGTAAATATATTTCCGTGTGGCAACTGGGGAGGAGATCAGCTCTTTTAAGGTCCTTGTGGTAGGAACTGAGCCTGCCCTGTGTTTGCAAAGGCTCTGTTCCTTCAGCTGGAGATGCTGATGAAACTTGAGGACATTTGGCCTCATTTGTACAAGTGAGGTGTCTGCTTCTTGAACCATTGGAAGGAGGTTGCATGAGAAGGCGAGAACACCACCTTCAATGAACTATTCACCCGTGAGCTCATCATGCCATTTAAAATGGCACTAAATAGAGCGCTGTGCTCTGCTAAAGCAACATCAGATTGCTATGGAAGACTAACGTCTGGCAAAACAAAACCCATTGCTGTCTGTTTTACAGGCTAAATATTGCTGTGTTTTCCTCTTAGCTTTTCAGAGAGTTTAGCTTTTATTCTCAGCTTCCAGCTGAGCACTGTGTGAGTGGTATGAATTCTTCCTGGTGGGATGCAGTGCAAACTTCACAGTACTGTGTTACAAGAAAACAATTGGGCACTTCTGTATTCAAGGTGAAGCTCACACACAGCACGCTTTGCCTTCTGAAGCTTCCCAGCAAATGCTCCTGCAGGTTTGGTTGTACCTTTAGACAGACTTAACAAAGACTATTTTTTATTTTTTCATCCAAAGATGACTGACTTTGATCACCCCATCTGCTTTTTCTTTCCTTCAGTGATGGGGAGGGAAAGAAAAGAACACCAACCGTCTGCAGCAGTGAATCTCTAAATGCTGTGGGGGAAACACTCACACCTCGCCGCATCTCCTGGCGGCGGAGAATATTCCTGCAGGTAGCTTCACCTATGAATAAATCTCCTTCCAAGATGCAGCATCCAGGTCTGTGTGTGCTTTTAAAGAAAATAAACAAGCACTTGTTACTGAATAGTTATTACTGTAGTGAACTGCAGCGTGAAAATAAGAAGTGGAGAGGGGAGTGAGCTTGATACGATGGTTTTGCTAGAACCTTGCTATAGAGATCAGTTGTACTCATTTGAACAGAGGACTCTGTCATCAAAATCAAATTAATAGCAATCTGCTGCAGCTGCACTGGTAGCAAGGAAATGAAGAACTACCTCTTGCTGACGAAGATACCCTCTTTAACAGTTAGCAAATCTTTACCCTAGCCTGCTTACCTAATAATTTTTGTATTTTATGTAACAGCGTTTGCAGAAAATGGTGAATTTTCTGCCTTGTCCTTGTACTGCTCATAGCACCTGTTAAGCGTGTTAATAATTCTTACAGCTTTAGGTCATTTAAGGTAGAAAATTCTGAAATGCTGTTATGTTGATAAAGTCATGTTGGTGGAATTCACACCCATAGGTAAATGACAGACTATAATTGGTGACAATAAAGTGTTACAGCACTGCCTATAGTGCAGCTTAGAGATGGAAAAAGTTGCTTTTAGTATAGAGTCTGTGGTAAATCACAGCAGTAAACAAACTAGCTTAGCTGTAAAGGAGACTTTATGGATAAATGCTTCTAGAAGGAGCTAGCGGGGGGAAAGGTAGAAATACTGGGTAACCATTTATTTAACTTTATTTAATTTAACTATAATGATGTTTAGTTTAAATAAAACACTTTCTTTAAAAATAGTTCTGTACTGTTGAACTGCATTTTCTCTGTCTTTGGCATCAGTGCCTCACTGCTGAATGTGGAAGACAACTATTTTTGTTCTGCTGTGACTTAGACTTTTTTGTGATATGTCAAACATTCTGAGTTTCCTGTAATAGCTTTCTGATTCTTTGCAGATGGTCATGACGGAAGTGAATTGTTACCATTATCCCCTCTTGCTCCACCCTTGGAGGAAGACCCTCTTGTTCTCATGTTGCAAAATGAGGATGGCCCAGATAAAACTGGAGAGAGGAAAAACTCAGAAGAACTACAAAGTCTGTGGAGAAAAGCCATCCATCAACAAATTCTGTTACTTCGAATGGAAAAAGAAAACCAGAAGCTGGAAGGTTAGCTATTTAGAAAATATCCCTAAAACCTATTACAATTTTTGCTGCCTAAAGCTGAAAACTGTACTGGTGTTGGGCACCTCAAGTAGACATGTGGTTCTGTAACTTTTTGGTTAACAGTGCTAGAAAGAAATATATTTGCCCAGTTCTATCTCACAGTCTACCAGGTTCGCTGTCCACCTGCCAACTCTTGATGAGGCACCTTAGTTAAAGAAGAAAATGGTAACTTTTCCTTTTTTGGTGCGTGTAAGACAAAGGTCGCTACAGTCTGTGTTCTAGGTGACTAAGTCTAGGAATTCTAATGTGGAGTCAGGAGAATGGATGCTGTGTGAACGCTTAGGTATGGTAAACCTTACCCTCTATATCTCGTTTCAGTACTTTGCACTACATGGCATTTCTCTCCAGGCTTTCTGTCCTTCATTAACCACATCACTGGTAATTTGTAAATATTTGAATCCTAATACAATTTTTGAGCAACTGGCTCTTGAGGTATGTCAAAAAGTTCATTTTTTTAGAAGATGAGCACTGTACACTGAAAATTGAGCGCTATCACCAAGGGATCTGAATTGGCCCATGCTGACTTGTCAGCTGCTTGAGCTTCTGGCTAAGGTTTTGGGGGTTTTTTTTGTGACTGGTCAGGACTCGCACAAATAAAAGATAGGATGCAATGTCTATCATAGCATATAGAAATTCTTCAGTATAATAGGCTAATAGCTTTCAGTGCAATTCGAAAATTTCAGATGTACACTCTGCAGTTGCTGTCTTCATCTTCTCCTGTACGGTGTATAACCTCGTACATATCGCAGTTTGATTCTTCAAAATATAATGATCTTGTTGAGGTCAGTTAACTCTTTTTCCTTCTTTAGTGGTCCTTACTTGGAAGGAAAGAAAAACAGCAGCCTTTCCATGTCCCTACAAGTGTACATCCTTGGATGTTTTTCCTACACATGTAGCATATTTGTCTGTGCACTCGCTCTACAGTCTGTTTCCCTGTTGACAAACACTTCTCTGGAAACTTCTAGATTCATAGGGAGCATCTACAGAGAAGTCTGTTTTCACTTCATCCAAAATCTGCATTTGGTTGGTTTTCAGTTTGGTTTGGGTGTTTGGTTGGTTTTGTTGTGTGGTTTTTTGGTTTGGTTTTGTTGTTGTTTTTTTTTTTTTAGCAAGCAGTCAGTATACTGTTGTGGGGTGAGGAGGCTGGACGCCTGCTGTAGTGACTAATTTTGTGTTACTCCCTCTGGTAGTATGAGCTGCTGAGGGACAAACTTTTCTGTACCCTCCCAGTGTGGCTGGAGGTACTGAAAACTGTAAAATCAGTCCAGTTCCTTAAGACTCAGTTGTAGGTTATTTCTATTCTGTAACTGATATGTAGAAAATAAGTTCTGCCTGCCTGACCATTTAGGGTGAAAACAAAAGCGTCAGCAGTGGAGACTCCAAACTGGTACCCATCTTCCAGGCCACATCTTGCTTTGTGCTCCAAGGAGCACGTCTCCATTCTTGTCTGCAGGTTCAGAAGTGTTGCTAGTGAAATTGGTGCTCTGGCTAGCTAGAATTCATCATCTTATTTTCAAAGGGTGAAAAGTAAACTGTCTTAATGCCCATCTCTAGGCTTCCTTCCTGTGGGCTGCTCTAACATGGGCCATTTTATGGACAGGTTGTATGCAGGACTGATAACGTTCCAAACAAGCACTGGTTGGGCAGCAGTTGGCATTCCAGCCTACAATTAAATATAGATCTCAGGAAGTGCAATAACAGAAATGCAGCTATTTCTCTACTTGAAGCCAGGTTTCTAGCTGTGAATTTATTCAGCTCTATATGACTGGTTTAAGACTGGAATTGCTGTGGAACTGTTTTTACTGGTTTTCTGTTAATGTTTTGTTGATTCTTTTATTTGCAAAATATTAATAGAACCTCTTTTCCTGTTCCTTTTGCTGTCGAGGAGACTTGAATACTATTAGCTCTTTGTTTTACAGAAGGTAAGTTCTGTGAATTGCACAAGCTTGCTTTATTTTTTTTTTGTCTGAGCAGCGAAAAGCTTTTTCCAGTAGATCACCCTGAAATAGAAGAACTACCAAAAGCAGCAGGACACTTAGCAATGATTAGGAAGGATATTAATAAGAATGGTTGCAAGCAGCCGAGGACCAAGGTTGGCATAGTTGGTAGAGCAAGCATGATCAACAGAAGCAGCTTGCTGACTTTCACTAGGGTTAGCAACAGAGTCAAAGTACTGTTCAGTGAATGATAATCCATGCACTTAATTCTAGAGGTCATTGTCACGCTGAAAATACGTTGCTCTGCTCAATCTCATAAACACTAGAGATTCAAGAGACTTCTCCAATGAAATCATACAGCAACAGGGTAGCATTTAAAATTGCCCCAATCGGACTGCAAATTCCTGTGGTGAGATCACATTCCCATTTTTATGAAAGCGCGCTGCGCTGTGCATAGTTGTTGCTTCTACAAGTCCCCCTGTAGCCTTTAATAGATACGGGCTCAGAGATGTAAGATACAGCTTCTGGGAATAATTTGTCCCCTAGATTTTTGGAGTGGGCTTGACAGTGATCTATGGATTCACCCAATATTGGCTGTATACAAAGTGTTCTGATTAGGCAAAGGAACTGATTGTTGTGTTTTGCAGGTTGTATCGTAATGTGAGTTTGCTTTTACCTGGAGATGATGGTGGGGCAGGGGGTATGTCTGTAAGAGGAAGGAGTCTCCTGCAAGGAGCGAGTACTACACATAGATCAAGGCAAATGTGGAATAACTCAGCTGCAGCTTTCAGAGGTCATGTTGTGAAATGTACAATTCAGTCCAATGATAATTAAACCTATCTCTGTAAATTGAGGCACATTCAGATCTTGATTCCAGTTTTTTAACTCTAGTAGTATGAGGAATTGGGGTGTTACTCTGCATGCATATCATATATAATAAAATAACCACAGTTAATTTCTCAGTAATGGAAATGAAAGCTGATCCTCCATGAAGTTCCAGAGTAACTCTGCAGCTTTATTTCAGAAATAGTGAGTCCTCTTGAATAAATATTTTGTGCTAGGTAGTGCTATGCAGCAAACCTTTTCCGTATACAGCAACATGAGTTCTGTGCCTTCAACATAGATGTGCCTTTCTGGATATGGTTGGTTCATTCTGTTTATTTCTAGTCAGCCTGATGATGCCAGGTAGCAGTGGCAAGAGCTGTTATCTCTCTTTTAAGGGACATGTAGAAACTGGAACCAGTGTGACAGAGTTCAGTTTAGAAGATTTGCCTAGCTTGCTTGCCTAAATCTCTAGTATAAACGTTCATATGTTTGGGACTTTCCGTACTAAAACTATTGTAATGTTCAATGTAAACAAGAGGAAAATGATCAAAGATGTTTTTGCAGTTGAAAGCAGCAGCAGATGTGGTGAAGCTGACTGTGTTGAGTGGATTTTTCTTCTTGCCCCAAGCCTTAAAAAATGTTTTCATGTATTTCATGAATTACTAATGTTCACGGCCCAGTGATAGAAGTTAAATTGTTACCTGCAGCATCTTATGACGAAAGATTGGCCCCATCTCAGCTATTAACTGATGAATTGTAGAAGGTGTATTTATCCCTAATCAGATTATCAGGTAGATATATCGAACTTGAATGGGTTTTGCATATTTGATGTCTCTTGTAATTTTCTGATGTTCTCATTTTTCATGTGCTCTTCCTTTGTGTTCTGTGCTCTAGCAAGCAGAGATGAGCTCCAATCAAGAAAAGTAAAACTGGACTATGATGAAGTTGGTACATGTCAGAAAGATGCCATAAATGTTTGGGATAAGAAATTACTAAACTGCAGAGCCAAAATCCGGTGTGATGTGGAAGATATTCATTCCACTTTGAAAGAAGGTATTTATGTAGGATGGCATTTAACTGTGCAGTCTGAAGATTATTATTTTTTGTTGTTCCTTGATACTGAAGGAAATCTGCCAGTAACACACTATACTTCCAGTAGCATAAAATAATGAAAAAATTGTCTTTTTGCAAATGCACCCACCTCCTGCTGCCAAACAGAAAATAGGTTCTGCTGTGTCTGCAGCTTTGCAACGTCAGCAATGCAGAAACATGCATAGTCATAGTCCTGAAAGTAGCACCTTGTGCATGTATTATTACATCGAATATTGAACTTGGGAGCTTCTCCAGCTAGCACTGTGACCTTCTGGTTTCTAGTCTGTGGCTCCTATCCAATTGACTGTGTTTCAGATGCTCTGATTTTACTTACTGAGCAGGCGGCACCATAATGTCTAATGTGGACATAGGGGAGTTGCAACCAAGCTTCGGAGACCAGAAGGACCATATCTTGTGGAGCCTGGACTGTTGTCTTTTAGTATTTTGTTCCCTTGAGTGAAAGGCTAGGGATTTTGACTTGAAGTAGATCTTGCGCCAGGGGAGGTTTAGATTGGATAATAGGAAAGATTTCTTCATGGAAAGGGTTATCCAGCATTGGAATGGGTGGCCTAGGGAAGTGGTTGAGGCACCATCCCTGGAGGTGTTCAAAAGACAGGCTGACATGGTCCTCAAGAATATGCTTTAGTGATTTTTTTTTTTTTTAAGTTTTTGTTTCTTATTTATTTTTTGTGAGAGTGATGGTTAGACTAGATGATCTTTAAGGTCCCTTCCAACCTAGACGATTCTATGATTCTATGATTCCCGTGGCTTAGCCGTAGGCCAGAAGGCCTTGTTAGTGTTATGCAGATGTACAGTCTGATTGCACCTCTGCGCCCTCCTCCATAGAGTCTCATGTCTGTATTAGAGATACCGACAAATAATATTTCAGTTTAAGCTGTCTGTTTTACAGAAGCAAATTTTAAATTGCTACCAATGAAAATCGTGGTAGAAATAAGGTGGTTCCTGTTAGTGGCCTGCAGAAGACTGCCAACAAACGTCTTTCCTTGCTGCCCTGTCTTCTGCTGCTGGACTGCTGTTTAGAGTTGGGAATCATGGATGTGCTTTTTCTAATTTGTATTCCTCTTAAATAATTATTTGTCTGGAAAGTATTAGCAGAGTTGACAATTTATTTTGACTTTCGAAGGTTGGTTTACAGAGTCAGAGGACACATGCAAAATTTTCAAAGGAGTATTTTTATCTAGTTTGTGCTTTCATAGGTGCTTGGCTGACCTGAGCAAAATGCTGTCTTTCAGTATGAGCGGTTCTTTATCCTTCCTTTGGTATGCAGCATTAATGCTTTTAGGTTTGAAGTGAGGATTTTGTAATCTATACGTCTTCCTCCAAGCCTATGGACTGACATCAGCAGCCCTTTGGAAGGGGGAAGGGGAGGTGGACTTCCCTGTGATTTTACACCTCTGAATTCAGTTTCAGCCTTTCTGAAGAGGCCAGTGAGCATTCTGTGTGTAGTTGTGCATCTTTTCCTGCTGAAGGCTCACAGCTCAGAGGTGCCACAACAAGTGTTAGCTTTACTTCAGTTGTCCAATGCGCTGGTCAGTGTAATTACCAGAAGTTTGTAGTTAATGTTTAGTTAGTGGATGTGAACTGTGGCTACTGAGAGAATACACTGCAGAGCAGATGACTTCGGAAGCTGACTGTTTGTAAGAGATCCTCCAGGATGGTTTGGCCAAGATCATGACAGAACAAATTCTTGTGTTACAGCACTAGAAATATCCCCCTGCTTAGGCCTCTTGCTTTTTCTGACTGATTGCAGGTGTACCAAAAAGTCGTCGGGGAGAAATTTGGCAGTTTTTGGCTGTGCAACATCGAGTCAGACACAGACTGCCAAACAAACAGCAGCCTCCTGATGTCTCTTACAAAGAACTTTTGAAACAACTGACTGCTCAACAGCATGCCATCCTTGTAGATCTAGGTACGTTTCTTTGCAGCTGGGAGATTTTTCTGGCTTGTTTCCTGTGCCTTTGAGTGGAAACATACCAGTCTTAATGGAAGCTGTTGCTGGAGGCAGATGCTGCTGTATCATCACCACTTTATATGCTGTCAGGCTATAATCTGTGTATGCCACTAAGTGTCCTCTAAGCAGATGATTTCTTAGATTATGCTGGTTTTATCTATGCTCTTCTACATCTGTCTGAAAAGAGAAATCAAGTAGTTGCTTCTGGAAGTTCTCTGCAAGTGAGAATATGAAATCTCAGTGGATACAGTCTAAAATCAATGGTAAAATACAGATCGATATAACTAAAATCAACCTGCATATGAAAGCAAAGAGAAGAGGTCTATGGGAAGAGAGAATTGATGGTTTTCAGACAAATCTGGTTTGTTCATTGTTTTTTTTTAAATTAAAAGAATTGAATATTAACTAGTTTTTTTTCTTGTTACATCAGGACGGACATTTCCAACACATCCTTATTTTTCTGCCCACCTGGGAGCAGGACAGCTATCACTTTTTAATCTCCTGAAAGCATATTCTTTGCTGGACAAAGAAGTGGGTTATTGTCAAGGTATAAGCTTTGTAGCTGGAGTGCTGCTTCTACATATGAGTGAGGAACAGGCCTTCGAGATGCTGAAATTCCTCATGTATGACCTGGGCTTCCGTAAACAGTACAGGCCAGACATGATGTCGCTCCAGGTAAGTCAGTCCTTCTCCTAAAAGCAAACCAGAGTTTTAAATGAATTTTGAGCTTTCGGGTTGTTCGTGTTCTCTAGGGCCTGAAGGAGCTTCTTATGCTTTTTTGGAGGTTGTGAGGGGCATGCAAATGTTATTGTTGAACTCCTCTCCAACTCTGAATTTGCAAACAGAGAAGTTCAGAACTTGCAGACTTTTCCTGTCACACGTCCCCATCATCTCCTGTTTGGAAACTCTGCTTTCTCTGCTATTTTGCTCTTCCTTTTCTTTTCCTCACTTCTTTCTCTTCCTTATGCCAAGACCTCGATTTGCTTGCATCTGTATAGATGGAGTTTAAAAATAAATTTGATTTTGTTTTTCTTCAGTCCGCAAGTGCTTAGATGTAGATTTTTCGCCTCTAGTAACTCCAAGTCAAATCAACAGTGACACCCAGTGGCCAGTCGGTGTACTCCACAGGCATTTGTGCTTGAAACTGTCCTGCTTTACCTCATCATTTGCACCTCTTTTCTCTTGGGCCTCTACCCCACCACCCTCAACACAGAGAGAAAACAGGCTAATTTTTAATCATTTAGTCTGCTTCTGAAACAATGGATGCTCTGCAATATTAGTCTTTTAACAGCTAGTTATAGATATTCAAGCAGACACAAAATCTTCCAGATCTGTATCAACTTCAGGGTTAAAAGTTTGAGAAATGTTTCACCTTGAGATGCAACTGTCCCCTGATTGAAATAACTACATGCTATGAGTCCCTAATATTGTAAAGGGGTATACCACTGCTGAGTTAAAGCTTGTAATCCAGGGTGGAGAAAGAGAAAACAGAGGCAGATACAAAATCTCATTTCTTTTCACTCTTCCCTGTATAGCAAACACTTACAATTAAGAGGAGTTTTAGTCCACTTTTTGTGACTGGTCGCAAAAAGTACTTTAGGTGCTTATTTGGTAAATGTCCAGAACAAGAGAATAGATTGTAGTTGAAGAAATTTTATGTGCTTATTCTAAAAATAATAGGAGTGTTTTACTGTGGATGTAAATATGCTATAACAACTTCATTGTGATGAATTAAGGTGAACAGCCATAAAAAGCATCATTCTACTTCTTCCCAGTCCCAATATGTTTTGAACCAGTGGGGGTCAAAGTGTGATAAGTGCATGGTAGTGAGATTTTTTTTTTTCCCCCCTAGAATATGCTCTGTTAGTGTTTGTATGTTATACTGCAGTTGTACTTTCAATAACATCTGGTAGTTTAGGAGCATTCAGATGTCCAGGATTTCAGCTTTTGATTTAAATGAAACATTCATTGTCAGAAGCTCTGAGGAAGAACACTTTTTAAAAAGTTTGATAAGGTTTAGTGCTTGTAGTGCTTTTTTCCCTTTAAATGAAATGACCTCTCTTTCCCTACAGTTTGTTCCTAGGCAGTTACCCTATTTTAGACAAACACAAGTTTTGTCTGCTTAAGACAAACTAGACTACTGAAGATGACTTGGAGGATCTCACTAAAGCCTGATCCTTTGCTTTAGTTTTTAACATGAGCAGAGCACTTGCAAATTCTTTTGCATTTACAGTACTGAAACACAAGTAAGCTTATATGTAGAATTAACTTCTGTCCTGTAGAAGAAAAATGTTGGATGTTTCCTTAAGGGTAACAAAAACTTACTTGATTTATATTTTTAATTGTTATCTGGAAAAAGTAGTAATCTGGAGCCTTAATTCATCCTCATCAACTCATCCAATTAGTTTACTGCCTCTGTGATACTATTCTAATTTCACACGTAAATGTGTTTTGTATCGACATTGTCCAAACTGTGCTTAATAGTATCTTTGGCAATTTAAGCAAGGACTAAAATATGTGCAGAAATTTATCTAATTGTCCTGAATGGGAAGTTACCTGTCTGCTTGCGGACACATCTGACTCATAGTTTCAAGTGCAGTCAGTTTTTGGTAAGGAGGAATCATGACTGCTAAAAATAGGAAAGAACTGCATCCAATAAGTCATTTTCTTATTGAGGAATGGATTCACCTTAAGCATAAGGCAGTGTGTTGACAGCAAAATTGCACCTGACAGCTAATCAATGTATGTTTGCTTCTCATCCTGTGCTTTCCGAGAGAAGTATTGCTCTGTGCTGTGAGTGACTTACTGTAGAATATAAACTATTGAAACTGAAAGGAAATAATTTGCTGGAGAGTTATATTTTTAGCAATGAATAGCAACTTTTAACCACTTTCCTTTGCAGCCTTATACAGGTTGTCTAGCAGCACTTTTTTGCATCTTTGTATCTTAAATTCCTCTGGACCACTGGAATGTGGGAGGTGCACTGGGAAATATCGATGTGGTACACCTCTATTGGCCCACCTATCTAATTTACTTTGTGGGTACAGAAGCTGTCTTAGGTTATAGCATAGGAGTTTTAAATGCAGCAAAAATACAGCCAAGATTCAAAGGATGAAAGTTAAAATATGTAAATTTAGCCAGAAGTAGTATCACTTTGTAATATGGAGAGTTTTGGCATCTCGGAAGAGGTACTTCTACTTTCATTGCTGCAAAATTGAAAGTTCTGGTTTGTTGGTAAAGTTAGATCAATATATTCTCTTCTTATCTTAAACCTGTGAGTCTGGAAATGATACTTCATTAATAATTAGGTTCAAACTGTCCTTTGTTATTGAATACTGTGTTGGTTTGAATTCATTAGGGGTGGGTCGTTTATACGTGAGTAAATACCCCTTGAGGCCCTGGGTAAAAATTATGCTTATTTTACAGTGCCATCTGTACTGGAGTTAATTTCCCTTGAGTGAAACGTGAATGGCTTGGAAAACTGAGTAAAGCTGAACTTTTCTTTCTCTACTTCCTCCTCCTCTTCCCCCCAACCCCCTCATGCACTGTAGATTCAGATGTATCAGCTCTCAAGGCTTCTTCATGATTATCACAGAGACCTGTATAATCACCTTGAAGAAAATGAAATCAGTCCCAGTCTTTATGCTGCACCGTGGTTTCTTACGCTGTTCGCATCTCAGTTTCCATTAGGATTTGTAGCCAGAGTATTTGGTAAGAAAGTTTATTCTCTTGCAATAATAAACAGAACAATGTTGTCCGTTGTGTTTTGAAACTCTCAGGGAGTTTTCTACATGCTAGGGACACTTAGGGTGGCTTTTGCGGGTGGCAAGTAGCAACACTCTTCATGGTGGGATTCAGCTCCTTTTCAAAGAGGAAAACCAAAATGTATTCTTTGAAACATCAGACTTGAGCAATTAAGTATGTCTGTTGTTATTAGCCGTGAGACTGCTGAAATGTCAACAGCGGGAAGTTTATTGCTGCAAATGTATTTTAATACATCAAGCATTCAGATTACGCCTATAGAAATGTTCATCTTGTTGAACTTGCAGAGTGAAAAAAGAGAATGCATGAATGCGTGATTTTTTTTTTTTATTACTTATTTCTTATTTATTGTTTTGTCAGTTAGGTTGATGGTTGGACTAGATGATCTTTAAGGTCCCTTCCAACCTAGACGATTCTGTGATTCTATGATAATGCGTTGGTTTTCAAGGAAGTGTTACTGAGTAACTGATTCTGAAGTGCTTTCTCGTAAAAATTCAAGTAAACTTGAACTTAAAGGCTGTTTCAGGTACTCATGTATATATTGAACAGTTCCCTAGTTTGAGTAGGTTTCATATTCTGTTTAGATAGGCGTTGGTTATTTTTTATGTTATCCTTCAGTTAATGTCTAGTACTAAAGTTTAAATACCGATTGTGCCTTGTAGTGTTTACAGTATCAGCATGTCAAGTACTTTGTTTTATATGCTTTTATTGTCAATAAGAATGGCCAGTTTAATCAAATATCTAGTAATGCAGCTTTTTTTTTTTAAAAAAAATATTTATTAACATAAAACCCACTGCGCTCAGATGTGCACCAAGAAGCTAGGAGCATATGTCATGTACTTCCTCTTAAATCAGACTTTTTTTCTCACTTGATTTTTCTGTTTTCATATGGCATCTTTTGTCTTTTTTTAAAGAAATTAACCTGACTTTTGTCTTACGTTTTACTACTGGTATGTTAGGTTTTAATTTGTTTGGTGTGGTGATTTGGGCAGGAAGAAGGGTTTGGTGGGTTTTGGTTTTCGGGTTTTTTTTTCTTTACCTAATGATTTCTCCATTGCAGAGGTTTTTTGCTTATAGTAAGCTTTTTCTGAGTGCTCTTTGTGTGATCAAATGTTCAGTGTATCCCTTTTTCAGTGGTATTCAAGTGATTGGTACATCACTTTCCCAGTGGGATTATTGAATTCTGGGACACTCAAGCATTTTGGTTTTTGGTTTTTGTGGTGGCTTTTTTTTTTTATTTGATTTGTTTTTCAAGGCTAAAGTGTTTGAGGGTTTTTTTGTCTTCAGTCGGCTTTGAATTTGGAAAACAATATATATTTTTTTTTTTTTAAGGGTGGGGTGGGTCAGTATTAATTTCTCTGTGAAATTAAATGAGCCAAGCGAGGCATGTTCCCATTTTAAAACTCACAAGTCACTACATTGCTTTGTCTCCGAATGCTATGGAGTCTTGCATCTTCAGTGTTTTATGGGCCATTGTCACATACCATTAACAGATGGTTAATGTCTACCCATTGCAAATTATATTTATTCTGCTCGAATGTGCTTCATAGACTTGAGAAGGGATACTTTCAGGAGCTAAGTTTGAGTGAGGTGGCTTCCTCACCAGTGTCCTGGTGCTACCAAGAGGATGACCTCTTGCTGTCAGGATCAGAAGTTGAGTTTGCCCAGTTGTGTAGCCCTGCTCATGGTGGTGTGACGGAGCCAACAGCACAGGAGGCTGATTTGGACCTGCTCATGTGCTGCGTTCGTCTCAGTGACTGCAAGTCCAGTGCTGCTACTGAGACTGAGTTTGTAGTTACTGTGGTTGGGTTTCTGTGGGGTCTCTGCCTACTGACTTCTGCAGAACCCAGACCTTCCACTCGCATCCATGTAGTAAAAGTAAGGGTTTGGGGCTTAAATCCTTCCACTCGCATCCGTGTAGTAAAAGTAAGGGTTTGGGGCTTAAATTATAGCCAGTGTGATCACTACTATGGATTTTGACAATAACATGATTGGTTACGGAATCTACATCATCCTTTTTTAAGGGCTGGCTTCTGCCTGTAGGAAATAGTAAAATGTCATTGTGTTGTGTTGTGATCTGCTCCCCGATTGCTTTTTAGTCATAGACGCACTTAAAAACAATTAGCAGTTAGTTAACAAGATTTTGACAATAACATGATTGGTTACGCAATCTACATCATTCTTTTTTTAAGGGCTAGCTTCTGCCTGTAGGAAACAGTAAAATGTCAGTGTGTTGTGTTGTGATCTGCTCCCCAATTGCTTTTTAGTCATAGATGCACTTAAAAACAATTAGCAGTTAGTTAACAGTCTGTAGTCTCCAGTAGACAGCAATGAAATGCTTATTGCAGATAACAGTTACAGCTGTAACAAGCATGCAATATTTTCTTTAATGCTCTCTCACATCTGCAAGATGACAGAAAACGCTTTTATAGGCTTTAATCTCATGCTGAAATAAGACAGATTGCACTTCTTAACTGAATAAATCTGCAGTATGATTGATTAAAAGAAAAAAGTTCTCAGCAAATATATTTATTTATCCGATACTTTAGCTGTCATTTTCAAGATATGTTAATGATCTTTTTCAGACATTATTTTTCTGCAAGGAACGGAAGTCATATTTAAAGTAGCACTGAGCCTACTTAGCAGTCAAGAAACATCAATAATGGGATGTGAGAGTTTTGAGAACATTGTTGATTTTCTTAAAACCACTATTCCAGATATGACTCAGCCTCAAATGGAGAAAATTATTACCCAGGTAAAGTTGTTTTTCTCTTTACATTTTTCCCTCCATTTAGTTTTCTTTAAAAGAATCATGCTTGAGGTATATGTAAAAGTCTTCTCAGTATATTCTTTTTGGTTTGAAATGCAAAGGAGTCATCTTCCCAGGAGCTCGTGTAGAAATAGGATATGAGCTAATTTCAATGGATTTTGAACTGCCATTTTAGCAAGACTTTAGTTGCTACCTCACGGTTCCGTACAAAGGCTCTTTTGTGCCCCAGCTATTGGGAAAACATGACTTTATTTACAAATTTCACCATCAGAAGGGTGAAAGTGACCTATTTTCCAAACAGAAACCCAGCTGTTGCTCCCTGCTAGTAGGTGAGCAGTCCAGCAGTTTGTGATGGGAAGCACAACTTGCCATGGTGAGAAGAGGCAGCATCACAGTGACTCTTCTGATCCTTCAAACTTCTTGCTGCACAGGGCCAGTTACCCATCTAGGAGGTTTTCTGACACCTTCAACTTAAAATCCTACAAGTTAGGAGGATGGTGAGGCTGTTTATATGGTCTGTATTAAAATCAAACAGACTTCTGCTGTTCTGTTGGGAGAGCAGCATCTATACTCCCGGGGATCACTTCTAGGGTGCTCTCATGCAGCTTCCCCTTCTCACCTCAGCCCTGTCCTTGGAAGGATCACGTTTGACAGGTATTTGGTGGCAAAGGTAAAAGCCACCTCAGGATTGATCCCTGCCTTTATTTTATCAGTATCATTGTAACTTAATTGCAAAGGGCGAGAATAGAAGAGAAAAAATTACTGATGCTGATATAGGAAAAGCACCTGCTAAAGCTTCTTGTGGAATACTATCAGTGGCTGAGATCAAACTTCATTTACTTCATTTGAATTACTTGAAGAACAGTGAACATAATGCAGAACTTTTGTTGAGGGATCTGTGTGTGTCTTCTCTTGGTGTAATGTTTGTGATGTCTAGAAGAAGGAGCGGAATTTAAAGTCACTGTGGACATTGTTCCCTTCCTAGTTTAAACTCTTTGGTAACTTTCAGAAGCTGAGAGGCTGTGACTAGAAGTACAAACAGATAAGGATCATATAGTCCCATCACTGTTCGTTCTGTTGTCTTCAGAATGCTTTGTCACCAAAGCATACCAATAAGAAAATAGTGTATCTTCATGCAGAGGCAGAAACTGTAACAGGGAAACTGTGATGGTGAAGAGTGTTTTTATAAAGGTCTATAAGTGGGCACTTGGAATCAAGAGATCCAGTTTTAAAAGTGGACATCTGATGACACCGGGATTATTCTTCCTCATTGTGTGATCTTGCTCCCATCACAAGCTGGCAATGTAAAATTTTTTTCTTGAACTTCTTAATATTCCTGAGCCAAGAGATAATAAGACTTGGTCATGTTATAAAATTCTTGGTTTAAATAAGACTTTTCTACTGATACATCTCATAATATAAGATGTTATTCGGTAATTGTAAAAGTGATGATCCAAGCTATTCTAAAGTCCATGATTTATTATAACAATAAGAACCCTAAATGCTAAAATGCCCTTACTGTAGAATTCCCCTTAGAAAACTTTTTTTGAGAGGAACAGGAAAAAAAAATGTTAATCAAGCAGAGTTGCCTCTTAACCAAGTATTCACATGGAATAAGTGCTCTTTATTGTAGTTAAAAATGTTTTTTTTTCTCTCACGGCAGGTGTTTGAGATGGATATTTCAAAACAGCTCCATGCTTACGAAGTAGAGTATCATGTTCTGCAGGATGAACTGCAGGAAAATGTGAATCCCTGTGATGATGGTGAACCTCTGGAGAAGCTGGAGAGGGCAAACAGTCATCTGAAGAGACAAAACATGGATTTGTTAGAGAAGCTACAGGTAAAAGACTACAGACTCATGGAAAGGTCATATCTATGATTTGGCCGGTAGAGGAGTAAGTGTCTTTTTTAAGTCTGCATGAGAAGTTGCCAAAGTGCAAGACCACATGCAGTTGAGCAGTTCTCTTAGTTACACTGATTTACTTCTGTTAGACATATCTTTAACTTCTCTGATATTCCTTGGACTTTTCCTTCTTGATTTAGATTTTTTTTTTTTTTCTCAAAATATCTCCACCCTTATCTCCCATAAAATCTGTTGGCAAAATTGGTGTCTTGCTGAAAAATAGGTTCTCTGTCCCTTCATCTCTTCGCTATTGCCTTATCTCCCATAAAATCTGTTGGCAAAATTGGTGTCTTGCTGAAAAATAGGTTCTCTGTCCCTTCATCTCTTCGCTATTGGAAAATTTTAAGAAATAATCCATAGTGCAGTGGACTTGCTTTCTCCAGACCTTTGTAGACAGTATATTTCTGTTCCCTTTTGCTGAAGCTCATAGTCCTACTTTTGAAAGGTGTCCTAGCAGACTCGAATACAGCTGAGCACCCACCAGACTTTGCCCGATAAAGTCATGCTTTAAAAAAGTCTTCTCTTCCTCTTTCACTATTCACCCTTTCTCCCATAGCTGGGCCAAGACTTGTTTCAGATTTCAATATGTATTGTCTTGCCTTCTCCTGAAAGACAAGCGCTTCTTTTTGCATCACCAGGCCATTTCTTCTTATATTTGTTAATTTGAACAAGCGTTGGGAAGAGCTCAGAGAGCACCTTCAGCTTCTGAAGCCTGAAAATAGCAGCAGGGTAAAAACGAAAGATCAAGTCCTCATTATTTTTGTGTTTGTGGGCTAAGGGTGCTGTGCTGTGTTCTTTTGCATTTTCCTCAGTTCCTTAACCTCTTAATCTTCTTCGTATAGTTTCGTTATTCCTCTGCTTGGACCCAGCGTTGGGAAGAGCTCAGAGAGCACCTTCAGCTTCTGAAGCCTGAAAATAGCAGCAGGGTAAAAACGAAAGATCAAGTCCTGCGTTGGGAAGAGCTCAGAGTTGTACCTTCAGCTTCTGAAGCCTGAAAATAGCAGCAGGGTAAAAACGAAAGATCAAGTCCTCGTTATTTTTGTGTTTGTGGGCTAAGGGTGTTGTGCTGTGTTCTTTTGATAGTGAAAGCAGGGATCACTTTTTTACTATTACTATTTTTATCTTATTATTTTTATTTACTCACTGCTACCTGGGCTTTTACCTCTGTTCTGAAAATGCACCAAGGGCATGGAATAATTATGAGTGACTGATTTTAAAAGCTCTATTGAAGCTCTTCTGTTCTTCCAGAGCATCATATTGTCATGCATCTTCCTCAGTTCCTTAACCTCTTAGTCTTCTTGTTTGTATAGTTTCGTTATTCCTCTGCTTGGACCCTTTCCTAGGAATGGTCAGAATTCCCCTACTTCCCACAATTTGCTGCTCCTGAGGTCCAGGGCTTCTGAGTGCTACTCAGTGGCTTTTTTCCTAGAGAAAGCTGTAGGTTTTTTATTGGAGAACACGGAACACTGTCTGCTTCTAGACGTAACATTGAGGTTCTCTTTCTTGTAGCCTCTCCATCCTGCTAATTTACGTTATTACCTAGTATTCCCATTGCTCCATCACTGTTGTCTCTTCCAGGGCTACTCCAGCTGCTGTTTCCCTTTTTCCTCCTTGCAGCTCCAGTTCCTTGTTACTTTCAGCTGTCCCTTGCTCGCTGCAATTTGTGTGTCTCCTTTCTTCTCTAAAGCTTTCAGAAATCCTTCAGATTGGTCTGGCCACTATATAGGGAGATTCTGTATATGATACACAGTAGGCATTCCTTGTATCATCTGCCTGCACCCATGTCTTCTAGAAGCATCTATGTAATTAAGTTCTTTCCTTAACTTTTAGCATATTATAATAATAATAAAAAAAAGTAACTCAGAACATCTCAATTTATTATAATGTTATTGTTTACAGGTTGCTCATGCTAAAATTCAGAGCCTGGAATCCAGCCTGGAGACTATTTTGACTCGAGAGAACAAAATGAAGACTGCAATTCAGTCCCTGGAACAGGAGAAGATCGCGTATCAAAAGACTCTTGAGCAGATAATGAAGTATTTGCCAGCAGAAGCATTGTCTGACTGTGAACTGCTCCTGAAGGAAGTAAACTACAATCCAAATAATAAAATAAGGAGTAAGCCATAAACCCAGGGTTTTCTAGGCAGCACTTCTTCAAAAAAAGGGAAAGAAAAGATGATTATGCTGCTTTCAAAAGACTTAGCAATAGGCAACGGTGTTATCCAAAACTAGTGCTGGGACACTCATAGCTACAGATGGGCCTTGTCAGTATGCAAATTCAGGCTATTAATTTTTTTATGATTATGTAAATAAATCACAAGGGGGAAATAAAGGATTCTCACATGTAATTAAGATGATTAGATGTATATTTAGAGTTGACCTAAAGGAAAAGAGAAATTTCAGTAGTCAAAGCCAAGCTAACGGCGATCTACAAATTCACTCTGGATGTGCTTGTCTTGTAGTGAAATGAGGATAATGTGTCTTTATATATATGTATGTTGAATAATACTTGAAGAAAAAAAAAAAACCACACAAAAAGAATGTAATCTTCCCTCCAAAGAGCAGCATGTTTCACATCTTCTGTGGGAAATCTGTGTGAACTCATGCGTGCCTCTCTTTTAATTCTACTGACGTCGTGTGCGCAGACCAATAAGCAGAATAAGTATTGTGACTTGGTTCCTACAGAAAGAGCTCTAGTGCCATCCGCTGCCTGGGCTGTACTGGTCAGCAGTGTAATTCCACATGCATGTTGGAACTGGAAACAAAAACCAAAATAATATCACGTCATAGCTCCTCCTTCATAACTCCGAGCTAAGAAACAGTTATCTATACACACACACGCAGGACTTGGAAAGGCAAGAGCTAAGGGTGACTGCTACTTCCTTCCCAGCCTGGTTGCTTCCACCTGTCCTTGAGTTGACCATCATGACAGGGGGAAGGAAGCAAGGCTGTAGGATGGTATTTATTCTGATGTTCATTTTCCGCGGGGGACTTGCTGTCGTAAGAGTTAGGCGTGTGAGGGGTTCTCATTTAACCAAAGAAATACTGCAAGGAGCCTTGTCTTACCGTAGCGGGAGCCAGAAAGCTGTTCTAAAATTTTATTTGAAGGGAAAATTGAGGCGGGTTGCAGGAAGTTGAGCATAAGTGCAGGGTAGAGGACCAAGCAAGTTTCAAATATTACGTACCTTTCAGTTTTCGCATACACAGTGGATATACATTTCAAAGGGGATTCTGAAGTACAGGTGCAGTTTTGATAATGCTTTCCGGGTTATTCCTGTTTTATTACTGCGTTGTGATCTTCTTTTTAAAACAAAAGTCATGAATTTGTGTGTTCTGGGCAGAAGGTGAGGTAAGCTCTGATCATTTCAAGGGAGAAAATATGTTTATAAAGGTATAAAAAGATGCATATAGATTTGAAAATGTTTTTGAGTGGAATTTTTGAGAAGGCTTAGACAAATGTGTAATAGACACGTATTTTGGAGTGCATGTCTGAACCGTTAGAACTGAGTATTACAGTGGCTCTTATTATCTCTTACCGTTTATACTGTATTTCAGGAAACACTTAATTCTTTTTGGTAAGAAAAACAATTAAGCAAAGTGCCAAATCCAGCAGTGTCTTTATGCATAAGATTGTCCAATTTAGAAAGCAATCATCTGAATAGCGCTGCTTTCTAAGTATTATACTTTATGTTAACAGAAAAGTAAGGAACAACAGTGCTGATTTGCTGCACGCTGCTGTGGAACTTAGGCATTTGGGGTCTCCTGGGTTTGATTTTTGTTGCTGTTGTTTTTTACTTCCGTGGTGTTTTATTTGATTAAAGATACTGATTTACTTAACAGTCTTTCTTTTTACAGTTGGGGTGAAAGGTCTTAACACTGTGTATAAAATCATGTGGAATTTGTCTAGATATTTCAAGAACATGCTATTGTACCAGGTGGGGAAAATGCCAAGTGAAGAGGCAGTTCTTTGCAGTTTTGTTCAGAGTGAGTTTTAGCTGATGTGTACATACACAACCAATCCCAGGAACTGCAGTAGTGTGTATTATAAAGAATCAAGGTTATTCAGATACTTTTTTTTTTTTTTTTTTTTTTTTTTAAAATGCACTGAATGTGCTTTATCCTCTATTTCACTTATAAAAATTTTTCATGTAATGCCTGGAGAAATTCCAATAAATGTCATTGCTGCATTTCCCATGGCCTCTGGCTAGTTTTCTTTTTCTACACTTGAAGTACTGATCCCATTTTTGATAGTACTGATTACAGGACAGATGAAAAGGATCTGGTTTATAGTTTCTAGTTGTGAGGAAAAAACCTACAGGATTTGTAGAAGGACACAGGAAGGATGGAAATTCTTAATGGGGAAAATAGTCTTGCACTGCTCTTAACTGAAGATAAAATGATTTAAAAGTATTTTTCTTCTGTGGCAGTACATTTAATACGTATGCATGTTGAGAATAATAATTTGATGACCCTTCCCTGTGTATCTAACTTGGGAGGAGGTGGAGGACACTGTATCAACAAGGAGGAGTAAACTACAGATGTAAAACCACAATGAGGTAAGTGCCTCCTGACATTAGGACATTTGTATTCTGAACACAAGTGTGTAGCTGGGTATCTATAGAGTGTCTAGCTTGAAGTCTGTGCTCAAGCAGGTATGCTCCAGACCATCTTCAGATGAATAACCTGGATAATTACCTAGAAGACTGAATGGCGTGTGTGTTTGTGTTTATCTGTTTGTCTCTCCCTGTCTATCCTAAAGATAGCTTTACAGCTGTTCTGTTCTGATTGCTGTTTTGTGAAGAGGGAAGTCTGAGGTCCAGTGAGACGGAGCTGCAATGATAATTATTTGGGAGAAGGGATAGTTCCTGAGTCCGGACAAATTGTTCTTTTATTCCTATATCTTGTTTTACTATTTGGGAAAATTGTTTTCAGAATAAAGCTATTGTTCTGTTGGAGCTAAGTGCAACAGCACTTCCAGTTTTTGCATCAACTTGCAGAGAACAGACTTGGGAGGAAAAAGTACCTGTGGCTTTCAGGAACGCAGGAGAGAACTTCAGCAGGTGGGTCCAAGAATTTGATACTACTGGTATGATCCAGAGGGTCTGCATGTGGATGCTCAATCTAAACCTAAAACCACATAGGTATTAGTGTGAAAAGCCTTTTGTGTGTTGAGGTGAATAACCCCAGGCACTGTTAATAGTGATTATCCACTCGGTCTTTGTAGTCATAGATGAGTGTTGACAGGCATGTGCAGGCTGTAACGTGTCAAGCTTTGTGCCAGGCTACACCATCCATTTGAAGAGTTGTAATTGATTCTGTATTTCTGTCATTCAGCTTTTACTGTCAGCGTTAGCTCTGGAATGTATTTAATGTATGCTTTGCTTTCCTCAGTCTTTCTAGTGACTAGAAAGAAGAAAATTTAACTTTCTTTTCCAAAAAGGCACGCTGAATGCTGAGCTATACCCTTCCTCCAGACATCTGGTGTGCAAGGGGTAGAGTTCATATGCCTAAAGTTTAATGTGGTGGCTCAGTCTGTCTGAAAGCATATCAGACTCAGCAGCAACAATAGAGAACAAAAGAGCTGGGACTCTTTAGTCTGGAGAAGAGAAGGCTGAGGGGAGACCTTATCAACGCCTACAAGTATCTCAAGGGAGGGTTGAAGGAGGAGGGAGCCAGACTCTTTTCAGTGGTTCCCACTGAGAGGACGAGGGGCAACGGGCACAAGTTGGAACATAAGAGGTTCCACTCAAATATGAGGAGAAACTTCTTCACAGTGAGGGTGACAGAGCCCTGGAACAGGCTGCCCAGGGAGGGTGTGGAGTCCCCTTCTTTGGAGATTTTCAAGACCCACCTGGATGCGGCCCTGAGTAACATGCTCTGACAAGCTCTAGGCAATCCTGCTTCAGCAGGGGACTTGGACTAGATGATCTCTATGGTCCCTTCCAACTCTAGAAATTCAGTGAAATTCAGTGAAATACAACACTGGGCAGTAAAGCAGAGATTCCCGTGTGCTTTGAGCGAGCAGCTGATGAAGTGGAATCTAGACAGATTGGTGCTTGGTGTGGTGTTAGCTTTTTTTTTTAAGTTGACCTTCTGGACCAAAGGAAGGAGCTGGTGGTGATCCTTTACCAAAACGTTGTGTTGGGGTTTCATTTGAGTTGAGAAGGTTTTCCACTCCTTCAGTATTCTTTTTTTCCCTAACACCCGCTCAACAAACCCTTTTTAACCAGGGAACTGGGAATTGTTCATAGTCTTACCATCAGAAAACCTTCTCTTGGAGCTTATCACAAACTGTTCCTGTACTCGAATTACAGCTTATTCGAGTCTTCACTCTGATAAAGTTGGATGGCTTTTATATATTGGTTTTATTTTTGGTTAGAGTGTGTGCTGACAGATGATATAAACGCCTTCCGTCATGTCCTGCTGGAACATACACGAGGAGAAGTATTGAGTGAGCTTGTGCTTGTAAAATGCTGGACTAAGAGATACCATTTCTTAGTGTGGGAAATAGGGCTATATCTGACTTCAAAACTGAGACCTAGTTGCACTGGCTGTGTGTGTTCTGTGCCATTACTTGTCCACATGATTACTTAAATTGCCTGCATACACTTACTATTTGGAGTTGCAGATATTTAGACGTATACGGCTATTTTTGTCTAAAAAGTTTAAACTGCTTATATCATCCAATTTTGGGTGCAAATGAAGCACTCTGCATAGTATAAGTGTCCAGAATAGCCATCCAGCCCAAAACCTTGTTTCAGAACAGATGAAACACACAGACTGAAGAAAGAGCTGGATTGAGCCTATAGTTGATTTTCCCTTGGCTGGGCAAGTGGGCTATCCAAAATAGAACCACAGAATATCTCAAGTTGGAAGGGACCCATAGGGATCACAGAGTTCTGCTCCTTTCTCCTCAGGAGACTGCCTGAAACTAAACCATATGACTAAGGCTGTCGTCCAGATGCTCCTTGAACTCTGACAGGCTTGGTGCTGTGACCACTTCCCTGGGGAGCCTGTTCCAGTGTCTCAGCACCCTTCTCGGAGAAGAACCTTTTCTGAATATCCATCTGAACTTCCCCTGGCATAGATTCATTCCGTTTTCTTGTGTCCTGTCACTGGTCACCAGAGAGAGGAGATCAGCGCCTCTGGATATAGAGATGCTGGGGGACACAGTGTGCAGAGTAGATCCAGGCTAGCTGGAGCCTGGAAGCAGCCGCAGTGACACCCTGCAGTGTCTGGCCTGCCAAACATCCAGGAATGCAGCCTGTGCATGGCTCTGGGAGGGCTGGATGTCCCCTCTGTGATGCATCTTGGGCCTCCTTGCTTCAGACAAGGTCAAGCCTGGTCCTGTGGACTGTTTGTCCCGTACAGTTTGTGCTCCTGAGACAAGTCTTCCAGTTGAGTTTCGTGTGCTGAGACAGCTCTATGATGCAAACCAAATCAGAGTGAGTAGGGATGGATGGGACATTTCCTTCACAGTGTATACCTACCTGATGGCTACTGTTATAGCCCCCCAGTGTCAGTCAGCATCCCATCAGCTCTTCTCCAGGAGGATTTCACTGAATTTCACTGAATTTTAGAGTTGGAAGGGCCCATAGAGATCATCTAGTCCAACTCCCCTGCTGAAGCAGGATTGCCTAGAGCTTGTCAGAGCATGTTACTCAGGACTGCATCCAGGCGGGTCTTGAAAATCCCCAAAGAAGGGGACTCCACAGCCTCCCTGGGCAGCCTGTTCCAGGGCTCTGTCACCCTCACTGTGAAGAAGTTTCTCCTCATATTTGAGTGGAACCTCTTATGTTCCAACTTGTGCCGGTTGCCTCTCGTCCTCTCACTGGGAACCACTGAAAAGAGTCTGGCTCCCTCCTCCTTCAACCCTCCCTTGAGATACTTGTAGGCATTGATAAGGTCTCCCCTCCAGACTAAAGAGTCCCAGCTCTCTCAGTCTCTCCTCATAAGGGAGGAGATACAAGACTAGTTTTGTATGAAGCTGCTGGGCTGTCTGCACTGACCTCTCCAGCACTCACTAAAGGCTGATTTCAACTTTTTTTTTGTCCGGTTCTACAAAAAAAACACATTTGCCTTAATTTTTTTCCTGATCCATCTGCTAAAGTTGATGCTTCAGAAGAAATCATAAAGTCTGAATGTTGCCCACGAGGTGTCACTGTTGCTTGTGTTCCTGCAGCTCCTGTGTGTGTGAGGGTGTCCTGGTTGCACGGCTCCTGTGCTGCGCGCAGTGAGTGAGCAGCACACTCTGGCTCTTGCTTTAGAGAGGACAATTAACTTATCCTTCTGCCTGATGAAGCACGATGCTCTGTTTGTTTGCACACTGTAATAAAATGTGGTGTTCGTTCTCAAAGAATTTATTGTAATGAGAGGACTTACTAAATGACAGACACAGCCTTCTCAGAAACGGATGCCTCAGTTGCAGTGTTTAGCCTCTGATTTTGTGCAAGAGAAGTATAGAAACACTTCTACACCCTACAACAGGTATATTGTCCCCAACAGTCTGATCCTGGGTGTCTCCTTTCATACCGTTCTGATCGAACAGGATTTATTTTTATGTCTCAGCATTGAGCTGATCTGGTCTAACAGCAGTCTGATTCTGCACTTACTCATTTGTACTTTTTTTAAAATAAGGCTTCCTTGCAGTAAGTTTCCCTATGCCCATCAAGTCTCAAAGAACCAAGTCCTTCTTCCCAGGTTTTCTTTTAATTAATCTTACCAGGTTTTCTGTGATCAGAACGAAAATGAAGGCTATGCCCTTGTTTTTCCCGGAGCCGCAGAAAAAACATGATTTGCTACTTCCATTTTTCCAGTTAACGCTTTTTTTTCCCCCCTCCCTGACAGCATGGCTTTCAGATGTCGTGCTTGATCTGAAACACGGAGGACACATGTGAGATAACACGCTGTTCCAGCCACCAAGACCCAGCTGTCCTCAAACCCGTCTGGACAGCAAGCGCGAGGCAGTGTTTACCTCCCGACCAGAGCCTCATGTTCAAACCACGCTCAGGTAATTATGGCATCAGCATCTCCCTGGGGACTTCTGGGCGTAAACAAAGAGACCCCGCATCTCTTCCCTACAACACGTTTGCATCTCTAAAAGCACCAAATTATAGAGGGGCCTAATGGGTTGAAGGTGCTTAAAGCAGGGCCACTGCGCTTCCTGTGCAATATACCATCATTTGAAAAGCTATCACGTTGTGGAAACATCATTCATGTGCTAATTTAAATAATGCGAACGTCTAAAATGAAGGCATGCTCTGACATTTATAGGTTTAATGTCTATTTCTGCGCTCTACCGAAATAGATGGGCTGTGGGTGGATCTATGATTATTGCTGTGCATTAGCAAGACAAGAATTGTGTAGGCAGCTGGTATTATGCCTGGGTAAATATAGATGAGGGAGAATCTATAGAGTAATTTTTTGATGTCACATGTTTATTTAAGAAACAATTAGAAACGGCATTAACTTCAGCAGTGCTTAAGGCTTGGGGGAGGGGGAGAGGATCTTAAAAAATTTGGTGACCAGGCAACCTCCATCCTGCATAGTGTGCGGATCCGGTAGCAGGGATGGGGTTGCTCAGGCCAGGGAGCAGTGATTCCCTGAGCAATCACGGCTGCTGGAGCTGGATGCACTGCCAAGCCATCAGCCCAACCAGAATTTGTGATGTTTGTGTCCTCTGCCCTTGTGGTAATCCTGAAAACTTCAGAGGAATTTGCTGGGCTGAATTGGGTATATTTTTTTCACTGATTCCTGGTATTGCATATTGTGGCAGGAGCAAAGGTAGCACTCTTTTAGGAGTTTAGGAGGAACATCAATTTATCCCATTCTGGCTGAAACAAATAAAAGCAGTGTTGTCCTTCCTACTCCAAATGGACCAGTGAAGGAAAACGAAGTATGTGAAACCACTGAATAGCTCACTGTGGCATAACTGCTTTTAGTAACATATACATATGCATAATAATAATACATCAATTGGAGGATAACTTCTAACAGTTTTCTAACAGGGATCGAAAGGCAAAGTTCTCCACAAAGCTTTTGGTTCCTCTTTTCTGTGTGAGAATAAACTTGGCCTAGTGCTGCAGTAAAACTCTGCTTTGTAGGAAAGGGTTGGGTGATTTGGTTCTGTCAGAGGGTGGGGGGAAACGTCAGAGTGCAGTGGAGGGTAACCCAACTCTCACACTTGGTACCATCTCTCCCACAGCCTGGCCTGTGCTGCAGGTCCCCGTGGACTTTCTCCTCAGAACAAAATGTGCAAACTAGTATTAAACTGTGTGTGTGTGTCTCTCTCCTCATCTTTTTCCAACTTTTTGTCCTCTGCAGGAGGACAGGATCCTGCTGCGTATCTTGTTTTCCTTTCAGGCCAGCTGGTCCCCACTTGTTTCATCTTGCCCCTCCTGCTCATATTCTTCACAGAGGGTGAGATCACTGGCCATTTCCTTGGTTTGTGGGCGATGTTCTCATCAACCCCAGGCCTGCTGGAGAAACGTAGCATCAAAGCTCTGTGGTTTTCTAAGAAATGCACTTCTATCAGCCCGACGGGCAGTAGCATTGCTGCCTGCCTCTTGCTGAAAAGGCAGAGAAGCCATGCAAGAGGATGCTTCATGTGCCTGGCACCCCTGGCTTCTCGTTAAAGGTCCAGGATTTGGATGACTGTAATGCCCCTAGTGCATGAAGGTGTTGGGGGTTTTTAACCGTCTCTCAGGGAGTGAGCCTGATGGAGTTAAAAACCCTGGAGGAAATTTTAATTTAATTGGGAGGGCTGGGGATGTGTAAAGTGTTTGTGTGGGGGTAGGCAGGAAGAAATGGAAAGGCAGGAAATCATGAAGTAGATGTGATAAATACTTCTGCTCTTACAGCAGCTTATTTGTACCAAAGCACATGCTAACGTGCCAATTAAATTTTTGAGGATTTCTGGCTGCTTGACATTCATCCTACTTACTCCTTACAAAAAGTATGTGTGTTTCCTAGCATCTCCTGAAATGATCGTAGCATGCTAGAGAGCCAAAGCACTAAAATGATGCAGAGTTGCTAAGGGAAGGACCCTACATTTTGGAAACTATATTTATTTGTGGTATAAAAGGGCCTAGAGAGGTGCCACAACACAAATCTGGTAAGAGAAAAAAAGATGTACAGTATCCCAAGAAATTTACTATTAAACCAAAGAGGCGGGAAGAAGGATGATTATGCTCAGTTTAGGCAGATGTACAACTGTGTTGCAGAGGCTTGTTTTTAGAAGAGGGAAGGTTTGATTTTAGTAATTTGATTTTTTTTTTTAATTATTTTTTTAATCAAGCTTTCTGGCTCAGCATTGACTTTATAGAGACACCTCCAAAGATTACATCTTGTTCATTTAATTTTGATATCCACTTTTCTCTGGCTGTGGTGGCTCTGAAAACATCTGCCTATTCCTTTCCTCCCTCTCACCCACCCCAAATACGACTAGGAAAAGCAGAGGCGGGGCACCTCCTTTCTCTCCATCTATATAATAACCTAATGGTTAGCACAATTGTTAAGGAAGCGAAAGGACTGATTTCTGGCCAGAAATGCATCCTGGAAAAAAAGCAAATGGAAATATGTAACACAGACAGCCTCCACAGCCTGTTTGTTTATTCTCATCTTTAGAGATTCAAATAATGAGTGTGATTAGACCCTCAAAGGATATCAATTACCGACTCGCTCTCCCATTTATGGCATACTTTGAGGGAAATTATAATGAACGTGCTATTAAACAAAGCATGATCCCTCAGGCTATGTGGTCTATGGCAGATCCTCTGCTCCTTGGAGCATACATAAGCTTCTCTCCCTGCTCCCCTGTGTGAGCCAGGATCCTCACAGGACTTTCTGACCCTTCCTTGATCCTGGACCCCAGAACTGGGGTCTCCAGCCACCATGTCAGTTGACTGTTGGCTGAACGTGAGCCAGCAGTGTGCCCAGGTGGCCAAGAAGGCCAACAGCATCCTGGCCTGTATCAGGAACAGTGTGGTGAGTAGGAGCTGAGAGGTGATTGTGCCCCTGTCCTTGTCACTGGTGAGGCCTCACCTCGAGTACTGTGTCCAATTTTGGGCCCCTTACCACAAAAAAGACATTGGGGTGCAGGAGCAGGGCAAGAGGAGGGTAACGACGCTGGTGAGGGGTCTGGAGAGTAAGTCTTCGGAGGAGAGGCTGAGGGAGCTGGGGTTATTCAGCCTGGAGAAAAGGAGGCTGAGAGGAGACCTTCTCACTCTCTACAACTACCTGAAAGGAGGTTGTATAGAGGCAGGAGTCAGTATCTTCTCCCAAGTCACAGGTGATAGGACAAGAGGAAATGACCTCAAGTTGCACCAGGAGAAGTTCAGATTGGATATTAGGAAAATTTTTTTGCACTGAAAGGGTTATTAAAGCATTGGAATGGGGGGAAGTGGTTGAGGCACCATCCCTGGAGGTATTTATAAGATGGGTAGACATAGTGCTTAGTGACATGATTTAGTGGTGTTTTTTATCAGTTAGGTTGATGGTTGGCCTAGATGATCTCAAATGTCTCTTCCAACCTAGACAATTCTATGATTCTATGTCAGGGAGGGCAGGAAAGGGAGAAGAGGACAGTGTGGTGTTCTCACTGTCCTTCCACGCGTGCTGAGTCCTGAGGTGCTGCTGTTCTCCAACCGCAGTGTCATCTAAGCTAGTAGGTGGTTTTTTGGGAGGGCAGGAAAGGAAGAAGAGGACAGTGTGGTGTTCTCACTGTCCTTCCACGCGTGCTGAGTCCTGAGGTGCTGCTGTTCTCCAACCGCAGTGTCATCTAAGCTAGTAGGTGGTTTTTTGTTTGGTTTTGGTTTTTTTTCTTTAAAATTTCTTTTTTTTTTTCCCCATGTCTTTCCTCTCATCCCCGGGGAGTCAGAGTCTGAAGAAAGTCCCAACTCTGAAAGCAGAAATGAACTGTAGTCCGTCCTGCGTGTGATAGGAAAATGAATAGCAAAGAAACTTTGCCTGGAGCTGCAGGAAAAGGTGGAGGAGAAGGATTTGCTGCTGCAGATGCCTTTAGTAGACAGAGCGTGCTGGAGTTTAGGGCCTGGTTCAATATATCTATCATAAAATAAATGTGCACTCCACCACCATCTGTAAGGCGTGCACAGCAGCAAACCACTCCAGACACAGCCACAAATGTAATGGCCCAAAGGCAGCGAAGGAAAAGGAGAAACAGAAGGAAAAAAGGGAAAATGTGTTGCAGGAGAGAACAAGGACTGGGGTTGCACTGGGCGTGCGAGGAGAAACTTGTACCGTTTTCTTTGCGTGCTGAAGGTGCCTGTCACCATGAGGTCTAGAGCCACAAAGCAGGTTGGTGATATCTCTCCTGGGCTGCGCCAGCAACCATCTCTAAGATGTAAACACTTCAAGATAAAATGGTTCCCTTCTTTTCACTATAACAAAGTAGGGAGGAGAAGGGACCCACAACCAAATCCTTGATAGCCCCAGAAACACCCTGATGGCCCCCACAAAGAGGGTTCTTTTTCCCACATGAAACAAGTCATGTTCTAGGTTTTGCCACAAAGCCAAAGGCACTTCAGCACCAAAGTGAGTAAAACTTTCCTCCCTTCCCAAAGAGCAAGTTCAGCATCATTTAAACTTCTGAAATCCAGGAAAGGAAGAGGTGAGCCTTTGAGTGAAGATCCAGTGCACAAATGCCCCTGCATCTATTGGGCTTGACCTCTGAACTGTGGGTGAAGAGGAACTCCTTTATTTTTTTTTTTCTTTTCTTTTTTTCAGAAAAATCCAAATACCAAGCCAGGCAGAAAGAGCATGTGACCTCTTTGGGGTTAGCTTTTTTGTAACCTTCCAAGTGCAACAGCATCCATCTGGTCTGTTTGTTGCTTTTTTTTCTTTCTTTCTTTTTTTTTTTTTTTAATGTTGAAAATATACATTGCTCTGTACATGTAAATGATAAATACAATTTCAGTATAGAGGGCTCAAGGATGTGTAGCATATTTCTTTGACTTTGCAGGGCCAATAAAACTTGTGTACTGAGAGTGGCTTCCTTTGGGCATCTTTTTACAGAAGCTTTTAATACTTCCTTTCCCTTCACATGAAAAGGCACATAGTCATGGCTATTATAGCATGTAGGATTAACTTAAAGTACAGCACTGAGCTTGCAAAGGTTTGGGGTGTTGAGCTTCCTGCAAAGCCTGCTACCTAAGTATTTAAGCACTCTTCTCATTTGCATAATCTAATTGTTACATTCGTTCCCAGTTATTCTCTCTTTCAAATCCTACATCTGATCTCCAATGGGCGAATGCTGTCAGAGCAATTAAATAGAAAAGCATTAGATGTAGATGGGAGGGAAAAGAAAGCAAAAATATGATCTCCAGTTTCTCAGCAGGGTTTGCAGCCCCCTTGACCACAGTGCAGAGCTGATGTGGTTGCTGAGTCTACCTCCTCATTCAATTTTGTCCCTAATAGCCATTGAAACAAAGTACTGTCAGTAAAAGTAACCGTTTTGCTCGGTTCCTTTCAGACCACAGCCTGCACTAAAAGCTTTTGTTGTTTGCTCTCCACTCTGCGTGCTGAAGGGAGAGGAGGGAGAAAGCAAGGTGTCTCTCACAGGGCACGGATCACTGCAGACGTGCTGGGGAGAGCTAAGAGCAGCAGGATGCCAGGCTGAGATGGTGATGACCCGGGCAATTAAGAAGTGATGTAGTCTTCAGAGCAAACAAGACCATCTCAGTGTGCCCTCTGTGCCTGTTTCCTGCCCCTGTTCCTTACGCTTCAACCTAGAAACCTAAAAGGGGCAGATGCAGGTGGTGGTAGAACAAACCAGCAGCAGCAGAGAGAGCTTCACGGAGGAGTGTGGACAGCAAAGGTGAGGTGGACTCTTTGGGGGCTGAGGAGCGGTCTTCTTTCCTCTTTCACCAGTCCCTTAGCAACCCCCTGATGAAGGCTGAGAGAGGGCTGAGAAGCAGGAACGAGTGGCTCAAAGTGAAAGGAGTATAGGGACTATGAGGGCTGAGGGAGGAGAAGACTTGGGGAGGGCAGTCGTCATCAGTGTGGGAAATAGGCAGGAGGCACTTGGGGACATCAAGCTGTGAGAAAGGAGAACAAATTTTCATTAAGAAACTGGGTGGAGAAGGCAAAAAAATAGAATTGGGGAAGTGTACATGTGGGTTGCAGAGGAGGTGTGAAACAGGACAACATCAGTGTTTCCCAGATGAAGGCTGTGCAATGCCCTGACTGGAGTGTGAGGTTCAGCAGGGTATACTAATAATAAAAATTAAAAAAAAAAAAGAAAAAAGAAAAAGATGGTCATATCTGATAGCCAGCAGTAGTGTGAGGCTATGAATAGGAGTACTTGAAGGTGGTGATTAAAATGTCTCCTGCTCTTTTTGCAAAACCCCAACTGTGAGGGAACTTGGAAGAAAACAGTCAAAACTGTTAGTCATTCTCTGTTTTGTTTCTATCACCCAGATAGAAAAATAGCACCAAAAATATTCAATCTGCACGATTTCATTCATTCCTCTAATAAAGAGAGTTATGGGTGCTTGCTGCTAGGTTTTGGGAGACTGAAAAGGCTAATGAGTCTGAAACACAACCTTTATGTAAATTTGCAAAATATACAACAGTGATACTTTTATAGAACTTTCTTAATCTAGGAAGGTTAGTTGAACCACAGTGTTGTTGGCTCTAGTGTCTAGTTATTATCATCTTGATTTCCAGGCAAATTCTTTCCAGAGGCTCCCACTGAATGGAGATACCCACGCAAACCTGGTTTTGCTCTGTATAGTCATGAGCTGTCGCCTCAACAGTGCCACTGAGGTCATTCACCAGAAACTGGTGACTGGGAGCTAACGTTCACAAAGATTTATTTCAGAGTATTGAGCCATGACTCAACTTTCTTAAATCCAAAGGAGACTGGCTGTATGTGAAAATGATTGCTGCTAGAAACAGAATCATAGAATCACAGAATGGTTTGGTTTGGAAGGGACCTCAAAGATCATCTAGTTCCAACCCCCCTGCCATGGGCAGGGACACCTCCCACTAGAGCAGGTTGCTCAAAGCCCCATCCAGCCTGGCCTTGAACACCTCCAGGGATGGGGCATCCACAACTTCCCTGGGCAACCTGTTCCGGTGTCTCACCACCCTCAACAGGATTGAAAAAGAAGTACTGTATTAAATACATACTTAAATGCTTCACAAAATACTTAATGAACATATACTTCTACTTACTAAAGTATATATTGGAAGAGGATAGTCTCCCTGTGGAATAGTTAGAAATCTTGGCTGTGTCTTAGATGTCCTTCAAAGCCCTGCAAAAGAGAAAGTCTCATCTTACAACTAAGGAAGGGTGGTGGGTTGAAGGACAGGTATTGGTCCAGATTTACCCCACAACGTGAGATGCTTATTTGAGTGTTTCTATGCTCTTTGCAGGAGAGGGAGGAGTGGGAGACCTCCAGAGGATAATCCAGGCTTTGTGCTAACTTTTAAGTAATTTAGTCTAAGACTGGAATTGCTCTCTGGAGGGTCCTCCTTTGTTTCAATGACTTTTGAGGAAATGTTAGATTAATTGGGTGCACCTAACGTGGTTGGGTAAACCTAGGCCTAAATGATGGGATTTCCCTTTTGTTGAAATAGTGCTGCTGCTGCCTGCTGTGTCCTGGCTGGTCAACGCCTCCTGTGGTGCATAGTATCCAAAAGGGAAAAACGTCTGCCTGTAACCCACCTTACTTGGACCTACTAGCAGAGATGTGGTGGAGATGTTAGGTCAGGGCCCTCCTGCTCTTCAGAGCAGACCTTGAACATGGAGGCACTTGATTGTTCAAGGGACTATAGCCAAAATGGCATGATGCATAGGACCAGGTTGCAGCCAGCCCAGCACCAGCCTTGCAGGTTGCTTCAGTGTGGAGTCCTACTGCAGATGAGAAGGTCCAACCCCAGCCAGGATTGACACTGGTAAAGATGCACTAGGAAATGGTGATGAAACACCTCCAGGCTCTTGCCGTGTATCAGCAGCAGGTGACAGCAACAGAGATCTGATCTAATGTACCCGCTCAGTGGTGGTTACCTTGCCATAGGTTTTGTGTACATATGGATGCCATTGGGTCAAATTTGGGGGTGACTTTTCGAGTGCCCCTCATAACCTTGGCTGTGAGTGATTCCTCTGTGTTGAAAGCCTTCTGGAGCTCGTGGCTCTCTTCAGTTCTTGCTGATGATGGGTTCTGGTTCTGTGTAGCTTTTCCCTGAGGAAATTAACAATTCTCACCAAATTTCTCTTTAGGTTTCTAAAGGAAAGGGTATGAGTGCAAGAAAAAGTATTAGCAGAATCTCACTCATCAGAGTTAAATCTCCTCTTGTGTCACAGAATTTCTGTTGGCTCTGAACAGCAGCCCTTACCTGTGCTGTTCAACGCAGCTGGAGACAACAGGGTAAATATTGCAATAAGGATCAAAGCCAATATGTTACACACACATTTTTGAAGGCATCTGCTGTATTACTATAGGTTATTTAAACAAGATTTTCTTGTTCTGGAGCCTGGAAACAGCATAGCAAAATGTTAATGTTAGGGTGGTGTTTTTTTTTTTTTTTTTACTTTTTTTTTTTTTAAACTTTAATCATCTTTTTGTATTTCAGGGCTGGAATGTAATCATAAAAGTTAACACAGCTCTTCAGATTGTTCTTCTTTCTGTAAGCAGGGCTTCATAATGGAGATTTAGTGGGCTGTAAACAGGATGTCGTATGGTGCTCTCTGTCAAAAATTAATGATGGCAATGAAGATTAAATTATTCTTCCATGAAAACACAGCACATACGCAGGGAGATGTTTGCAAGCGGGCTTAAAATAGGCCATTCCCTGAGGACAGCCTGGGGAGTTCAGTGGCCGTCCCCTGTTCCTGATGAGAGCCTGGGTCTGCCACAAAGGGGAGCTGTGTTTAATTCCTGCAGAACCCCGGGACACAAAGGGAGGCTTTTGTTTCTTTGCCTTCCAGGTGGAAGCTGTAGGCTGCGGTGCCTGGATAATCCGGGATTCGGCTACCTGCCGGGTAGTCCCACTGCTCCAATTTGTGCTGCTGGCCTCCTTTCGCTGCCCCTCCTTCTCAGAGCTCGGAGGGTGTCTGTCTGTGGGCATTCAGTGTGAAGTCGAGTGTGCCTGTGGAGGGAGAAGGGATTTTCCACACATGGAAATCCATGCAGCATGTCGATACGGAAAAGGCTTCCACGCCATCTTCTGCTTCTGATTTTTATTTGTTTTTTTTTTTTTTTTTCCCCCCTCCTAGATGCGGCACGAATACGTTAGTGGGAGCAGAAAAAAAAATAATGTTTCCTGAGACAGGTCTGTCCTGATGGACACCAGTATGGATTGCCTGCTGTGCCAAGCAAAGCTGTTCGGTGTGAGGCACGGCTTTCCGTAACGCAGCTCTGGGGAAGCCTGTGTGGCTGCTTTCTGTTTCCTGTGCTGGCAGTAGGTGGCTGTCTGCCTCTGCAGAGCCTCAGCCCAGGACAGAGTATTCCCCAAGCCGCCCGCCTCTACCTTCCCCAAACCTGCTTTCCATATTACAGCTCGGTAAAGATGTAAATATTAAGCGGAAGATTTCACGCCTTCCGCAAGGGCACGGCTCTCTCAGTCAATTCATTCCTGGTACCGGGGAGAAAATTAGGAAACTACATCTTGGAGGGAAGACGTCATCGTGACCTTTTATTCCCTCGTGGAAGAACTACTACCAGTATTCCAGCTCAATGATCTTTGTCTTCTCACAGCTTCAGCAGTTACTGGTTAGGATCCTGAAAAGCATCAGGTTTGGGGATTTTTATATTTTTGAATGCTGCCTTTTTTCTCAATCTCATGAACTGCCTTGATTTATTATTTTTTTTTTAATTTTTCTTCCCTCCATCATAACCCATGGCTCTTCTCATGTGAATCCCCGTGTGGGCAGATCTTTATAGCTGTATAATCCTTTGAGCCATCTAGACCTGGAAAAACCCCCACATCTTTCCCCCTTGTTTTTTGAAGTTGATTGTCTAAGAAAACAACACGTTTGTGTGTGCTTAGAATATATGAGCTGATAGAAGGGAAAGGGAAAAAAGATGTGACTATGGTCCCAACTCCATCCTCTTGCAGGGGGAAGCACATTCTTTGTGGTGGAAAGCAGCTTATTTCAAACAGGTACTGTGCTAGACCTTTGGCACACGTGGGTGTATAAACAGAAGCACACCTGACATTTTAACTCTCTTTTGAAGCTCCATCACGATAGCGAAGCTAAAATGTATCCAATACGTAAAAAACAGCTATTCCTGTCTCTTTGCAAAGATTTCTGCTCCTTCAATTATTTGCGTATTTCATGGGGAAAATTACTACCCTGATAGATTTAGCCTTTCAGTGAGCAGCGAATGTTGTTGATGTTGCTCAGAAATTAGCTGAATAACATAAATTACGCTGGTAAAGTTAACCCAAGCCGTGTGCAAACGTGTCTTTATGTTTCGACCCGTCAGCTAGACATTGCCAGCACTGGCTCCTGCTTTGGGGCAGAGATGACCTCTCCTGCCATAGGCTGGAAAACCTGGCAAGGCTTCTCAGATTTGCCTTTCAAATATTCCCTCTATATCTGGGTAGGTGCATGGCATTTTTGATGTTTCTGTTCTTTGATATGGGGAATGGTGTCTCTAATGAGATTTTTTTTTTTTAATATGTTTTTTCGCTCAGAAAAGTAGATTTTACTTTACACGTTAACGGGCGGTCCCTGCTCTTCCAGTTGTACTGGGGAGAACTGCTAACTGGGAAATAGCCACCTTACACAGACTGTCTAGAAGTCAGAGGGAGGACAAAATAGCCCCCTGTGCCTCTGTGACCATTACCAATGCACTGCATGCTCTTGTGCCACGTGATGGGCAGCTGTCTCCAACAATTTTTGTCCTCTGCACACAGATACTTTTACATTTTCCTGTTCTAGTCACTATAGGAGACTATCCCTATTGCAGAGGGGTCTGGACAGGCAGGATGGATGGGCTGAGACCAACAGGATGAGTTTCAATAAGGCCAAGTGCTGGGTCCTGCACTTGGGTCACACCAACCCCCTGCAGCGCTACAGGCTTGGGGATGAATATCATCAGCAGGAGAGCTGCCTGGCAGAAAAGGACCTGGGGGTGTTGGTGGACAGCAGGCTGAACAGGAGCCAGCAGTGTGCCCAGGTGGCCAAGAAGGCCAACAGCGTCCTGGCCTGTATCAGGAAGAGTGCGGTGAGTAGGAGCCGAGAGGTGATTGTCCCCCTGTACCCAGCACTGGTGAGGCCTCACCTCAAGTACTGTGTCCAGTTTTGGGCCCCTTACCACAAAAAAAAGACATTGAGGTGCTGGAGCGGGTCCAGAGAAGGGCAACAAAGATGGTGAGAGGTCTGGAGAGTAAGTCTTATGAGGAGAGGCTGAGGGAGCTGGGGTTGTTCAGTCTGGAGAAGAGGAGGCTGAGGGGAGACCTTATGGCGCTCTGTAACTCCCTGAAGGGGGCGTGTAGAGAGGTGAGGGTTGGTCTCATCTCCCAAGTTACAGGCGACAGGACAAGAGGAAATGGCCTCAAGTTATGCCAGGGGAGGTTTAGATTGGATATTAGGAAACATTTCTTCACGGAAAGGGTTATCCAGCGTTGGAATGGGCTGCCCAGGGAAGTGGTTGAGGCACCATCCCTGGAGGTGTTCAAAAGATGGGTAGACATGGTCCGCAGGAATGTGGTTTAGTCATCTTTATTTCCTATTTCTTATTTATTTTTTTGTGAGAGTTAAGTTGATGGTTGGACTAGATGATCTTTAAGGTCCCTTCCAACCTAGATGATTCTATGATTCTATATTGAGATCTCTGCTGTGCCTCCAAAGTATGCGTTTTGCTTCTCTGGATTCAGTGCAGTGGGTCTGATTAAGTCCTGGCCGCTTCTATCTCTGCAGGATGAATACAGGTAGGGTCCAAAACACCTCTACAAAGAAGTCCTCTCAGCCCTGGCACAGATCAGGGGTTTACCAGCTGCTCTGTATATACAAACAGTTTGCAGCTGCTGTTGCAACCCAGGGATGAGTGTCTGTGGGCCTGGGACAGAGACCAGACTTGTGGGCAGCCTGTGGAGAGGGGATGGCAACATGCTCCACGTGGCAGAGTGAGCTGGAGAAGTCTGCCCTGGGTTTCCGCAAGGCTGCCTCCAAATATTGCTTCAGTCTGGTGTGGGAAAGGAAGAGAGATGAGGAAAGGTGTCATTTATGGATCACCACCTGTTTCCAGCCATGGTATATCTTATTTTTTTTTATAAAAAAAACCCCTTCTTTAGAGAAATGCCTATGGGAGGACCTTTTGATTTAAATCCCACCCGCATAGAACTGCCTGTCCAAGCACTCCTTTACTGTAGCTGCCTGCTTCTGAGCAAAAAAAAATCCCACCAGCGTGGACTGTTTGAGCAATGTGTTGACACTTTTGGTAATGTCTGTCACTCACATTAAGTGCAGATGGTGACAGGAATAGATAGGGAATGCTGCTGCCTTTTCAGACAACTCATCTGTATTTCTTCACTCATCCGCTGCATTGACTCGAGTTGGGGATTCTTGCCACTGAATCCCCAGGAATGACCTTTAATCCTCAAAGTACAAGACCAGATGAAGTTTTATAAATATTGCCTAGTTATTCTCTACCTGTGAACTATTTAAAAAGCACAGTTTAAGGGGTAGTATCGCTACTGCTCACACTGGCCTGGGGATGCGGGTGTTCACATTGCCTCCTGGATTTTCCAGATCATCAATGGAGAAGTCAGTTCTGAAACGTGATTAAATCAAATAACATTTTATTCAATAAGCCATCTTCCTTCTGGCACAAGTCAATTAAGTGGTCATGTCTGGACTTGTAATGAAATCCCTCTGGAATTTGGCCAAGGAAAGGTATTAGCCATACTGAAAGGTGAAGACTTTGCACCGAAGCAATGTGCAGATCAGCTGAACCCACAAACACGGAGTTGTGGACTCCTCAACTGAACAAGCAAAGATATTGTTTTCACAAAACCTGTGTTCTTTTCATTTCTTGGTCACAGCTGTCAGTGAAATAGAATCCTAACCACTGCTTCCAACTTGACCTACCCTGGAGGGAGAGTAGCAGAAAATATGAAATTAGTTGCTAGCAACTTAACAAAGGGGACTGTAACAGAAGCAGCTCCGGAGAGACTGCTGTCCTTCACCTACCGTGTGGTAAAATGGGTGAAAAGAGTCAAGAATGAATGGCCTTTCTTAAATTTTTTTTAACAGAAATTTAAAGTGCTCTGTAATGCTAGCTATGAGCATACATAAGGAATATATATGTCTCATTGTAGAGCGTCTGCCCTCTCATTCAAGAATGAGTCTTGAAATTATTGGGGGTTTGTGTATGTTTCAAGGTTTTTTCAGATGTTATCCTGTACATTTCAAATAAGCCAGAAAAAATACAGATGGTCATTTGAATAAAACATTCCACTTTTGTCTTCTATTCACTACTAATATTTGATTTTTCTAGCTGTGTGTTGCTGGACTTTAAGCAAGCTAGTCAACATCAAAGTCTGTCTCAAGCCTGGGAGAAAGTAGTTGAGAAGAAATACTCTTTCTCCAGTGATGGTTATCTCAGAGGAAAAGACCATGAACAATTCTACAAGGTTCTAATGCATTGGACTGCAAAGACATATACAGTGGAAGATATCTTGTTGCTGCTCTATATTTTTGAAAACATTATTTTTAAATTCTTAACTGAAATCCAAAGTCTCTGTGCTGCTTTAATCCAACCTCTTTCCCCATTTCAGTGAAGGAATCTTTTTCTGATTTCTTGTGTTCAGTAATGTAAATCTAGTCAATAAATTCAACTCCATGTATTCAGCTGCACCATAAAAAGGCTAATACAGCTGGGACATCACTCTTAATAACCTCTACTCTTTGTGTCTGTGGTGGTCTTAGAGAAGTACAAAGGGAGATAAATATATCTCTTCTCATCAGTACAGGCTATATTTGGAAGATCTCATGTGACGTGCATTTCCATTGTTAAATCATTGCAGGGGGAAAAAAAAAAAAAAAGACACAACAAAAAAACGCCAAAAAACTTTCTGAGTTCTCAGTCCCTGCGACATTGATGGAAAGTCATGAAGTCCCACAGCAGGCTTTGGGTCAATGTGCCCTTCAGGAAATTACAGGTACCTTTGTGTAGCGTTTGCAGCGCTGCTGTGAAACCAAACGAGGGCTCTTTCACATTTGAGTTGCTCTTGAACCTCAGTGAACCCGATATAATAAGCGGGTCTGCGTGTAGGGCAGCACAGCCTGTCAAGACGAACCAGCAGATACATGCTGCGGCAACGGAAAATGTGCAACAGAAAATGTCAAAGGGAAACAGACCATAAGAACGGTGCCTGGAACACAACTGGCTGGTCCTGCTTGGTCCATTTCTCAGGTTTTGTTTTATGCTTCAGAAATGAAAGCTGTAAGTGCTTTTTTTTTTTTTTTTTTTTAAATAAAGCTTACTCATAAAAGGGGCATCTGCTTGTAGTGGAGACTCTCTGAAATCTCCTTCTCTTTATGCTGGAGCTGACAGGCTGCTGTATCTGTGTCTCTCTTCTTTCTTTTAAATACTGCTGTTTCATTCAACCTCTGTTCCCCTGGAAAGACCTAGATAAAGTGTGATTGATTACCTGCTTGGATCCACAGTGAATTATCTCATTCAAAATGTTAATTTGGACCTATTCATGCTCAGGTGAGAGAGTACAAATTAAAAGGCATTTTAAAAAGCCTCTTTCAGCTCCTAAGTTCATTAAGAGCATTAAGGGACTTCATTAAACTTGAGGTTTTTCCCCAAGCTTCATATTGTTCCACCCTCTCAGGTCCATACGCTACGTCATGGGTGTCTTTGTCACAGCAATCAGCTGAAAGACATGTTCATGGTTGTATAAGGCCCGGTGTGGACATGACACGGTAGTTCACTATAGATCTTATCCAAAGTCCGTGGAACTCAATGTCACCATTAGCCCCAAATTTGAATTTTTGGTAAAGTTTGACTCAGAGAAGACAAACAAAGCAACAAAACCCATCTCACTGAAGAAATAGACATCACCATAACAGTTGCATGGATAGCTTGGCTTTGTTTAGGAGTCACAAGTAAGGCTTCTATTCATTACTAAGTCATTGGTATAAGGAAAGTAAGCTTGGACAAGCTGGCTCCATTATGTACTTCTTTGAGGGACCAGCGTCTTTCACTTCATCGGTTAAAATTTCAATTCCTGAGCATTCAACAGTTCCTTCAAAAGGTGGCTCTAACTGTAACTAATATTCAGGACTGCATTTATGTTTGGTGATTTGATCGAGTCCCAGAAATGTTGTGCACAAGTACAAAAGAGAATCTTAACCTCTAAACTGACTATAGGAATGGTCTTAGGGTTGGTATAAAAGAGTTAAAAATATTTTGAACATCTGAATTTGAACAAATTAATCCCACCCTCATGATGTGATTGCCAATCATTATAATAACATCCAGATTTTTGTGGACTGGGAAGCTCTTTATAGAGGAGGTCGGTATTGTTAGCCCCGTTTAAGCCGAGGAAACTGGGGTATGGCAAAGGAACTGGCCCAGCATCACTCAGCCAGTGATGGAAGTGACAAGAACAGAATCCAGATCCCCTTTGTCTCAACCCAGTGAACTCTATATAGGTCACTAAACATCACTATCCTCATTTTGTGAAGTGCAAGAACTGACCCTAAGAGGAACGGAAAGGCATGGGACCTGTGTCCTAGCTGGCATCCCAAACCTGGGTCTCTCACCTGGGGCATCACTGCCCCAGCTCAGAGACTCTGGGGACTCTTCCATTCCTCATATTGTTATTGCTCCTGATTTCAACATTGTCTGTTCTGAAAAAAAAAAAAAAAAAAAAGAAACACACTTGGTTTTCTTTTCTGAATTCCAACCAGACCATTATGGTGAGCTGAGCATTTCTGGATTGAAGCAAATCCAACTGCAGTGGCCTTGCCATAGGCACACCCTAATTAACAGCAAAAAATTCCATATGTTCCACCCTTCACGCAGGCATGACTGTTCTGTGACCTAAATGCTCTGATTTGTCTCGTGTAGGGGAGTTTTCACACTGGGGGCAACTTCGACTCGTGTCATTGCCTACATCTGCTTACCTTTCCAGTGTTTTGTCTTCTTTTTCCCATGAGCCATTGTGGCTACTTTTCAAAGGCGTTTGCTTCACCAGGTATTTTTAACCCCACAGCCTGCTTTCTCTTTCTTCATCCCACGGTAAAGTTATAATGCTGAATTTATGACACGGCAATTATTTTCATGGCAACAGACTGTGGCATTGTAAAAGAGGATTATGATGACTTCACTGCGGGATCAAGCAGAAGCAGCCAGGTTCTGGGTAGGGAAAGCTCTTTTTAAACTAAACGTTAGTATCATTGAAAACAATAGGAGGAAAATTCATGTTCACGTTAAATTTCTAGTTGCATAAACAAGCTTGGTTATCTTTCTCTGGGTGAGCAAAGCCTTCCAGTGATGCACGGTAAATCTTTGAGAAACTCTCAAATCCTGGAAACTCTTTTAGTGCTTATTTGAAGTTTACCCTGATGTTATTTGGACTTTTTTCTTCTTTTCTTTTTGACTGGGTAGGGATGAGTCTTGAAGTCTCCAAAGAGCAAACTTTCACCAGAGCGTTCCCTTGCTGCTGCTACAACTATTGGTATTCTACTGTACATATGGGACAAGAGGTGTACGTGGTACTTTACAGATAAATAAAATGGCAAGTCGTTACCTCCAGCTGCCCTGAATCATCTAAACAAAAGAGAAAGTGAAGCTTGGGTTAGGCTGGAAATAAACTCTCCTGTGGTAGTTCTGTACTTTGAATTTCTAAATGCAGGCAGTTAATGATTTTTACATTATGCTCTGGGTTTTTAGCCAGTTTCTCAAAACACTCGCGCTCTTTTTTAAGGTTTCTCAAGTTTCAGGCAACTCATAATGTGAATCCTACTCTTACCAGAATTATTTCATCTTTTCTGCGTTTCTTCTGCCCAGAAGTCACCTCTAGGCAGCTGTTGTGGCTTCGTCAGGGCAATCAATGCACTGAGATGGGTTGAGCCTGGTGCTCCAGAGCACCGGAGCCAAGACCTCAAGCAAAGGCGGGAGCCAGCCGTGAACCAGTGCAAGCAGAGGGGAGCCAAAACAGAGCTAAAGCAAAGTCATCAGGCTAAACGAGGGGGACTTTGAAGTATTGTAAGGCATTTTGGTTCAGTAGAAACCTTCTTTTGACCAAAGCACCACATACCTCACTTCAGTGTGTGAAGAGGCTGGAGCAGGTGTGGTGGGAGCTTGGAAAAGGTCTTTCCCCTTTTTTTTCCATGCAGGAATTGTACATAGGGGCAGCTCCGAGATGCTGAGACTTATAGAATCATAGAATGGTTAGAGTTGGAAGGGACCCTAAAGATCATCCAGTTCCAACCCCCCTGCCATGGGCAGGGACACCTCCCACTAGAGCAGGTTGCTCAAAGCCCCATCCAGCCTGGCCTTGAACACTTCCAGGGATGGGGCACCCACAGCTTCTCTGACATATTAGGGCAACATGTGACATGTACAACAACATAAAGAAATAACCAAGAGGAAAGAATAAAGCCTGATAATGTCGTTTTTGTGAACACATGAACATGGCCGTGAACAAATCACACCAAAGTAGAGAATGCTTCTGGACTTGCAGTGCAGAAATTCATCACTTCTATAGCCCTTGTGTTCCTGACCAATAATGGCTGTTCTGTGTAGGAGAAAATTGCTATGATATCTCTATCTATCTCTGTCTCCCCTCCCAGGTTCTAGCAATAGCTGCATCTTACATGCTTGAGGATGGTATCAGCGCCTGCTGACACTGCATTGCACCCTCTTGGAGTCAGTTGGAAGCGCTGTGGAGGTCCAAGCCAGACTGTTCTTTTTTAATGGGGGTGTTTTTCTGTGCGAAGGATCTACCTTAGCTGTGGGGTGCATAATGCAAGCCGTCAGGGTTTAATGGGGTGTTTCGTGGGACTCAAGCTAGCCCTCTGCATGGGGCTGAATTTCAATCTGATGCCATTTTTGTTAAACCCTATGCAAATACAGCATTCAGCATTTCCTTCCTCCCGGTTCCGTACCACCTATCTTTATTTTTTGCTAACTCCCCAAAGCCCTAATTTGCAGTGCTGGTATGAAAAATCTGACAGGAACATATGACAGCTCTGGCCAATCTCTCCCTTTAGATGTAAGTAAGACAGTTAATAACCTTTTTAGAAGGATGAGGCAGAAAGCCTGTGTATATCATCTCTCTGTATTAATAGGCTACATATGTGGCCCATCCACCGCATCTGTCTGGGGAAAACACAGGTTTCTGATGTTGCTATGGGTTGCTATTTTCACAGCGCAGCTGAAGAAGCTGTTGGTGCCGTCTTAGCTGGTTATGTCAATCAGTCACCTGAAGCACCTCCACGACCCACACCATTCGGCCGTCCCATCTAACAAGGAACTCACCTGTTTGGTTTTAAAACAGAGCGGGTACAAAGAGGTTCTTCAGATTGCAGAGGTTCTTCATTTTCTGTGTATTTGCGGGGCGGGGGGAAACCAACCCGTAGTATTTAAAATAATACTAATGGCTTTTTTTTACTTAAAAATCAAATTTACCGCAGATGTTTCATGGGTATATTCTAATGCATTTTAATGGACCGTGTATTCAGTGACTAATCCTGAGAGGCCTTTGTAAGACCGCAGAGCTGCACAGGGTTTTGTGTGCACCGGCCAAAGGAAAGGCAAATTCTTGGGAATGTAAACCCAGAGGCATTTGACACTGGTTTCTCCCTGGAAAAAACAAGGCAAACCACCCGTCTTTCAGCCTCCTTTTGGGTAATACGTCCATCAGAGGCAACCTGGCCGCAGCACAGAGGTTGAGCATCAACCCTGGTGAGGCAGGTCGGTGTGCCGGGGCCGTTCCCATCAAACTCCGCTGTCCGCCTTGTCTTTCCCTTCCAAGGGTCTGGCAAGGAGTGCCACGGAGCGAAACAAAAAGCCTTCCCTTCGAGGGAACACAAAGCCAAACTGCAACTCAGGTTTTCAGCTGGACAGCCAAAACTATTAGCTCACAAACGGGGATGGAAACGCTCCCCCAACAGCGTCCAAAGCTCTTTGGCAGCGCTGCTGGCTCCGGGGGCTGTCGATACGGCAGATGACTAACAGAAATCAGTGCGAAGGCTTGTACCTGCGTGTGCTTGCTGTTGGTGGAAATCCACCGGGGGCCCAGCGGCCAGGCCACGGGGTGCAAATCAGCTGCTGGCAAGGAGAGGGGAAGCCATGTGCAATCTGTTACCCGGTCTCAACATCCCTGGCACCAACAGCCGCTTCAGAATGATTACACTTTATTTGATCCCCCCATTTAATCTATTTACTACGCGGCTGCCTGGTCCATGAGGGCGGCGCGAGGAAAGGCTTGGCACGGCCCAGGCCTCTGTGGTTGTCAGCGATCTGCCGGCTCACCCACCGAGTGCTGATTTGGGCAGGGTGCGAGGGCACCAGTGGCCCGACAGCATCTCGTTTTCAAGCGAGGAACATCAGTGGCGCGGGGGTGCCTGCGGGTGATGGCTGGAAAGAAGGGGAACAAAGGGAGGCAGAAATGCACATCCAAACCCCAGGGAACCAGGGTAAACCCCCCGCCTGCCCATTTGCTGCCCGCCATGGAGGCAGGAGCAGAAGAGAGACTTTCAACCCGGCTCAGCTGCCTCCTCCCCAGGGGATGGAGACCGGTTGCCATGGATATCTGCTGATGGCCACGGCCACAGCTGGCAGGGAGGGAATGTCTGGGGTGAAGGATGAAGCAGAGGATGCCCATAGAGGGGGACACACACACACAGCAGCGGGGGTGTTTCCAGTGGCAGGGAAGCTGAAGGGGTTTTGGGGCTGGATGAGGTCTTCCTGAGAGTGGGGCGTCCCCCCCACCCAGCAGCGCTGATGGGGTGACTGCCACAACACAGAGCCTTGGGCTGAATTGGCTGCGCCCCAAGAGCTCGGGGGGTTATTTTTGAGCTGTAACTTCGACATTTCTCTGGGGTGCCTGTGTTTGCACAAAATTTGACTGAGTTGTTCTTTGAAGCCTCTGGCTCTGCTCTCCAGGCGCGAGGCAGATGCAGAGCTGGCATTGGCAATAAAACTGGCTGTGCGGGAGCGCGTGTCTGCATGTGTGCGTGACCAGTGCCATGCTGGAGGTCATGGTGCAGGGAGTTTTGTTGTTGCTTTGGGCTTTTTTCCTCTATTAAACAAATAACTTGGTTCTGCAGCTTTGTTTTTGAGACCCTGGCTGCTGATTTCAACAGCATGTACTTGGTAGATGCAACTATTTCTTGTACAAGAGCCTTGTGATTGTACAAGAGCCTTTCTTGTACAAACCCTGTGATTGCCTGAACCTGTATGTATTTCTTGCTCTGCTGCTGACGTGCTGCAGTCCTGAACCTCTCCTGTTTTACTGATCCTCTGAAATGGTAAATGCCCGTGTGAAGAGTAATAAACTGCAGTTATACTTCTGTTTTGCTGAATTAGCAGGAGTGAACTCTAAGTACCCTCTTCTGCAACAATATTTAAAAATTACACGTGACTAATGTTTTTTACAGTCCTGATCCTTTCAAGCCCTGTACTCACTGGGTTGTCCAGTACCGCAGAAATTTAATTCAAACCTCTCTGTTTGAGCTCTATCTCAGTATAAATATAAAAATAGGATGAGCTTTACCTGAAATATATAAACCACATAGATTTGAACTTGTAATCATGTCCTCCTCTAAATAAGTCCTGGCGAGGTGCTGTTAAAGGCTGGGTTTTCTGTGGGTAGAAACCAGCATGAGACATGGAGGTGAGGTCTGAAGAGGCAGGACTGGCCTTAGCTGACTTGTGACTCATTTAGCTGTGATGTACTGGTGATAAACCAGTCTCACTGAGGACACAGGAAGGATTTATTTTCATTAAAAGAAAAGAAATGCATACATCATTGATTCTTTATACACTGTGCATGGGAGCACATCAATGAAAATTTATTCCCGGTGGTATACTCATCTCTAGGCAATGTTCCTGCTTCAAGATGTTTAGGAGCTAAGGAGTGATCCAGTGGACATGAATGTGCTTAACCTTAGAAACGTGAGTAATAGCCACATTCAAGTGTCATCCAAGTCAAGCATTTGCAGGGTCAGGGCTTTAAAGGGTGCAGTCTTGTAGAAACACTGTACGCATTCTGCTTTTGATGAATAGAAGTATGTGCAAATGGCAATATTTTATGGCTAAGGACATTTAATGGTATAAAACACTAGTGCAGCTAATATGTAAAATAGTGAAGACAGCAACTGCCCAGAGTATATTGTTTTATGATTGTTTTTTACAGAGGTGATTACAGGTACTGGTGGATTTTCATTGAAAGACTTTGAGCTAATCACAGATGTGATCGTCAGGTTACATTAATGGGTACCCACGTATACCCTTGGTAAGTGCAACATGTATCCTGAATGTCACAAGAAAAATTAATGTGGTGTAATATTGTTAATTGGTAGGGTTGTGTGAACGATTAGTCCATTATGAATCACCCTCCTAGCAATTGGACAGATTTTCTTTTTATAGGAATAAAAGGAAGCAACAATCACGTTTCCAATCTGCTTTCATGGTCTAAGTAATGAGGTTAGTACTGAATCCCAATTTTCCGTATTTAATGGGAAAGGGTTCTATACAAAAGCCAAGAAAAAGGGAGATAGTCCATCTAATATGCTAACTTCCCAAAATGAAGCCCACCAAAGCTATCACTCAAACCATTCCATCCTAGAAGTAGCTACAAACAGATTCAACTGAATGTTAAGAGTGGGAAGCTATGTATTTTGAAAGGGTAACACATTTATATTGATGCAACTTAACAGGACGTAGGTTATTAAATGTAATGACACTACTGAAGAGAAAATCCTTTCAAAAGGAGAATGAATATACAGCTAGTTTAATTACTTAAAAAAATATAATGTTGCAGCTATTAGAAAGCAAGGAATTCTGGGTAACGTAAAATTAAGGAGTTAGAACCCCTTAATTTTACCTTAAAGGTAAAATATGAGTCCTTGGCAGGCACCACCCCAATATAATTTGTCAGGACGGGGAGGGGCCCCACACTGAGACGGAGAGGTCCACAGCTAAGATCTGCTGAACATTGGAACCCATCTCATATCTGGAGTCCCTTTCATGTGCTAATGTGCTACCTGTTATTGCACATGGAAAAACAGATTATGGTCATGGGAAAACTGATTCACAATTCACTAAAATAACCTTATCAGTGTTTGGGAAATGCCCTTAATCTGGTCTTTAGACACTTGTCTGTAGAAAAATGACATATTCATCATGACTCCAGTAAGATTTTCCTCACTGTAACTTTCCAAGTTGATCCACGGCCTTTTGTCTTGCTGCTTTGCTCATTACTATGTCATTATCCTGCATATCTTTGCCATATTCTAGCTCTTTGTTCTGCCCATCTGCCATTTGCAGTATCATATCTTACTACCCACAGGCCAGCACACGCAAAACAGTTCTACAGTGATCTAAGCCTTTTACATAATTGTTAATCTGCAAGGAAATTTAAGATGAAGTGTGGACAGCTGAAGTGGAGGTTTAATTCATAAGCAGTAGTGTCCTTTCTCAACAGCAAGGACAAGCTAATGAGCCAAAGAGGCAAATCATTTAGGTCTTCATTGCAGAAGCATAGTTTAAGAAGCATAAAATTCCTTGTCCAAGAGAATAGACTTATCTAATACAGAAATCAAGGGAGACAGTGCTATTAAACATATTTTGAAAAATATTTATGAAAAGATCCAAAACAAAACACCTGGACTAGACAGTTTTCTCACAAGCAAGAATGAAAATATGGAACCGTTCACACAAACAAAAGTGATAAAAAATATGTTCTTTATACTCAAATCTCTAGACTATAGATTCTCTAAAAAAAAAGAGATTTTGGCATCTAGTATGGACTTTTCCTGAAAGGATGTGACAACAGCATCCCTCACTGAGGAACGTCTATTCTGAAGTGCTGCTTTTGGAATGAAATGAAATTATCTTCAAAGGACATCTAATATATCTATAGTGACATTAAAAGTGAGGAAAGCAAGTCAGAAATTTTGCTTTGCTTCCTTCCTGGACCAGACTGACACAATGCCCAACCCATACTGGTAACCAGTGGTACTGAAGATGTCTGCAGCATAGAAACAGTATTTTTGTGACATCTTGTGGCAATCGGTATCGTGCTTCCTTTTTATTTTTAATTATACAAACTCTATTAACAAATCTGGACAGTTTGGGTTTTTTCCATTTGAGAAGATTAAAGAACTCTCTTATCCTTCGTCAATATAGTCATCTCAATGAATTGCTCAGGCAACGTATCCAAAGTGTCCTGTTTGGTTCATTCTAATAGGTCTAATTCACCCTAACACAGCTGTACTATCACAGCTGTACTATCTTCACAAAAAACTCCTTATTTAAAATGATGTTAAGAAAATTTGCCTTCATCACTTCATTCGTCTTTCCATAGGAGTGATTCTGAACTAAATAGTTCCTGTGAGTAAGTTCTCTCACTGTCAATTCTGATAGAATAGTAAAATGCATATATATTTATTACAAATTTAAATCATTTTGACAAGAACTTTGGCATTACTGGCATATGAAAAAACCAGTAAAAATTATAGAAGGCACTGTAGACACTTTGGCCTAAGAAGTACTGAAAGAAAAGGTGACCTGAAATGGATCTTCGGGCTAACTTCACATTTTTGTTTCACTTGCAATACTCATTTCCATCAGTAGGAACTTTACTCCTCAAAGCAATGAGGTTTCTTCTCCTTAATAAATAGTCCCTGTTACAGCAACTGCTACACAAGATTTTGTTCCCTCCACCTTTCTACGAAATGTTTGATTCAAAGTACAGTTAGATAAAGTCACTCTCAAATCTAACTGCAATTACAGTGATTGCTTTCATCATTGCTTTCTCCAATGTCCATCAGAATATTAATACATTTGTATTACTGGAGATATTGCCTCACTGTGGTCTAGCACGGCAGTGACAGCCTCTGTGAATCCAGAGAAGAGACGAGATAGAAGAGAAGAGGAGAGGAGACTATTTCAGCTGAAAGGGATCTACAATGACCATCTAGTCCAACTGGCTGATGACTTCAGAGCCGCTCCGTGTAGGACATACCTTCCAGCCCTTTCACCAGCTTTGCTGCCCTCCTCTGGACCCACGCAAGTACCTTAACAATGTGGGGCCCAGAGCTGCACACAGTGCTCAAGATGAGGCCCCACCAACACTAAATACAGAGGGATAGTCACCTCTTTTGACCAGAAGGTTATACTGTGTTCGATGCACCCCAGGACGTGGTTTATCCTCTTGGGTGCCAGGGCACACTGCTTACTCACTGAGCCTGCTGTCGACCAGCCCCCCCAGATCCCTTTCTGCAAGGCTGCTCCCCAGCCACTCCTCTTTCAATCCTCTACCAAAGCTCTTGAGAATCTGGAGAGTCCCCCACGGACTGGAAGTTTGCTGGCATTGCTTCTCTTTACAAGAAGGGTTTTAGGGAAGACTCAGGAAACTAGAGCCCCTGCCAAGGTGGTGCTGGGGCTGCACGATGCAGCTCTTCAAAGCCCAGGTGTTGGAGCTCATTGAGGAGATCCAAGGAGCAAAATCATATCGGCACCTGCAAGGACAGAGTCAGAAAGCACTGATGAAACCATGGAGGCGGAAAGAGGCGTGAATTTGTACCCAGTTCTTTGGGAAGTCCAATGAAAAAGGGGTCGTTCCTGGCACAGGAGACAGAGCCCTTACTGGCAGCGACTACGGTCTTGCTTTGGCCCCTTCTCAACACCTGCGATACCCTGAGGGCACAGCAAGTTGACAGAAACGTGCAGTGCCCCTTTGCCAGGCAGTAGGGCTGGGCAGGGAGCCTCTGAGGAGCTGTGATGTGGTCCTTTCCAAAACCCGAGCAGCAGCATTCCTCCCCGTCCCTTGCTAGAAACGCAGGTTAGAAGGCAAAACACGCTTCTTTTATGTTGTTTAGTTGTGGTTTTTTCTTCCTTCAATTTTCTCAGGTAAAATGGGAGCTTTTGAAGAAATGCCAGTATTGTGGCTTCTACAGCTCCTTGCTGTTTCTTTGTGACTCAGACACCACCAGCCTGTGCTAGGATTGCCAGCTGATGTGAGCAGAAAAGTGGGATTTTGCCTCTTTCTGTAGGTAGTGGGTCAAAGAACTCCCAATTGTGAGTCTTGTGACCTTTCTGGGGGATCTGCTCAGCCTTGCACAAACAGACCACCAAGAAGGGCAAAATGCAAACTGCTGAGGCGTTACATTTCTCCGGCCATACAGGTTCTCCCAAGGGCAGATGCATACTGCCCCGCTGGCGCCGTCTCTGCGCACCTCGGAAGTATTTCTGCTACTCAGAGCAGAACGTTCAGAGCTTTGAAAGATGAACAACAGAGTCTGTTACACACACCTGG